>NC_057795.1:293653508-293966561 GCF_018294505.1 Triticum aestivum | reverse complement strand
GGCGGTAAGCGTGGGGATCGCCGAAGAAAAAGATCGGCACGGGGGGCCTAGAGGGATGGCCGGGGTGGCGGCGGACCGGTGGTGGGAGTGTTTTCGGGGCAGGCGGGGCGGCGCACAGCCGGCCGCAGGCGGCGGGGGCCTGCTGTTTGGCCGGTGGTGGCTGGCGGCTCAGGGGGGATGGAGGTTGAAGATGAACCACAGGCCCTTGATTTCGTATCCAACGGCTGCAAAATCGACTGACCAGAGATGAAAAATTCAGTCGACCAACGTGTAGCCTCACCTTGCTAGTGCGTTCATTTTCGACATCAAAATTCAGTTTCGACAGCAAATTTCAGTTTCGACAGTTAAGTTCAGTTTCGACAGTTAAGTTCAGTTTCGACAGTAAAAATTCAGTTTTGACAGTTAAGTTCAGAGATGAGCGGCTGATGTATTTTACATCTAGCACTTTGTGGTTATGTATTTTACGTCATGTATTGGAGATGCTATTAGAATTCCACTCAGGTTAACATTGTTCGTTGTCTCTCTTGTCCTGCTTCAGCCTCGGTGTCGTACAACTCACCGGAGCTGCTCCAATGACAAAACCCTCCATCACAGCGGAGCAGTACCTCGGGCTCCATCTCCAGACGCCTAGGATCTTCTGCAATGCCATCCTGCTTAGCCAGTCATCTTATATGTAAATTATATCAGGCCATCCTTTTTTTCCGTTACATATTACATTTGTCAACAACGTTAGTACATTCAACTGCTCTTCGTGTGCACCAGCCATTTGACACGGTGATGGCAAATTCTGGAGTGAAAACAAGGTCTTCAGAGCAGACTATGCTATCTGATGAAGCGCATATCTCGCTGGTTATGGATAGCTCCTCAGAGGAGGATTCAGAGACAGATGAGCAGTCCTATTCCCCCCCCCCCCGAGGTGTATGTTCTAACTTGGCAGGGTTATGTTGCTCATATTGTGCGTATGGTGTCTCGCATTGCTATGTCATTTGATTAGTTTAGACATGCTTTGTGTGAATGCCACCTGTTCAGTGTCTAATTACCATATATGTGAATTATGCATTGCCATCTTGTTGCAAGACATTATATATGTGAATTATACAATGCTATTTTGCTGCAAAGGCATTATATATGTGAATTATGCAATGCCATGCTATTTAGCCAATCATCATGTATGTGAATTATATCATGCTATCATTTTTTTGTATTACGTGTTCCATTTGTCGACAAAGTTTGTATATTCAACTACTCTTCCTGTGCATCAGCCATTTGAAGTGGTGATGGAAGTATCTGGACTGAAAACAAGGTATTCAGAGCAGACATTGCTACCTACTGAAGCAGACATCTTGCTGGTTACAGAGAGCTCCTCAGAGGAGGATTCAGAGACTAATGACCAGTCCTATTTCCCCCCTGAGGTCTATGCTCAAAGTTGGCAGGGTTATATTACCCATGTCATGCATGTTGTCTTGCATTGCTTAGTTTTTACATCATATATGGATTGCAGTGTGCTTACTTGCTTACTATATAAATCATATATTTGAATTATATCATGCCATCATCTTTACATAGTACATACACATCATCTATCTGAATTATGGCATGGCAACCCATTTAATAAAGACATCATATAGTTATATCATCTCATCCTGTTTAGTGTTTACAGTCATCATATTTTTAATTATGGCATTCTATCCTTGAATGTATGTGAATTATGGCATGCCAACCTATTTAATAAACACATTATATAGTTATGTCATGTCATCCTGTTTACATAATCTCATATTTTGAACTATGTCTTTCCATCTTTTTAGTTAGCCATCATAATGTGAAATTGTGTCATGCTATCCTGTTTAGTTAGCCATCATATATGTGAAATTGTGTCATGCTATCCTGTTTGGTTAGACAACATAAATATGAATTATTTCATGCCCTCTTTTATTCCCCACTATCCATTGCACCTGTCTATCATACAATGTCTATACTTCCAATTACTTTTCTTGTTTATCAACCAGTTGAATTGGAGAGCATGATGGCAGTATCTAAGGGAGTAACAACACGGTCTTCAGAAAAGATAGTGCTACCAGTTGATGCAGATAGAACCACGGTTGTACTTGCCCAAGGACCAGATCCACCACACATAACCTAGACTCTCGCAGATTGTACCCCTACCCAGTTGGACAGAGAACCAGCTACACCCCTTCTAACCCCAACCCCGGTAAATAGTAACCCAGTTCCAGTTGACACATCACCATCTCCACCACAGAGCACCCAAACACGAGCAGTTAGTAAGGGAACTGTAGTGCCCAAAGCACGAGGACCACCACTCTGAATCCCAACTCAATGCTTAAAAGAGAAGAAGATTTGTTCTCAGGTCAGGTTCTGTAGCTATGGTTCATACTCCTTTGCTCTTGCATTACTGTATTTACTCATACCAACTATTTTCAAATTTGAAGGATGGAATTGAAACTCCAATGGCACAACAGGTATGTTTTAAACCTGTTTCTTTAACTGGTTTGCTGTTGTAACCTGCTCTATGTTGATTTCAGTTTCAATTGAATAAACAGTTATGTTCTCATGTCATGCACATTACAAGTGTTGTTATTGCTCTATAGTTTCCCACACTTATATTCTGTTTATTCTGCTTTGTCTTGAACAAATATTATTTGAACTGTGTCTCTATCTTGATTTGGCAACAAAAACTAGAATGATATAGACCATAAAGTGACCATGGTACATAGATATATGTTTGTTTCATGCTGTTATGCTGTCCACTTTACTACTGAACTCATTTACCAAAATGAGTTTCATATACAACATGGTAAACATGTGATGTGTCTGCTTGTTTCTCTTTTAGAATGCGGACAAAATATTGGAGAACAGTACTGCGTTATCCAATGGTAAAGGAAGTAATGCAGATAAGGTTCAAGATAGTGAGACATCCCTGTTGGTCTCCAAGAAAGCTGATAAAAACTATCTTGGTGACAGTGAGAGAACCCAAAAGTCCTGTCTTGATGTAGTGTTCGAGTTACTGGCCACTACTGCTGGCACAAGCTCTTCGAACTCGCTGCCTGAATCAGTTCGTCTTCTTGAGTCTCAACTTCAAGTTGAAAGACATCGATGAAATGTGCTGCGACAGGAAGCTGAAGGACCGAGGAAGTCCCTGCAAAATTTAGATGCATATTTCCTGGTGCAACAGCAAGCGCTGGAGGATTTAAGCGCCAAACAAGAGAAAGTTAATAAGCTTGCTAAGCATCTTGCCAACATTATGGGTACCCAGGATATTGTTTCTTGAGATCTTCTAAAGTGGTTTCAGTTCTGGATTTGTTTTGCTGCAGCGTTTATTTGCGCTGGTCGCCAACTTTGACAACCAGTGTATATGATATGCTGCTTTGTTCCCTATATTTGTAGTGGTGGCGAACTTTGATGCCCAGTGGATGTAATATGTGTAATTGCCGTGATAGCCTAGCGTTAGTTGCTTGCTTATTTATTTCCTTGTTGTCTTGTTTATTTGTTTGCTTGTAGTCATTGTAGTTCTTTTTCCGCGTTTGCTAGTGGCTGCAATAACATATTTTTTAAAACTAGGCCATAATAACCATGGGCTAATATTTATTGTAGTGACACTGGGCCTCCTACGGCCCGTAGAAACAGTGGGCCTTCTATGGGCCGTAGAAACAACGGGCCTTCTACGGGCCGTAGAAACAATGGGCCTTCTGCGGGCCGTATCATCAATGGGCCTTATATGGGCCGTATGATCGATTGGCCAAACATGGGCCAAACAGACCGCATTATGACCGTAAACGAGTTAGAGTTGGAATCGTCCGTTCATGGGCCGACCATAACGGGCCATCATTAATAGGCCGTATTTGATGACGCTATGAAAACGGCGCAACGTTTTATCGGACCAGAAACGGGCTGACTGTAACCACGGGCTGAATTTGGCCCACAAGCAGAAAATGACAGTAACGGGCCGTAAGTAAACGAATGCTGGAAATGAGCCCAAGAATAAATGGGCTCTCAGAAGGCCGAAAGATAACATGGGCTAGAAACGGCCCAACGGAATAACGGGCCGTTAATGGGTATAAGGTGATACACTGTTCATTACAGGCCAGTTTCACCACGGGTCGTTAATGGGTGTAAAGTGATACACTGTTCATTACGGGCCAGTTTCACCACGGGTCGTTAATAGGCCAAGAGTTCAAATGGCCTCATATGGGCCGAAAGACGTCATGGGCCATACATGGGCCAGAAGTGAAAACGGACTGGAATCATATTGGATGGCCCAGATGCCGCTACTGGGTCTAATTCGGATAGGGCGTAACGGGCCTTGGGTTAGCGGGCTGTAAATGGGCTATATGCGAACAGGCCGTTAACATGCTTTCCATGGGCCGACCCACCACCTTTTGACCAAGTCAAATGGGCCCGCCTTTTCATAGGAATGGGCCTCTGTTGGGCCGTGCCACGTGTCGACGTATCATAGGCGCCTTCTGTCCAATGAGTGGATGACATATGTCCCTACGATGAGCCGACACGTGTTTCCTCCAGCCAATGATGATTTTACACGTGGAAAATCCCCATTGGTCGGGGCTGTTAACGGGTTATCGGATCCAAAACCCGACCCGATAGCTTAACGGCGTAAGCATGAGAGACTAGCAAATTCTAATCAAGTGGGCTTCTCCCAAAAGGTGTGTACAACAAGGATGATTGTGGTAAACTAAAAAGAAAATACTAATATAATACACGACGCTCCAAGCAAAACACATATCATGTGGCGAATAAAAATATAGCTCCAAGTAAAGTTACCGATGAACGAAGACGAAAGAGGGGATGCATTCCCGGGGCATCCCCAAGCTTAGGCTTTTGGCTATCCTTGAATACTTTGGGGTGCCATGGGCATCCCCAAGATTAGGCTTTTGCCACTCCTTATTCCATAGTCCATAAAATCTTTACCCAAAACTTGAAAACTTCACAACACAAAACTCAACAGGAAATCTTATAAGCTCCGTTAGTGAAAGAAAACAAAACCACCACATAAGGTACTGTAATGAACTCATTATTTATTTATTTTGGTTTTAAACCTACTGTATTCCAACTTCTCTATGGTTCATAAACTATTTTACTAGCCATAGATGCATCAAAATAAGCAAACAACACACGAAAAACAGAATCTGTCAAAAACAGAATAGTCTGTAGCAATCTGTAACTAACGCAAACTTATGGAACTCTAAAAATCCTACAAAAATAGGAAGTCCTGGAAAATTTGTCTATTGATCAGCATAAAAAATAATCAATGAAAAATAACGTTTCTGTGATTTAACAAAACTAAATTCGTGCGCGCAAAGTTTCTATTTTTCAGCAGAATCAAATCAACTATCATCATAGCTTATCCTATAGGTTCTACTTGGCACAAACACTAATTAAAAGATAAAAACACATCTAAACAGAAGGTAGATTCAAGATTCATTACTAAACAGGAAAAAAAACAAAAAACACAAATAAAATTGGGTTGCCTCCCAACTAGCGCTATCGTTTAACGCCCCTAGCTAGACATAAAAGCGAAGATAGATCTAAGTCGTGCCATCTTTGGCACTAAATTCATAAGTAGCTCGCATGATAGATTCATAAGGTAATTGGACTTCCTTTCTTGGAAAGTGCTTTATGCCTTTCTTTAATGGAAATTCGAATCTAATATTCCCTTCCTTCATATCAATATCGCACCAATCGCTCTAAGGAAAGGTCTACCAAGAATAATAGGGCAAGAAGATTGCAATCTATATCAAGAACGATAAAATCTACGGGCACCAAATTTCTATTTGCAACAATGAGAACATCATTGATCCTTCCCATTGGCTTTTTAATGGTGGAATCCGCAAGGTGCAAATTTAAAGAGCAATCATCAAGATCATGGAAACCTAGAATATCACATAAAGTTTTCGGAATCGTGGAAACACTAGCACCCAAATCACACAAAGAAAAACACTCATGATCTTTAATTCTAATCTTTATATTAGGTTCCCACTCATGATTAAGTTTTCTAGGTATAGAAACTTCCAAATTAAGTTTTTCATCATAAGATTGCATCAAGGCATCAACGATATGTTTGGTAAAAGCTTTATTTTGACTATAAGCATGAGGAGAATTAACAAAGGATTGCAACAAGGAAATACAACCTTCTAAAGAACAATTATCATAATCAAATTCCATGAAATCCGAGATAGTGGGTTCAATGCTATTTAAAGTCATGACCTCTCCAATCCCACTTTTACCAAATTTAGCATCAAGATCTAAAAACTCTGAATTCTTGGGATGCCTTCTAGGTAGAGTTGACTCATCTTCAGTCCCATAATTATCAAGATTAATATTGCAAAACAAGGATCTAATAGGAGACGCATCAATAACTTTAAGATCTTCATCATTATTTTCATGGAAACTAGAAGAACACGCCTTTATAAAGCAATCTTTCTTAGCACGCAATCTAGCGGTTCTTTCCTTGCACTCGTCAATGGAAATTCTCATTGCTTTGAGAGACTCATTGATATCATTCTTAGGGGAAGAAGATCTAAGTTTAAGAGAATCAACATCAAGCGAAAGTCTATCAACGTTCCTAGCCAAATCATCAACTTTGAGCAATATTTCTTCAAGCAAAGCATTAAAACTCTTTTGAGAGATCATAAATTCTTTCACACTATTCTCAAAATCAGAGGGCATCTTATTAAAATTACCATAAGAATTATTGTAGGAATTTCCATAATTATTAGAGGAATTACTAGGGAACGGTCTAGCATTAAAGTTTCCTCTATAAGCATTGTTTCCAAAACTATTCCTACCAACAAAATTCACATCCATAGATTCATTATTATTCTGAATCAAAGTAGACAAAGGCATATACTTGGGACCAAGAGGAGTATTCTTAGTAGCAAACAATTTCATAAGTTCATCCATCTTTCCACTCAAAACATTGATTTCTTCTATAGCATGCACTTTTTTACAGGAAGATCTTTCGGTGTGCCATTGAGAATAATTAGCCATAATATTATCAAGAAGTTTTGTAGCATCTCCTAACGTGATTTCCATAAACGTGCCTCCTACGGCCGAATCTAAGAGATTTCTAGAAGCAAAGTTCAAACCGGCATAAAATTTTTGTATGATCATCCATAAATTCAAACCATGAGTAGGGCAATTGCGAATCATTAATTTCATTCTTTCCCAAGATTGGGTAACATGCCCATGATCAAGTTGTCTAAAATTCATAATATCGTTCCTAAGAGTGATAATCTTAGCCGGAGGAAAATACTTAGAGATAAAGCATCTTTGCACTTGTTCCAAGAATCAATACTATTTTTAGGCAAAGATGAAAACCAAACTTTAGCACGATCTCTAAGTGAAAACGGAAATAACTTCAATTTAACAATATCATTATCCGTATATTTCTTCTTTTGCATATCACACAAATCAACAAAGTTGTTTAGATGAGTAGCGGAATCTTCACTAGGAAGGCCGGCGAATTGATCTTTCATAACAAGATTCAGCAAAGCAGTATTGATTTCACAAGACTCAACATCATTAAGAGGAGCAATAGGAGTACTAAGGAAATCATTATTATTGGTATTGGATAAATCACACAATTTGGTATTATCTTGCGCCATGGCAACAAGTAATCCAACACACAGGCAAACAGAAAAAGGCAAGCAAAAAGAGAGAGGAGGAGATTGGGAAAGAGAGGGCGAATAAAACAGCAAGGGTGAAGTGGGGGAGAGGAAAACGAGAGTCAAATGGCAAATAATGTAAATGCGAGGGAGATGAGTTTGTGATGGGTACTTGGTATGTCTTGACTTGAGCAAAGACCTCCCCGACAACGGTGCCAGAAATCCTTCTTGCTACGTCTTGAGCTTGCGTTGGTTTTCCTTCAAGAGGAAAGGGTGATGCAGCAATAGTAGTGTAAGTATTTCCCTCAGTTTTTGAGAAGCAAGGTATCAATCCAGTAGGAGGCTCCTCAAAAGTCCCACGCACCTACACAAACAAACAAAGAACTCGCAAACAACGCAATAAAGGGGTTGTCAATCCCTTCACGGCCACTTGCGAAAGTGAGATCTAATAGAGATAGTATTGTAATATAGATATATTTTTGGTATTTTATAATATATATGCAAAAAGTAAAGATGCAAATAAAAGTAGATTGAAACCTTATATGATAAAAGATAGACCCGGGGGCCATAGGTTTCACTAGAGGCTTCTCTCAAGATAACATAAGTATTACGGTGGGTGAACAAATTACTGTCGAGCAATTGATACAAAAGTGAATAATTATGAGATTATCTAGGCATGATCATGTATATAGGCATCACGTCCGTGACAAGTAGACCGACTCCTACCTGCATCTACTACTATTACTCCACACATCGACCGACTCCTTCCTGCATCTAGAGTATTAAGTTCATAAGAACAGAGTAACGCCTTAAGCAAGATGACATGATGTAGAGGCATAAACTCATGCAATACGATATAAACCCCATCTTTTTATCCTCGATGGCAACAATACCATACGTGCCTTCCAACCCTTTCTGTCACTGGGTAAGGACACCGCAAGATTGAACCCAAAGCTAAGCACTTCTCCCATGGCAAGGAAGATCAATCTAGTAGGCCAAACCAAACTGATAATTCGAAAAGACTTGCAAAGATAACTCAATCATACATAAAAGAATTCAGAGGAGATTCAAATATTTCTCATAGATAAACTTGATCATAAACCCACAATTCATCGGATCTCAACAAACACACCGCAAAAAGAGTTTACATCGAATAGATCTCCACAAGAGAGGGGCAGAACATTGTATTGGGATCCAAAAAGAAAGAAGAAGCCATCTAGCTAATAACTATGGACCCGAAGGTCTATGGTAAACTACTCACAACTCATCGGAGGGGCTATGGTGTTGATGTAGAAGCCCTCCATGGTCGATTCCCCCTCCGGCGGAGCACCGGCGAAGGCTCCAAGATGGGATCTCGTGGATACAGAAGGTTACAGCGGTGGAAATTGTGTTTCGTTGGCTCCCTGGATGTTTTCGGGGTACGTAGGCTTATATAGGAGGAAGAAGTACGTCGGTGGCCGCCCGAGGGGCCCACGAGCAAGGGGGGCACGCCCTGTAGGGGTGGGAGCGCCCTACCCTCTCGTGGCCGCCTCAGCTACTTCTTGACTTGCACTCCAAGTCCTCTAGATCACGTTCATTCCAAAAATCACGCTCCCAAAGGTTTCATTCCGTTTGGACTCCATTTGATATTCCTTTTCTTCAAAATACTGAAATAGGCAAAAAAAACAGCAATATGGGCTGGGCTTCCGGTTAGTAGGTTAGTCCCAAAAGTGATATAAATGTGTAAAATAAAGCCCATAAACATCCAAAAGGGGTAATATAATAGCATAGAACAATAAAAAATTATAGATACATTGGAGACGTATCACCGAGCAGTTAGCGTGGCAATTGTAGTGGAAAGGAAGGAATCAAGCAAGGAGCATCCGGTTCAGCGGCCAATTTACTACATCAGTGAAGTGCTCATTGAGTCCAAGAAGCGATATCTGCATTGGCAGAAGCTAGTATATGGGGTGTTCATGGCTAGTCGAAAGCTCGAGCAGTATTTTCTGGGTCATCCCATAACTATGGTCAGTTCTTCCCCTTTAGGGGATATTATTCAAAACCGAGAAGCCACAGGTCGGGTAGCCAAGTGGGCCATTGAGCTTGTACCCCATGGTTTGACGTATATGCCTCGCACAATTATCAAGTCTTAAGCACTTGTGGACTTCATAAATGATTGGACAGAGCTGCAGATGCCCGAGGAGAAGCCGAATAACACGTATTGGACTATTCACTTTGATGGGTCCAGGCTATTGGAGGGCTTGGGGGCTGGAGTTATCTTGACTTCCTCGCGAGGTGATAAATTTCGTTATGTTTTAAGGTTGATGCTCCCTTGTACTAATAATGCAGCTGAATATGAAGCCTTGCTCCATGGTCTTCAGGTGACTCAGGAAATGAACTTAAGCCGGGTGAGGTGTTTCGGCGACTCAGATTTGGTAGCTCAGCAAGTTTCTGGCACTTGGGATTCTAAGGACCCACTCATGGCAGCTTATCGCCGAGAGGTTGATGCTATTGCATGGCACTTCAAGGGTTATCAAGTGGAACATGTTGATCGTAGGAAAAATGAGGCGGATGATTCTTTGAGCCGGTTAGGATCCCAACGTAAGCCGGTGCCACGTAACACTTTCTTAGATATTCTGCATAACCCTTAAGTTAAGTTGCCTACAGAGGAAGATCTTGCTATTCCTGACCCGGAGGCACAATTAGTGGTGTCTCTTCATGCTATTCCTGATTGGACAGTTCCGTATTTGGCTTATATGAACCGGAGCGAGTTACCTAAAGATGAAACTTTAGCCAGGCAGATAACCCGGTGGTCTAAGTCGATGACAATTGTCAATGGAGAGCTACACCATTGTAGTGTTATAGGGGCATTTCAACGTTGTGTTTCTCCAGAGGAGGGCCGTCAGATTCTACGTGAAATTCATGAAGGAGATTTTGGTCATCATGTCAGCTCTAAATCTCTTGTGGCCAAGGCTTTTCATCATGGATTTTATTGGCTGACGGCTCATGCTGATGCAGAGGATTTGGTCAGTAAATGTGATGGTTGTCAGAAATTCTCACGACGAGCTCATGTGCCGGCTCAAGAATTGAGGATGATTCCAATTGCTTGGCCATTTGTGGTCTGGGGGCTTGATATGGTTCGGCCTTTCAAAAGGTCCAAGGATAAAAAGACTCACCTTTTGGTGGCAGTTGACAAATTTACAAAGTGGGTGGAGGCAGAGCCGGTCAGTAAGTGTGATGCGGCGACGGTGGTCCAATTTATCGAAAAGGTGATTTCTCGTTTTGGCTTTCCCCACAACATTATAACTGATAATGGCACTAATCTACTAAGTGTGCTATGAAAGAATTTTGTCAACGTGAGCATATTCGACTTCACATATCATCTGTGGCTCACCCTCAGTCTAATGGTCAAGACGAAAGAGCCAATCAAGAAATTTTGAGAGGCATCAGGCCCCAGCTTATGGTCCCTCTGCAGAGGACGCCGTGTTGTTGGGTGGAGGAATTACCCTCTGTGTTATGGAGCATCAACACCACCCCTAACAGATCTATGGGTTACACGCCTTTCTTCATGGTTTACAGAGCAAAGGAGGTTCTCCCTAGTGACATCCGTCACGATTCGCCCATGTGGCGGCTTATGTTAAAGCTGATAATGGAAAAGCACATCAGGAAGCATTTGACCTATTGGATGAGGAGCGTGACCTTGCGGCGGCTCGTTCAGCGATTTACCAGCAAGATCTGCGCCGCTATAACAACCATCAGGTTAAAACCAGAACCTTTCAGGAAGGTGATTTGGTGCTCCGGCTTATCCAGGATCAATCTGATATGCACAAGCTATCCCCACCTTAGGAAGGGCCCTTTGTGGTCAGCAAAAATCTGAACAATGGATCATACTACATTATCGATGTTCGAGACCACAAGGACTCACACACATTGGAGGAGGAGACCCGCTGTTCGTGGAATGTTGCTCATCTTCGGCCATATTACACCTGAGCCATTGGCTCTTGTGATGTACATATTATTACAATGTATATATTATGATGAATACAATAAGGCCGGCATCCCTGTTAATTCAGGGGCTCTGTCGTTTCATTTATGAGAATAATGAGACTTTATTGTCATGATCACTTGGGGGCTTCCTGCTACCGAGCATAGCTATGACTACCCTTTTGGTCCGGCCTGTACGCCATGATTACAAAACATTTGGGGGCTTCCTGCTCATTGAGCATAGCTATGACTACCCTTGTTGATTCAACTTATATGTATGGAATGAATTGTTACTTGGGGGCTCTTCGTTCAACGGACAAGAGTTTTTATGACCCTTGTAATAGGCTTGAAATCCAGGCTTGGAAGCCAGGTGTATTCACCTAAAAACCCGAGATATCCAACATTTTTAAGTCTGCCACTCCGCCCAGGTAATCTTGGAATGACCCGTCGAACTTTTGACAGTCAATCTTATTAAGACCCTGAACTTGTCAAAGGTAAAATGATGATTGGTCATGTGAGGCCTGGCTTATAAGGTTTGCATGAAGGTTTAACTCAGTGGCTGTGCGGCCCTTTGATAGCACTTGATTTTTAGGCATGACAGCCTATGAAAAGCCTTTGTTTTTATCTTTTGATTTATATTTGAAAGTTTTTTGAGATTCATCTTTTGTGACTTGTTAATACATGGTTGAAATCCGATGAAGGTTATGATGCCTTATGGTTCATATATGAAATTACCCGGTGTTTATTAACCCGGCCTGGCTTTGGACTATGAGTCGCCAGTGTATGATGATCTTATATACTTGGAAGCATTGTGCTCTAAGTCTTGGGATATTACCCCTTGCTACATACGGCGTTGTAAGCTGGCGGTATATGTCAAATTGAACAGGTTTTTGTGCGCTCCATCTTTTGGGTTGTACCCCTTACTGCACTGGTATGATAAGCCGGCAGCGTGAGAAAATATCATAGGTATGATATTTTTGTTATGATTATATATGGTAATGATTAAACCGGCCCTGGTTATGGACTGTTTTACTCACCAGTGGTTTTATATGGGGTATTATGACCCATCCTGCGGTAAACCACCAGGGCACTCGTGATCTGTTTGTATGCAGGAACAGACTTAAATTGATGGCATTATAAGCATAAGTGGCAGATCTTAAATTGGCGGATCAACAGTGTCATGCAAAATAAAACATGCATGATGGCATGGCAGATCAAAGTTTAACTAGCCTATTACAAGCATCTGATGGCCCAACAAGCATAAGTGTTTTGACGATACCAGTGCAGCGGAGTATTACGCTCAATAAACCAGCTCATGACTGTGGGTGGGTTGAAGCCTCCGGGTCATCCCACGCTTCTTTTTCATCTTCAGCTCCTTGGTTATCCACCAGCTGGAAGTCAGGCACAGCCCAGTTGATATCGGTCAATGCTCTAAATACAGCTTCTTCATCAATGAGGTTTGATGGATCAATGTCAGGAGCAAAGGTGTGCTTACGAATCGGCGGGATGAGATCTGTTGGCTCATGAACCGGTGCGCTAACTCTCTTGTTGTCATCATCATAAGCCGCCAAGTATGTGGATAGACTGGTTTCGTCAGCCAGCTTGCTTGCTAAAGGACGCATAGCTCTTGCTATTTCTGCAAAATCATTAGCACTAAAGTCAGATCCGTCTTCTTTGACACTGGGGCAGCCGTTGGCCAAATCTTCTGGGTCAAGATCGTCCTGCCATGCCTTTGCACCGGCTCAGGCAGCTCCCCATTTTAAGTCATCAATTCTTTTGGGAAGCACGGATAATTCCTTCAGTGTATCTTTGATAAGTGTTGAAGGAGATTCCTTGTGCAGCGTAGCAGCGATGGTTCGTTGGGCACCAGTATATAACTGCTCTACAAGAGTGTAGACAGCCTTAAGCCGGATGCGCATATCTGAGCCCAACTTAGTGCTCTGAGAACCTGTATCAGTAAAGTTATGGGTAAGCCGGCAGCCATTCATAATATGATTATTAAGATGCAAGGGAGATATGTTCTTACCGAAGATGTCTGATGACATAATATTAATCTGCTGCTTTAAGCCAGATAATTCTTCAGTCACCGGTTTAAGCGCGGTTTCAACTTCTTCTGCTGTCTTCAATAGAGCTGCCTTTTCAGTTTCCCAGCCATCTTTCTCAGAGTTGAAGTTCTATTTTAGCTGCTCAATAGTCTCCAAAGTAGATTTCAGTTCTGATTTGGCCTTGGATGTCTCCAATTGCTGAGTTTTGATGTTGGCCTTAAGATCATTAAGCTATGAGTCTTTTTCAGCCAAATCAGCCAATGACATTAGTACACACAGACAAGGTTACGATCATGATTACTCTTTGGAGTCCCAAGCACAATACAAGTATTACTCTTGGCACTTGGGGGCTAATGCATATTGCTCTTTTTTTAAAACAATTTTCTGAAAGTCCCAAGCACAATACAAGTATTATACTTGGCACTTGGGGGCTAATGCCTATTGCTTTGTTTCAAGAAATATTTATGACCCAGACAAATGATGTCATCCGGTTTATGAAGGCTATAGATTGGGTTGTTGATTTTGAAACAAGATGATTAGTCCCCACTTATTCATCACTGATTAAGCCGACCCTTGGGGGCTACGGATGCAACATTGATTCTTGCTACTTAAAGTCCCGGCTTAGCATACCTATTAAGTCAGCCCTTGGGGGCTACACATGCAGAGTTGAAGTACTGTTATTATAAGTCTTGGTTCATGTTGAAAACATAAACCGACCCTTGGGGGCTACTGGATTTGATCTATGCAACTATTGAAGTTTACAACACATTCTATTCTATCATGTCCAATAAACTTGGTGGCTAATGGAAGTATATTCGTATGGAAAGGAGTTGCGGTATTTACCTCATAGCGCTCCTTCATTAAGTTTACTAAGCCGGCTTTGAAGTCACCGCTGGTGTATAAATGGTTCAAGTAGCCAGAGTGGATGTCTTGGGTGCTGAACTGGGTGTAGGTCTCTAAGTCTACCTTCCACTTGCCTTTATCCTCAGCAAAAATTTCTTCTTTGGCGCTATGCTTGGATAAGACAGCAGGATGACCCAGAGTTGTGAAACCATGCCCAGTAATGGTAACATCATCGTCCTTCTCTTCTAATGGCTTAACAGGACTGGCCGTTTTGATGGGGCTTGGCGGATCGGTGATGGACAGGTAAACATTCATCTGGTCAATGTCAACATTCTGGTGTTCTGCTGGCGAATCATCAATGGTGGCTTTTGCGTTTGGATGGGAAGATGTTGGTTGTTGTGCATCCGGCTCAGACGGATTGGAGTCATGGGCCAGCTTGTTCAGCTTCTGATCAATTGAAAGTATTGCGGGGTTTTTACGCCCCAAACTACGAGTGTCTTGTTCTCCTCAGGGACTAGGCAAATCGATAATCGTGCTTGGCTAAAGCTAGGTAACACAATTCAGATTATGAATGCAAGAAAATAAACCTACACAAAACAAGGTTGTACCCAAAGATCATCACCATAGAAAATGCAAAAAGGGCAAAGGAGGTTCAGATTATCTTCAATTATATTTTTGGTATTTTCGTTTTACATGAGAAATATAAAATGCTAACACAAGCAATCATCAAACGGCTAGGGAATTAAAAAAAAGGGCATGATCATATATATAACATGGAGGAAGAAACAAGGTTTTAGGACAGAACATGAACATATCACATCACAGGCACACACACATGTATATATATATCACACGTGTTGGAGCTAACACAAGGACTGAAAATCAAACACGTGCAAAGTTAACTAGCACAGGGACTAGTAAACAAGGTGAACACACAATTATACTAGCAGATTACTCAATCACAGAGCAAGATTTCTAGGACAATTAATTCTCACAGCCTTCAGAAATACAAGTCAAGCATTATATATTACAACTACCAAATAGAACAAGCTACAGGTTGCCAGCACTCTTAAAATCTGAATATTACAAAGCATTACACATCTCCTATTACAGAAAATTCAGAGAAGATAGAGAGGGAGAAAGAGAGCATCAGCAGCAAGGTAGGGAAGGGAGCAGCAGTAGGGGGCGTGAGGAGAGAAGCGGCAGCAAGGCGAGGGAAGAAGAACAGCAGGGAAGAGGAGCAGCTAGTTCGAGTTGAGAAGTGGAGGAGCAGCAGCAAGGCGAGGGAAGAAGGAGCAGTAGCAAGGCGTAGGAGAAGAAGAAGAGTAGTAGGGGCGCGAGGTGCGGGGAAGCGTTGTGGTGCTGGTGGCCGTGATGTGGATGGATGATGGTGGATTCGGGGAAGGAGAAGAAGATGGTGGCGCTGTGTCAGGACCCTGACTCAATGCCACATCGATCTAGCATGTAACACCTCATATCACTTTGCGGCCTCACGCACGGTACTCCCACGGGTGTTGCCTTACCTTAGCCCGGGACCGTTTGCGCCTTTTGGCACACGTATATGACAGTGTCGCTAGCATCCATATGATAAGGAGCCCGGGCTGACATGGCTAGTCGTAAACCCAAAGTGGCACAGACTTACAGGGACAGGCATCCATGACCCAGCATCGAACGTGTCGGTCATCAGCGAGTGAAACCAGGCTGTAGCACTGGGCTAGCAGGACTCCGGTGAACCGGGCTGTAGCGGGCTAACAGGACTCCGGTATTCATCGCGTGACATTTCCCCGAAGGGACAGACACAGGAACGAAGAAGGACACATGCCGGCCAGCCTAAGTGTTCCGGAGCAGTAGCAAGCTACCATGGCTCGGTGGAAACACTAGGAGACATTTCCCCGTAAGAGAGACTACTAAAGATAAACAACTAGATGGTCAGATCCCACACATACCAAGCATTTCAATAACATACACACAATATTCTCGATATGTGCAACTACAACACGACATCACAACATGACTCTACGACTCAAGTAATTTATTCAATAGGCTCCGAGGAGCGAGATATTACAAACAGGGGTCTCACGACCCAACATTCAGAGCATACCAGTCAAAGCACAAGCGGAAGCTATCATGTCTGAGTACAGACATCTATAAATGAAAAAGGCTGAGAAGCCTGACTATCTATCAGATCCTGCCGAGGGCACAAGATCGTAGCTGAGGTAACAAGCTAAACGTCGAAGTCCACGTGAAACTACTAGCGAGACCGAAGTCTCTCTACAAAAACATAAAATAGGCAAACGTGAGTACAAATGTACCCAGCAAGACTTACATCAGAACTAACTACATATGCATCATTATCAACAAAGGGGATGGAGGGGTTTAACTGCAGCAAGCCAGCTTTGACTCGGTGGCTATCCTGAACTACGACTGCAAGTAACTCTTTTGAGGTGGCGCACATGAGTCCACATATTCACCATATCAATACACCACTATGGATCCGCTCCCGTCTCCCTACGAGAACGCCATCCATAGCACTCACGCTTATCTTGCGTATTTTAGAGTATCCACTTTCACTTGTCTATGAACTATGCAAGGGGTCCAAGTTTCCATATCCGAGGAATCCGGCTATTCGAATAGATAATGATAACCCTGCAGGGGTGTACTTCTTCACACACGCTCCCGCCACTTACCGCCCTGTACACGTCATGTACCTCAGCAACCTTCAAGCGGAAGCCGGGCGAGGGAGTCGGCCACGACCTGACTAACCGAACAAGTCTCTAGTCCAGGTTTATCGCCTATTCGGGTTCCATCCGCAAGGAGATCCGGCCGGGGTGTCGCTTACGGCCCCAAACGATGTGTGCAGGGTTCCCAAGCCCACCAACCGGGTGCCACTTGGTACACCGGGCCACTGTGCCTAGTCTGTCCCAAGCCCACCTGTACCGGGTTCCACTTGGTAGACTACTAACACTACCTACAAACACCAGAAACTAGTTGCAACTCCTGGACAGAGATCATGTTGATTAATAAGTCGAGAGAGTCAATTAAGGATCCCAATGTGTGGTAGTAGCTGTTCATCGATCACAAACACAGAACTCAGTTCCTGAGGACGGTTGCAATGAGACAACCCACCATGTACTCCTACATGGCCTCTCACCGCTACCTTTACCAAATCGTGTTCACACACTTAGTTCACACACAGTAGGACATGTTCACACGCCTCTGATTCATCCCCGATGAATCAGACCTGACTCAACTCTAAGCAGTAGCAGGCATGACGAACAAACATGATTGAGTAGGCACATCAGGGCTCAAACAACTCCTACTCATGCTAGTGGGTTTCATCTATTTACTGTGGCAATGACAGGTCATGCAAAGGATAAAGGGGTTCAGCTACCGCAGCAAGTATCAAATATGTTGTTGTTGTCCTAATGCAGTAAAAGAGAGCAGGAGCGAGAGAGTGGGATTTTATCGGAATGAACAAGGGCGTTTTGCTTGCCTGGCACTTCTGAAGATAACATTGAGTCTTCATCGGTGTCAACGATCACATCATCGGTATCACGTCTATCGAGAGGGGACAAATACCGGCAACACAGAAGGGAACACAATCAATGCAATGCACAATATGATGCATGATCATGACATGGCAAAATGAATGTGTTTTGGGCTAATGCACCTAAAACCAGATTAAATGAAGTTGGTTTGAATCCAAGATTCAAATTCAAACTCCATATGTGGTTATTTAAATGTCATTCACTTCATTTGTCCTAAACAGTAGTGATAAGTTGTTCTAACATGCATGAAAATGGTACAGATGGATTCCTTGAATTTTTCTGATAATTTTTCATATATAAATTATTTAATTTGGAGCTACGGTTAATTTTCTATGATTTATTGAAGTTTTAGGCATTTTCTGGAATTTCAGAATTAAATTAAATCCAGAAATGATTATGGCGTCAGCACCACGTCACAGTGACGTCAGCAGGGTCAACCGGGCCGGTCAGGGTCAAACCTGACGTGTGGGGTCCACACGTCAGTGACACAGGGGCTAATCCCGCGTTGACTCGGGCTTTGACCCGCTACGGGGCCCGCTGTCAGTGTCTGTGGGGGTGTTTAGCATGGTCATTAGCGACTAAGTAAGTGCGCCACGTCGGCGTCACGGGAGACCAGCCGACGGCGACCACACGACACGGCGGGGCACGCCGGACTTGCACTAGGGGCATCGGATCGATGCGCCAAGGGCACCAGGAGGTAGCCCGCGCCCGTGCGCATCTAGGGGGACCAACGGAAGGTGCGGGGGTGGCCGGAATCAGCAACGGCGGCGAGCGAGGCGGCGGCCGGAGCTCGGGCGAGGTCGGGGTTGGCGTTCGGGGGCACGGGAGGGGAAGCTAGTGGCGGCTACGGGCTCCTGGAGACGTGTTGAGTGCGGTGGTGTGCTCGGCTTCGAGCTGCAACGGCTCCAGCCACGGTGGTGACGAGGCACGGCGGCGGCGAGCTCTCGGGTCCGGCGGAAGCAATGGCTAGAGCGGCCCAACGGCATGGGAAGAAGAGGGGAACGGTTCAGTGGCTCACCGCGAGTCCAACGAGCGCGAGGGCGAGGCCGGGGACGCTCTGTGGCCGGCGAATCAAGCGACAACGGCCGTCGGTGCAGAGGAAGAAGATGGCGTCGGTGACGGTGCTCCAGGGCGTCCGGCGTCTTGTGGCTCCGTGGTAGGGACGGGAACGTCACGGCGGAGCTCGGGGGCGCGTCGGAGAGGCGAGGGGAAAGCGGTGGCCGCGGTGGTGCTTGGCGGCGTGCTGCGGTGCGCTCGGGGATCACAAGAAGAGAGGGAAAGAGAGAGCCAGGGGAGGGGGAGCGATCCAGAGGGAGAGGGGAAGTGAGAGGAGGGGTCGGGGGCTGCGTGGCATCGCGGGAGGGACCAGGGGAGGAGGAGGCAGCCAGGCAGGGAGGAGGTGGCCGGGGCGTGTGGCCGCGCGCGCCGGGCGCGTGCCCGTCCTCTTGGCAGAGGAGGAAGGCGACAGGGGAGGGAGGCGGTGGTGGGCTGGGCCAGCGGGAGGAGCTGGGCCGGCTGGGCTGGACAGGTAAGCGCCAGGTAGGCTTCTGTTCTTTTATTTTTATTTACTGTTTTCTATTTTCTATAATTTGTTTTGATTTAGTTTAGCAACTAAATCATTTAAATAAATTCTGTAGATTTTTATGTGGCTTGCTAAAATATATACAAAGCCACTCACAAACTTCCAGAATTATTGGAGTCATATTTAATATATATTAAATATAAATCCAAAGCAAATAGTTATTGGATTAAAACAAATGACCAAAATAATTATCTCTGTGACTCCAAAAATATTGGTTTAAATTTTCCCTCTCACCAATATTTCCATGGAATAACAGGAACATTTTCTTGGACACATTTGAGAAGATTTAATTGTTGGTTATTTTTTTGAGGTTTCTGAGGCTTTGAAAAATCCTCAATTCAAATTTCATTTGAAATAAAACATGATGCTCACAAGAGGTCTAGCCTAGTGCATTACCAGAAGCTAGGGATGTGACAACTCACCCCCACTAAACAAGAATCTCGTCTCGAGATTCAAGCGTAGGGTAGGATGAAGGGGAATCGCAAACTAGCACAATCTTCACGATCCAGGTTGCACTTCAAATGAACGTTGATTCAGTCACCATCTTTGTCTTGTCGTCTTGCTCTGAGAAATCCTGCCAACATAACATGGAGAGAAGAAGGACACTCTAGAAGGGTCGATCTTCTAGAAGATCGAACAACTCAGGATTAACTCACGGAATGAGACATAGAACCATCTCTCGGTTGAAACACGAGATACACATCAAGAGGGGTGGAAAGAGACGGATGACGAAGGTTCACTAGGTAGACAACAATTTCACGCTTAAGAAGGTGGTAAACGATTGTCAACGTAGCGAGGAGTTGAGTTGCCATGATACCATAACGATACACCTTAGGGAAGGTGACTCGTAGAGATATCCCCTTAAGTGGCAAAAAGAATTACTTTTGATTCAGAGATCATTGAAACTCTTTAAACCAGCCTAAGTCAATTCTCGAGTGATCGTTTGGAGGGGGTCGGTAGAATAGCATACTCAAACTTGGATGATGTGGATTACCTTGTTGAAGACAACGTAATGGATGAATTTGCTTATCACCGGAAATGGAAGAGACCCATGGTAGAATGGCACAATGGCGGTGCAAGCTAGGAACAAAATGCAAATGCTGGGAATGATTCTAGTAACTGGGAAAGAACCCAACACTAGAGAGTTAATTCACTGTTTGAATAGGTCATAGCATTGCCGAGGGAACTGAGAGCAAACCCAGTTAGTGCCGATGATAACACCTAGCACTTGTGCGTGCTCTCAAGAACTTGAGCATTTCCATATTCATCAAGGTTTTACCAACATCCGTGTCAAGGGTCCGGTAACACAACTTACTACCATGATGAACGGTGATGGAGGATGCAGATGCAAAGGGAGATAACACCTTCTCAGATTTCACCCTTGGCGGGGCCAAGGAAATAAAATCTGGATGATCGACCGAGAGACATTTAGCACTCCGCTTCTAATGTTCTCCTTGATGTGCTGGTGTAACCCAATCATAGATATGGTTTGCTAACTAGAACATCAAGTAAAGGTCGGACTTCGGGATCTCAAAATCCATAGGGGCAACTAGGGAGTAAATCCTACGAAATCCCTATGGGGAGGTGGCCAACTTCCTCAATCAAGATATTATAATAACAGGTCTTCCGGCTGGGTGTGTTGGCCACGACATCCACTTTACCGGTTATCGAGGGACCAATATTATAGTTCTTGGGAAATGCCCCAACCATCATATCTGCCTGAGATTCCGATCTGGTAGGTGTTAGGATATTCCAGACTCATCGAGTCTAGGAAGAAAAACGGAAGTTTGCAACACAAATCGACAAGATGACGTTGCGAGATTCTCGGGGAATGAACTACGATAGTAAGCTCCAAAAACACGAGCCGATTCTGCTACAACATGTGAACATGTTGTCCAAGACAAGCATGACCACAAAGTAGTCTTACAATAAAACACTACCGAGTTCAGGTGGGGAACCATAATCGAGGATGTTGAAGTCTTGTGCATGACCTAGGATTAGCACATCAACTCCTTTTCCTGAACAAATCAGTCAGTGGCTTGGTGTGTCAGGGACACATATAGATTGAAGGTTGCAAGTCTTCAAACCACAGCATTCTTCGCACGTGTGCATGACTGATTTGGAATGATTCCAAAGAAAGCAACATTGACTTTCTCGAATCCACGGCGGCAACTTGCATCAGATGCACATGAATTAAAGGAAGTCACTACCTTCATCCAAACATATGCTTCATGAGCTAGCATGAACAAATGCTTTCAAAAGTTTCCAATACTAGCTTAATGTTCAACAAAATCATGGAGGAGATAAGGATGTTGTCAATGGGCTCAACAACAATTCATCTAGGTTTCCTTTTAAAAGGAATTCCATAGTTAAGTGAACACGGTGATAGCATTGGTCAGACCAAGGATGTAATGGTGTATGCTCGAGGGATCAACCACGAACAAGACAACATTACGAGCATCGTTGGTACTGATTTGATTTGACGATAGCCCATACTCAATCAAGGGTTCGGGTAAGATAATAGATCCAACAATTGTTCACAAGGACCAATTGATGAAGATATCATCTTTCTTCAACACACACACACACACAAAAAGATATCCCTTAACATGAACTAAGTCGGACAAGCTTTTATCTTCCGACTCTCCAAGTTGTTGTTTAGCTTATCCAACTAGCTCAGGGTATCCAACACGAATTCTTGGAGAAGGGGTGGTTTACAGGAATAAACCAACTTGATCACGAACTCAACATAGCGGTCAGGTGACAACCTGGTAATACTTCTGAGAAGATATTCAGAAAATCATGAACCACCGGTATGTTACTAAGCTCGAGAACAATCTTGCTTTTCAGGGCAAGACGATATGATCAATAGAGCAAGGATTTGAAATAATCCTAACTCATCGATCGAGGAGTGCACCGCGAACAAGGACTAAGTGGCACAATCAGTCTTAGGGTGACGATTCAATAATCAACACGCTAAGAATGAGGTTATCGTCCATTTAACTACCAAGCAACAGAGTTGCTAGCAGTATTGATTTCACACATCACGATTCACCTGTCGGCATTCCGGTTGCGATAACACGGAACCGAGGGATGGATAATGATGGCGAGAAGTATCACTACATCAAGAATTCACAAGAGCCGGTGCAATCCTCATGAAAATCCTGACATAAAGACGGTAATACTTCAGGGTAGAACAGAATCAAAAGCTGGGCTGGCATTAAGGAACATCGAAACCAAAGGGAAAGGATCTTGCAAATGCATCAGACTATTTAGAAACCTGGAATAACTCGGACAGCATAACGGCTGTAAATGCTCAGAAAAGATTTGAGACATTCACAAAAATGGTGGCATAACCACTCAGAAGCACAATATCAAGGTCTCGAGATCAACAATAATCATACAGAAGTAGTAGGAACTGGACTCAAGCTTAAATCGAACAATCTTATAAGTCTATGGACTAGTGATACGTGATCCTGATAGAAGGAAGAGAAGGCCTAGTTCTTAATCCCCGTAGTAAAGATAAAATGACTCAGATCAGAAGGGCATGAGGTATAAGGAGTAAAAAGAGCCTTACGTTCCATCCCACAATCAATTCCCTTATATAACTAAAGAATTTCTAGACTCAACTTCGACCAGTTTGGCTTGGTAATCCTACAGGCAGTCAAGCTCTGATACCAACGCTGTCAGGACCCCGACTCAATGCCACATCGATCTAGCATGTAACACCTCATATCACTTTGCGGCCTCACGCACGGTACTCCCACGGGTGTCGCCTTACCTTAGCCCGGGACCGTTTGCGCCTTTTGGCACACGTATATGACAGTGTCGCTAGCATCCATATGATAAGGAGCCCGGGCTGACATGGCTAGTCGTAAACCCAAAGTGGCACAGACTTACAGGGACAGGCATCCATGACCCAGCATCGAACGTGTCGGTCATCAGCGAGTGAAACCAGGCTGTAGCACTGGCTAGCAGGACTCCGGTGAACTGGGCTGTAGCGGGCTAACAGGACTCCGGTATTCATCGCGTGACATTTCCCCGAAGGGACAGACACAGGAACGAAGAAGGACACATGCCGGCCAGCCTAAGTGTTCCGGAGCAGTAGCAAGCTACCATGGCTCGGTGGAAACACTAGGAGACATTTCCCCGTAAGAGAGACTACTAAAGATAAACAACTAGATGGTCAGATCCCACACATACCAAGCATTTCAATAACATACACACAATATGCTCGATATGTGCAACTACAACACGACATCACAACATGACTCTACGACTCAAGTAATTTATTCAATAGGCTCCGAGGAGCGAGATATTACAAACAGGGGTCTCACGACCCAACATTCAGAGCATACCAGTCAAAGCACAAGCGGAAGCTATCATGTCTGAGTACAGACATCTATAAATGAAAAAGGCTGAGAAGCCTGACTATCTATCAGATCCTACCGAGGGCACAAGATCGTAGCTGAGGTAACAAGCTAAACGTCGAAGTCCACGTGAAACTACTAGCGAGACCGAAGTCTCTCTGCAAAAACATAAAATAGGCAAACGTGAGTACAAATGTACCCAGCAAGACTTACATCAGAACTAACTACATATGCATCATTATCAACAAAGGGGATGGAGGGGTTTAACTGCAGCAAGCCAGCTTTGACTCGATGGCTATCCTGAACTACGACTGCAAGTAACTCTTTTGAGGTGGCGCACACGAGTCCACATATTCACCATATCAATACACCACTATGGATCCGCTCCCGTCTCCCTACGAGAACGCCATCCATAGCACTCACGCTTATCTTGCGTATTTTAGAGTATCCACTTTCACTTGTCTATGAACTATGCAAGGGGTCCAAGTTTCCATATCCGAGGAATCCGGCTATTCGAATAGATAATGATAACCCTGCAGGGGTGTACTTCTTCACACACGCTCCCGCCACTTACCGCCCTGTACACGTCATGTACCTCGGCAACCTTCAAGCGGAAGCCGGGAGAGGGAGTCGGCCACGACCTGACTAACCGGACAAGTCTCTAGTCCAGGTTTATCGCCTATTCGGGTTCCATCCGCAAGGAGATCCGGCCGGGGTGTCGCTTACGGCCCCAAACGATGTGTGCAGGGTTCCCAAGCCCACCAACCGGGTGCCACTTGGTACACCGGGCCACTGTGCCTAGTCTGTCCCAAGCCCACCTGTACCGGGTGCCACTTGGTAGACTACTAACACTACCTACAAACACCAGAAACTAGTTGCAACTCCTGGACAGAGATCATGTTGATTAATAAGTCGAGAGAGTCAATTAAGGATCCCAATGTGTGGTAGTAGCTGTTCATCGATCACAAACACAGAACTCAGTTCCTGAGGACGGTTGCAATGAGACAACCCACCATGTACTCCTACATGGCCTCTCACCGCTACCTTTACCAAATCGTGTTCACACACTTAGTTCACACACAGTAGGACATGTTCACACGCCTCTGATTCATCCCCGATGAATCAGACCTGACTCAACTCTAAGCAGTAGCAGGCATGACGAACAAACATGATTGAGTAGGCACATCATGGCTCAAACAACTCCTACTCATGCTAGTGGGTTTCATCTATTTACTGTGGCAATGACAGGTCATGCAAAGGATAAAGGGGTTCAGCTACCGCAGCAAGTATCAAATATGTCGTTGTTGTCCTAATGCAGTAAAAGAGAGCAGGAGCGAGAGAGTGGGATTTTATCGGAATGAACAAGGGGGTTTTGCTTGCCTGGCACTTCTGAAGATAACATTGAGTCTTCATCGGTGTCAACGATCACATCATCGGTATCACGTCTATCGAGAGGGGACAAATACCGGCAACACAGAAGGGAACACAATCAATGCAATGCACAATATGATGCATGATCATGACATGGCAAAATGAATGTGTTTTGGGCTAATGCACCTAAAACCAGATTAAATGAAGTTGGTTTGAATCCAAGATTCAAATTCAAACTCCATATGTGGTTATTTAAATGTCATTCACTTCATTTGTCCAAAACAGTAGTGATAAGTTGTTCTAACATGCATGAAAATGGTACAGATGGATTCCTTGAATTTTTCTGATAATTTTTCATATATAAATTATTTAATTTGGAGCTACGGTTAATTTTCTATGATTTATTGAAGTTTTAGGCATTTTCTGGAATTTCAGAATTAAATTAAATCCAGAAATGATTATGGCGTCAGCACCACGTCACAGTGACGTCAGCAGGGTCAACCGGGCCGGTCAAGGTCAAACCTGACGTGTGGGGTCCACACGTCAGTGACACAGGGGCTAATCCCGCGTTGACTCGGGCTTTGACCCGCTACGGGGCCCGCTGTCAGTGTCTGTGGGGGTGTTTAGCATGGTCATTAGCGACTAAGTAAGTGCGCCACGTCGGCGTCACCGGAGACCAGCCGGCGGCGACCACAGGACACGGCGGGGCACGCCGGACTTGCGCTAGGGGCATCGGATCGATGCGCCAAGGGCACCAGGAGGTAGCCCGCGCCCGTGCGCATCTAGGGGGACCAACGGAAGGTGCGGGGGTGGCCGGAATCAGCAACGGCAGCGAGCGAGGCGGCAGCCGGAGCTCGGGCGAGGTCGGGGTTGGCGTTCGGGGGCACGGGAGGGGAAGCTAGTGGCGGCTACGGGCTCCTGGAGACGTGTTGAGTGCGGTGGTGTGCTCGGCTTCGAGCTGCAACGGCTCTAGCCACGGTGGTGACGAGGCACGGCGGCGGCGAGCTCTCGGGTCCGGCGGAAGCAATGGCTAGAGCGGCCCAACGGCATGGGAAGAAGAGGGGAACGGTTCAGTGGCTCACCGCGAGTCCAACGAGCGCGAGGGCGAGGCCGGGGACGCTCTGTGGCCGGCGAATCAAGCGACGACGGCCGTCGGTGCAGAGGAAGAAGATGGCGTCAGTGACGGCGCTCCAGGGCGTCCGGCGTCTTGTGGCTCCGTGGTAGGGACGGGAACGTCACGGCAGAGCTCGGGGGCGCGTCGGAGAGGCGAGGGGAAAGCGGTGGCCGCGGTGGTGCTTGGCAGCGTGCTGCGGTGCGCTCGGGGATCACAGGAAGAGAGGGAAAGAGAGAGACAGGGGAGGGGGAGCGATCCAGAGGGAGAGGGGAAGTGAGAGGAGGGGTCGGGGGCTGCGTGGCGTCGCGGGAGGGACCAGGGGAGGAGGAGGCAGCCAGGCAGGGAGGAGGTGGCCGGGGCACGTGGCCGCGCGCGCCGGGCGCGTGCCCGTCCTCCTGGCAGAGGAGGAAGGCGACAGGGGAGGGAGGCGGTGGTGGGCTGGGCCAGCGGGAGGAGCTGGGCCGGCTGGGCTGGACAGGTAAGCGCCAGGTAGGCTTCTGTTCTTTTATTTTTATTTACTGTTTTCTATTTTCTGTAATTTGTTTTGATTTAGTTTAGCAACTAAATCATTTAAATAAATTCTGTAGATTTTTATGTGGCTTGCTAAAATATATACAAAGCCACTCACAAACTTCCAGAATTATTGGAGTCATATTTAATATATATTAAATATAAATCCAAAGCAAATAGTTATTGGATTAAAACAAATGACCAAAATAATTATCTCTGTGACTCCAAAAATATTGGTTTAAATTTTACCTCTCACCAATATTTCCATGGAATAACAGGAACATTTTCTTGGACACATTTGAGAAGATTTAATTGTTGGTTATTTTTTTTGAGGTTTCTGAGGCTTTGAAAAATCCTCAATTCAAATTTCATTTGAAATAAAACATGATGCTCACAAGAGGTCTAGCCTAGTGCATTACCAGAAGCTAGGGATGTGACACGCTGGTGGATGGCCCAAGGTGGTGATGTGGTGGGAGGTGCTGGTGGCGCGCCGCCACGCCGACCTGGCCGCGGCGGCGGCCGGAGGTGGAGAAGGGGGTGTGAGGGAGAGAGTTGAGTAGCCAGGCCCAAAGGGGATCGGGGCTGCTGCTAGGATTTGACCCCTCCTCTAGTCTGCCACTTTTCTGATTTGGCCCTTCTCCTTTCCTTCTTTCTTCCCAAGTAGATCCCCTCCATCTTAAGTTTTGGCCCCCGGTTTCTTCTTTCCTTGATGCTCATGTCCCTTTCTTCACTTCTTTCCTGCCCTTCTCTCTTCTCAATAGCCACATGGATGGACTCTTGACGATTATAGTGCCTCATCGCACTTTTCTGCAAAAGAAACAAGTAACGAGTAAATGATCTTTTATATGATTTTCATTCAAATATATCACAATTCATAGCAAGAATGGATGGATATATCACGATAGATGCTAAATTTGAGTGCCAATAATATATATGAAATGCACTTATCAAGTTCCCCCACACTTAAATCTTTACTTGTCCTCAAGTAAAGGCATATGAAAAGAGCAAGATAGTGAATAGTGAGCTGACTAGAGAATGCCAAGTGAAGTAGATCTCTAAACAATGCATGCTTTGGACTTAGCTAGTGCAAATCAATGGTCAAGAGTGCTACAAAGCAATAGGAGACTAGTAGACTCAATCATTTTAAACTTTTACAATGATAAAAGTGGATCAACAAGTTCAAGTGATGATTGTGCCAAAGGTTACTAAAGAGAGCATGATCCCGAGCACAAAAAAGAACATAAACTTGTGATCAAATCACTTATTTACAGAAGTAAGGCAATGATAACGTATTATCGATCTCACCAAAGGAACATACCACCGATCCCGAGAACATGGTATACAACTGGATCGACCAATTATTAGTTTTTTTTGTTTGTCTCCCCAAAGGAACATACCACCGATCCCGAGAACATGGTATACACCTGGTTCGACAATTACATTTTTTATTATTAATTACTCCCCAAGCACCCGATTTCACATGCCACCGATCCCGGGAACATGACATGCTACTGTAGGTAGTCAGACTTATTTATTCATTATTACTTATCTTAAATGAACAACGCATAAGCACAAAAATAGGAATCATCACTTCTCCATGTCTGGTTCACATGCTACCGATCCAGGGAACATCGCATGCTAATCCATAGTGGTTAGGTGATTGCTCTCAATGGGAACACATTAGGCACAAACTCAGCATCTGACACTTAATGATCTAGGTGTATCGAGGTAAAAGCAGAAAATGATTAAGTTTTCTAGTGTACTAGGGATTTGAGCACTCAAAACTAATAACTTTCACTAATTTCAGCAAAGCAAGCAATATGTAGATCACTAGTTTACACGGCATTCAACAATCAGTTTGCATATTCTCATCAAGCACCATATGTCAAATAAAATTCAGTGGGGCAACATTTAAGACATGGCTTAAGCAACCCAAATAACATTTGATTTCAGCATGTATCAATGGATGATATACTCAGAATGGGTCATGAAACAGCTCACCGGGCTTATATGATGTAGGTCTCGCACAATCACTCTCTGAACTGCAACTCTTCTCTTTTTGCTTCTCTATCCTCATGCCTGCTCCAGCTTCTCTCTTCATGTGTGCTCCTTGCTTCTCCTCATCCCCATGCCATAGGTCCACCAGGGTCCCAGGGAATGTCATCTCGAACTTGGCAAGCATGTAGTGGATCGTGCACAAGCAAGAACCTGAAAGAGCACTCAATGAAAGAGACAATGCAAGTGGTAGGGATAATACCCTCCAAGTCATCAATCGAATATCCAATTACATAAGCATAGCTATAAAGCACATGTTTAGGATGGTAGAAATCAGTAAGCTCAATGCTAACATGAGGATGATATGTATCATTAAGCTCCAGACTATCATGGGAATGATATGTTTCATTAAGCATAGAACTAGCACGAGGAAAGTAACTGTGATCATCACAAATGAGAGTAATGACACTAACAGGGTGTGTATGATCATGTCCAAGCAAATAGTTTTTCAAATCTACCTTAAGTGATGGCATCATGCAATGCAAGTTAGAAGCAAAGAAATCACAAGGGAGCATGTCATCAAGAGGATTGGGTAAACCTGACACATCACACTCATGTATGACAATAGGCCAATGAATCTCAGGTTCTTCATCTTCATCTACAGCAGCTTCTTGTACTTCTTCAGGAGTAGTAGATGACGAGTCTTCAACTTGATCACTTGGGAATTGCAGATCTTGATCATCTTGTTCCTTGTCTTCTAGTTCATCTTCTTCAATCTGGGGTATCTCATGCTCAAGGCACTTGCTATCTTGCTCAGCTGGATGTGACGGTATTGGAACCTCACATGTATCAAGGGGAATCCCAGAATTACTCAGCTCAAGCTGTGAAGAAATAGTACTGCCAGCGTTGATGTTCTTCTCAATCTTCTTTACTTCTTCCACTAGCTCATTCCCACTCTTGATCTTCTTCATTTCATCTAGTATAACCTTCCTAATAGGATCATCCTCGGCACTCCAAGTGAACCCGAGACTCAAAAGTGCGAGCTTGTCTATGTCATCGAACTCATCTTGAGTAGGCACTTGAGGTGTTGGTTGACCAAATGGAGGACCATTTAACTCCATTGGCAACATCTCCTGGTGCTGAGGTATATGAATAGGAGCTAAATACGACTGTTGTGGAGCATAGTTGTGGCTCTCCTCTTCATACCTAAATCCCTGCATTGGATAACTAGAGGCAAACAGTGAGATCTCAGGGTTGTTGCTCCTATATGACATATTCGGGTTTTCAGGCCACCCATGTGAGTAATTGTTTTGGTATGAGCTATGCTCTTGAGCGAAGCTCATGCCAAAACAATCTGGAGTGTGAGAGTAACCACGCTGACATTCAGCGGGCAAATGGCCCTGAAATCCACAAATATGGCATGTAGGAGCAACATAAGGATTGCCTCCGGAATAAGGATAATAAGAACTAGGCCTATCCTCAAAAACTACTCCTCGCTGCTGAGCTAAATCATCTAATTGATGGGAAATCTTACTTATCAGTTCTTGAATACTTTCCATGCTGTTTGTAGTGTTGCTCGCATAAGCCTGATGATCTGAATAGTAAGCCATAACCGAGAAGATAGTTCTAACCTGCAAAAAGGAAAAGAAAACAAAAAAAGATACTAACTAGAACAGGGGTTAGTGGTTAGAGATATATCACAAATATATGGCACAAACTAGAAAAAGAAGAAAAACCTAGTCTATAGCCTAACACAGTCACACGACGCTAGTCCCCGGCAACGGCGCCAAAATGATCAATTGAAAGTATAGCGGGGTTTTTACGCCCCAAACTACGAGTGTCGTGTTCTCCTCAGGGACTAGGCAAATCGATAATCGTGCTTGGCTAAAGCTAGGTAACACAATTCAGATTATGAATGCAAGAAAATAAACCTACACAAAACAAGGTTGTACCCAAAGATCATCACCAAAGAAAATGCAAAAAGGGCAAAGGAGGTTCAGATTATCTTCAATTATATTTTTGGTATTTTCGTTTTACATGAGAAATATAAAATGCTAACACAAGCAATCTTCAAACGGCTAGGGAATTAAAAAAAAGGGCATGATCATATATATAACATGGAGGAAGAAACAAGGTTTTAGGATAGAACATGAACATATCACATCACACGCACACACACATGTATATATATATCACACGTGTTGGAGCTAACACAAGGACTGAAAATCAAACACGTGCAAAGTTAACTAGCACAGGGACTAGTAAACAAGGTGAACACACAATTATACTAGCAGATTACTCAATCACAGAGCATTATATAAGTCAAGCATTATATATTACAACTACCAAACAGAACAAGATACAGGTTGGCAGCACTCTTAAAATCTGAATATTACAAAGCATTACACATCTCCTATTACAGAAAATTCAGAGAAGATAGAGAGGTAGAAAGAGAGCAACAACAGCAAGGTAGGGAAGGGAGCAGCAGTAGGGGGCGTGAGGAGAGAAGCAGCAGCAAGGCGAGGGAACAAGAACAGCAGGGAAGAGGAGCAGCTGGTTCGAGTTGGGAAGTGGAGGAGCAGCAGCAAGGCGAGGGAAGAAGGAGCCGCAGCAACGCGTAGGAGAAGAAGAAGAGCAGCAGGGGCGCGAGGTGCGGGGAAGCGCTGTGGTGCTGGTGGCTGCAGTGTGGATGGATGATGGTGGACTCGGGGGAGGAGAAGAAGATGGTGGCGCTGGTGGATGGCGCAAGGTGGTGATGTGGTGGGAGGTGCTGGTGGCGCGCTGCCACGCCGGCCTGGCCGCGGCGGCGGCCGGAGGTGGAGAAGGGGGTGTGAGGGAGAGAGTTGAGTAGCCAGGCCCAAAGGGGATCAGGGCTGCTGCTAGGGATTTTGACCCCTCCTCTAGTCTGCCACTTTTCTGATTTGGCCCTTCTCCTTTCCTTCTTTCTTCCCAAGTAGATCCCCTCCATCTTAAGTTTTGGCCCCCGGTTTCTTCTTTCCTTGATGCTCATGTCCCTTTCTTCACTTCTTTCCTGCCCTTCTCTCTTCTCAATAGCCACATGGATGGACTCTTGATGATTATAGTGCCTCATCGCACTTTTCTGCAAAAGAAACAAGTAACGAGTAAATGATCTTTTATATGATTTTCATTCAAATATATCACAATTCATAGAAAGAATGGATGGATATATCACGATAGATGCTAAATTTGAGTGCCAATAATATATATGAAATGCACTTATCAGCTTCACCTTCTTGTTGGGTTTAGCCTGGCCAGTAAAAATAAGAAGTATAAGGAGGTCAGTATAATGATCAGGCATAAGGTTTGAATGATTGAATATACCCTTACCCAGGTACAGTCTTGAAAGTTGGGATTTGAGTTCCCGTTGACTCGCCGGAGGAGGAATGGGAAATCCCCTGATAGTTTGAATCAGACGGATTAAGAGGTTGTCGGAAATGACCCACTTTGGGATAAAATATATCAGAAATATGTAAGACCTCTAGGCGGCGTTTGCGAACCAGCATGTTTGGTAAGCCGGACGAAGTAACTATACCACCACTATGCCGAGTGGTGCGGCGAGCTTCGTGTTGTTGTTTCTTCAAAAGAAAGTTGGAATCCAAGTGAGCTAGAGGGTGAGAAAAGCTTACTTTCCGGCTTGTTTGTCGGGTTTTCTGTGTCGGCAGAGGTTCTGAGCCGGAGGAAAGAATAATTACCTCTGTGTCGCCTGCACGACTGGCTTCTGCATCATCTTGATCATAATCATTGTCAATAAGGTGTATAAAAAATGAGCCAAGAGAGTCAAGTTCTACCTCTGACTCATCATCATCATCCTTGTCATCATCTAAGTTTGAATCAGCAGACTCAATGGTCTTCTTCTTAGCAGGCCTCTTGGTAGCCTTGGTCTTGACACGAGCCGTCTTTGCTGGTTTATCTTGTGGCTTCTTCTTCCAGAATGGAGAATCGGCCTGTTGAGGATGAAAAGATCATGAGCAGGCATAATTATTGAAAATGTTGTTGAACAAAGATGTACAACACTTATGGATGGCGGCTTGTTGAAAGTGCAGAGAGGACTAAGTCCTGTTTTACTACAATCTATCAAAGATTCATTCAGCAGCGCCTTGGTGGCTTCAGCAATTTCAGCATCAGACAACTGAATATCACAGTGGCGCTAGGGATCCTTTAAAACGCCGGTATATTCACACATTAAGCCGGGGCGGCGGCTTAATGGCAAGATCCTCTAGGAGACCTGAGGGAGTCCTGGACTAGGGGGTGTCCGGACAGCCAGACTATCATCGTCCGCCGGACTCCAAGACTATGAAGATACAAGATTGAAGACTCCATCCCGTGTCCGGATGGGACTTTCCTTGGCGTGGAAGGCAAGCTTGGCAATACGGATATGTAGATCTCCTACCATTGTAACCGACTCTGTGTACCCCTAGCCTCCTCCGGTGTCTATATAAACCGGAGGGCTTTAGTCCGTAGGACACAACATACATCACAACAATCATACCATAGGCTAGCTTTAGGGTTTAGCCTCCTTGATCTCGTGGTAGATCCACTCTTGTACTACCCATATCATCAATATTAATCAAGCAGGACGTAGGGTTTTACCTCCATCAAGAGGGCCCGAACCTGGGTAAAACATCGTGTCCCTTGTCTCCTGTTACCATCCGCCTAGATGCACAGTTAGGGACCCCCTACCCGAGATCCGCCGGTTTTGACACCGACATTGGTGCTTTCATTGAGAGTTCCTCTGTGTCGTCACCGATAGGCTAGATGGCGTCTTCAATCAACAATGCTGTCCAGGGTGAGACTTTTCTCCCCGGACAAATCTTCGTATTCGGCGGCTTCGCACTGCGGGCTAATTCACTTGGCCATCTAGAGCAGATCGAAAGCTACGCCCCTGGCCATCAGGTCAGATTCGGAAGCCTAAACTTCACGGCCGACGTCCGCGGAGACTTGATCTTCGACGGGCTCGAGCGATAGCCAAGCGCGCCGCACTGTTATGATGGGCATGATCTAGCTCTGCTGCCGAACAGTGCCTTGGTGGCCGCACACGAGTCCGCTTCAGCTCTTAGCTCGGAGCCGATCGCCCAGATCGAGGATCGGTGGTTGGACGCCACCTCGGGGGCTTCAACTTCCACAGCGATGGAGCCGAACACTAGCCTTGTCCCTCGCGAAATTCGTGATTCCGAGGTGCCGGACTCCTTGCCGGACTCCGGACCTCCCGTGCCCCTGCCAATCGAATCTGATTGGGCGCCGGTTATGGAATTCACCGCCGCGGACATCTTCCAGTACTCGCCCTTTGGCGACATCCTAAATTCACTAAAGCATCTCTCGCTATCAGGAGAGTCCTGGCCGGACTATGGCCAGGATGGTTGGGATACGGACGATGAAGAAATTCAGAGCCCACCCACCACCCACTTTGTAGCCACTGTCGACGATCTAACCGACATGTTAGACTACGACTCCGAAGACATCGATGCTATGGACGACGATGCCGGAGATGAACAGGAACCAGCGCCTACAGGGCACTGGAAGACCACCTCGTCATACGACATATACATGGTGGACACCCCAAAAGACGGGGACGGCAAAGAAGCAGCGGAGGCAGATTCCTTAAAGAAACAGCCCAAGCGCCGGCGTCAGCGGCGCCGCTCTAAATCCCGCCACAACAAGAATGGAGATTCCGGCACAGGAGATAATAATACCCCAGAGAGTGCCGAAGATAATCCCCTCCAGCAGGACTCAGCGCAGGAGGATGCAGAAGCAAGCCCCCACGAGAGGGCGGCAGACGAAGAGGTCGAGGATTATAACTATATACCTCCCTCCGAAGACGAGGCAAGCCTCAACGACGACGAATTCGTCGTGCCCGAGGATCCCGTCGAACAAGAGTGTTTTAAACGCAGGCTTATCGCCACGGCAAATAGCCTAAAGAAAAAGCAGCAGCAGCTTCAAGCTGATCAGGACCTGCTGGCCGATCGATGGACCGAGGTCCTCGCGGCCGAAGAGTTTAAACTCGAACGCCCCTCCAAAAGCTACCCCAGACGCAAGTTGCTCCCCCAATTAGAGGAGGAAGCATACATACCTTCATCACCAGCGCACGATACGGCCGACCGACCACCCCGTGGTCGCGACAGAGAGGCATCCAGACCCTCCACAAAGACCGTACCCCGGCATCGCTCCAAAAGTACGAAGCCAAGAGGGAACGCGCCGGACTTGCGAGACGTATTGGAGGACAAAGCAAGGCAATCCAGATCCATCTACGGATCACGAGGGCGCCCCACGACCCGCGACGAATACCGTCGCGCCGGATACAATAACCCCGGCCGGGCCGAACACAGCAGACAACGCTCTCTCGAGCTGCGTCGTGATATTGCTCAATATAGAGGCGCCGCACACCCGCTATGCTTCACTGACGAAGTAATGGATCATCAAATCCCCGAAGGGTTTAAACCCGTAAACATCGAATCCTACGACGGCACAACAGACCCCGCGGTTTGGATTGAAGATTATCTCCTTCACATCCATATGGCCCGCGGTGACGATCTCCATGCCATCAAGTACCTCCCACTCAAGCTTAAAGGACCAGCTCGGCATTGGCTTAACAGCTTGCCCGCAGAGTCAATTGGGTGTTGGGAAGACCTGGAAGCCGCATTCCTCGACAATTTCCAGGGCACGTATGTGCGGCCACCAGACGCCGATGACCTAAGCCACATAATTCAGCAGCCAGCGGAATCGACCAGACAATTCTGGACACGGTTCTTGACAAAGAAAAACCAAATCGTCGACTGTCCGGATGCAGAGGCCCTCGTAGCCTTCAAACATAACATCCGCGACGAGTGGCTAGCCCGGCACCTGGGACAGGAAAAGCCGAAATCCATGGCAGCACTCACATCATTAATGACCCGCTTTTGCGCGGGAGAGGATAGCTGGCTAGCTCGCAGCAACAACCTCAATAAAAATTCTGGCAGTCCGGATACTAAGGACCACAACGGCAGGTCACGTCGAAACAAAAATAAACGCCGCATTAACGGCGACGATAAGGAGGATACGGCAGTCAACACCGGATTCCGAGGCTCTAAACCCAGTCAGCGGAAGAAGCCATTCAAAAGAACCACTCCGGGTCCGTCCAACTTGGACCGAATACTCGACCGCTTATGCCAGATACATGGCACCCCTGAAAAGCCAGCCAATCACACCAACAGAGATTGCTGGGTGTTCAAGCAGGCAGGCAAGTTAATTGCCGAAAACAATGACAAGGGGCTAAACAGCGACGACGAGGAAGAGACCCGACCGCCGAACAATAGAGGACAGAAGGGTTTCCCCCCACAAGTGCGGACGGTGAACATGATTTACGCAACCCATATACCCAAGAGGGAGCGGAAGCGCGCACTAAGGGACGTCTATGCGATGGAGCCAGTCGCCCCGAAGTTCAATCCATGGTCCTCTTGTCCGATCACTTTCGATCGAAGAGACCATCCGACCAGCATACGCCATGGCGGATTTGCCGCATTGGTTTTAGACCCAATCGTCGATGGATTTCACCTCACGAGAGTCCTGATGGACGGCGGCAGTAGCCTGAACCTGCTTTATCAGGATACAGTGCGCAAGATGGGCATAGACCCCTCAAGGATTAAACCTACAAAGACAACCTTTAAAGGTGTCATACCAGGTGTGGAAGCCAATTGTACAGGCTCAGTCACACTGGAAGTGGTCTTCGGATCCCCGGATAATTTCCGGAGCGAAGGAGTTAATCTTCGACATAGTCCCATTTCGCAGCGGCTATCACGCTCTGCTCGGACGAACCGCGTTTGCAAAGTTCAATGCGGTGCCGCATTATGCATACCTCAAGCTCAAGATGCCAGGCCCTCGTGGAGTCATCACGGTCAACGGAAATACGGAACGCTCCCTCCGAACGGAGGAACATATAGCGGCTCTCGCGGCAGAAGTACAGACCAGCCTTTTAAGGCAATTTTCGAGTCCGGTCGTTAAGCGGCCGGATACAGCAAAACGCGCCCGAAGCAATACCAACCAAGACCACCTGGCACGATCAGAGCACGTGTAGCAATGCGGCCCTAACCCCCGCCCTCGCATGATTGCAAGAACAACCCTCCGCGTACATCATTACGCTTTGGAGATACCATGGGCGCAGGGGAAGGGGCACGATCACAATGGACCCATAGTGCGGCTCGACCACACCAGGGGCTCGCAAGTGTGCCACTCTTTTTTTATTATTTTCCTTCTTTGTATACACAGGACTCCGTTAACCAGAGGCCCTGTCCGGCGATAAATCTGCCAAACTCACGATGCAACAGCCAGGGAACAAAGAAGGCTGCGACGAACACTCAGGTGGTCTCAATTACGAGCATTAAATTCGATTATATACACCAAGTCCGCAGCTCATCCCTGGAGGGGGACATGTTTAATTAGTCCAAATCCCTTGCTTACCGCACTATTTGTATCAGTCCGCACTCATAGCAGACCTCCTTTAATAAATAATGTAGCACTTTTCTGACTGCAATTACATTACTTTTATATATATATGTTCATTACATGACATCTTGCACCCGTATATTTTGGTACGGCCTAATACACCAGGGGCTTATGTTCCCCACATTATGGTGTGATAAGTCCGAACACTTTCATAAGTGCGGCACCCCGAACTTATAGCATTATATGAATCGGCTCCGAATCATGTCTTGGGTCAATAGTTGGGTTTGCCCGGCTCCCACGTTTTGGTGCCTTACGTTCCGTTCTGTCGGCTAAGGTGGCACTGGGAGAACCACTGCGATTGCGCCCCGGTTGAGCCGGGCGAGCGCCTCAGTGGAGAAAGCTAAAACTGACCGGCATGATAAGGCGAGAGACTGGTCGCTGTTCGAGAGGTCTTTTCGGGTCCTTAAAGACTCACGCCGCTTCGAGCGAAGTTCCGGATAATGTCCGACGAAGGCGTGGATAGCGCCCCGGATTCGGTCTTCCGAATACCAGGGGCTTCGCTGAAATTTAAAATTATAGAATTCTATGGCTAAGTGAGAGTGTTCAAGCATTATAAGTCCGGTTGCCTTGTTCGTTGTGTTGAGCGCCTCCCTAGATGGACCCAAAAATGGGAACAAGAGTGCTCAAGTTTATCCCGAACACCCCAGCACTCGCGGCTCGGGGGCTGAAGCCAACTACTTGCCATCTCTCAGATTTTATAAACGGCCGCACAAAAGGTAATATTTTAAATTAAACAAGCGTTGCTTAAAGCGCATATGAACAAAGTTTTCAGCGCACAGGATAATACATAGCGAGTTTACTCAAAAATTACATCTCTGGGGCATTCATCCGCAATATCGCGGGCTCCCTTCAGGACAGTTTTATAATACATTTCGGGCGTACGATACTCCTTGCCCGGTGGCGGCGGGTCAGTGAGAAGCTTCTCCGCATCCAGCCTGCCCCAGTGCACCTTTGTGCGGGCAAGGGCCCGACGAGCACCTTCAATACAGGCGGAGCGCTTGATGACCTCCACCCAGGGGCACGCATCCACCAGCCACCGCACGAGGCCGAAGTAGCTCCCAGGCATGGCCTGTCCAGGCCACAGCCGGACTATAAGGCCCTTCATGGCCTCCTCAGCTACCTTGTGGAGTTCGACCAGCTGCTTCAGCTGGTCGCTTGGGGGCACCGGATGGCCGGCCTCAGCGTACTGAGACCAGAAGACCTTCTCCGTCGAGCTCCCCTCCTCGCCACGATAGAATGCGGCGGCATCGGACACACTACGCGGCAGATCTGCAAACGCCCCTGGAGAGCTCCGAATGCGGGTAAGTGTCAGGTAGTTTACATTAACATGCTTGCTTTGCATGAAAAATGCCTTACCCGCCGCTATCTTCTTTACATCTTCAACCTCCTGAAGGGCCTTACGGGCCTCGGCCTTGGCGGACTTGGCACTTTCGAGAGCCGAGGCAAGCTGGACCCTCGAGTCTTGGAGTCACGCTCCAAGCTCTCATGCTTCTCCATGAGAGCCTGGAGCTCTTGCCGTACTTCCGCCACCTGTGCCTCCTGCTTTTCTCGCTCTGCCTGTTCCGCGGCCGCACTGCGTTGGGCCGCGGACATAGCCTCCTTCAGGGCTGCCACCTCATTCGTGGCCCCTGCAATACCCACATTATCCTTGTTAATTTTATTGCAACCTAAATCCTTTTCTGTAAGGTAATTATTCAAAGTGGTGTTACTCACCTTCTTTGTCCTCGAGCTGCTTCTTGGCATGGCCGAGCTCTTGCTCGGACCGCTCGAGATCCTGCTTCAATGCACTGACCTCCGCAGTCAGTGTGGCAGAGGTCAGCAGCGCATCCTGCAAACCCATATTGACATATTTCAAGCAACCATGCGTATATCTTTTTAGATCCTCAGTCCGGCTTTTCTTTCCGAACACCAGACTGAGCATCAGGGGCTACTGTCTATGCGGTATTACATTACATAATTTCAACTTCTTACCTCAAAGCCTGTTAGAAGGCTGCTGCAGGCTTCGGTCAGCCCGCTCTTGGCGAGCTGAACCTTCTGAATCACCGCACTCATGATAGTGCGGTGTTCTTCCTCGATGGAAGCGCCTTTGAGCGCCTCCAACAAGTTGTCTGGCGCCTCCGGTTGGACGGGGGCCGCCCGTGTCACGGTCTTGCCCTTCTTTCGAAGGGGCCGCCTGCGGGACTCTGGAACCACTGCAGGTTCCGTCGTAGTGTCCGGCGCAAAGTCCGGGAGGCTGCCCTGCGGCGCCTCCGGAGCCTCCTCCTGATGGGTCCCTTTCCGGGACCCCACCTCGGCGTCCTCATCAGCGCGGGGAGTAGAGGCCATCGGAAGTGAATCCATATCCGACGGGGCCAACGACCCGCTCGAAGAAGCGGGGAGATCATCATCGGCCGGACTGCGGACAGTACGCGGCGTTAGTAGGACACTACGTGACACGAAAGAAATTGCATATCCGGGATCCGGATACTTACGATCTCGCCGGAGGCCTGGCCCTTGAAGGCCACTCCTCCTCGCCAACGTCGGTGTTGGCGGAGCTGTCCGGGGGAATAGTTCTCCCCCTCTTGGACCCTTCGGCCTCCCCTATTGGGGAAGCCTTCCTCTTCCTGTCTCCCTCCTCCGGGAGAGAGTCTTCTTCCTCCTCCTCGTCTTCGGGGGAGGAGTCCGCCTCGTCGTCGGATGCCTGATTGCGGGAACTCTTTTGAGTCCCCGTGGCCGCCTTCTTGGCCTTCTTCTCCGGCACCACGTGCGGTGCCGGAACCAGCAGCCCCGCTAGACGGGCGTTCACTGGGTCTTCTGGCATGGGAGCCGGACAGATGAGCTGCTCGGCCTTCTCCATCCATTCCTGCCAAAGGAAAAGAAAGATTGAAACCCTCTTAGTATCAATCTATTTACCACAAGTGTCCCGTAAAGGGGTCGAATCACTTACCTTGTCAGCTGGATGCTGCGAGCGAAATCCGCGATCTTCTGTCGCGGATGCGGGGGCTTCGGCGCCCATAAACAGCACCCTCCAGGCGCCTTCATACGTCGTGTCGAAGAGCCCGCTTAGCGCCTGGTGCTGTTCCGGATTGAACTCCCACAGATTGAATGCCTGTTCTTGGCATGGGAGGATCCGGCGGATGAGCATGACTTGGACCACGTCGACGAGCCTGAGCTTATTGTTCACCAGCTTCTGGATACAGGCTCGGAGTCCCGTCAGCTCCTTCGGATTGCCCCACAACAAGCCCTTCTCTTTCCAGGAGGTGAGCTGCGTGGGGATGCCAGATCTAAACTCGGGGGCCGCCACCCACGTGGGTTCGCGTGGCTCGATGATGTAGAACCACCCCGATTGCCATCCCTTGACGGAGTCCATGAAGGCCCCTTCGAGCCAAAGGATGTTGGGCAACTTGCCCAACATGGCGCCTCCGCATTCCGCTTGCGTGCCCTTCACAACCTTCGGCTTGACGTTGAAGGTCTTGAGCCACAGGCTGAAGTGGGGCCGGATGCAGAGGAAGGCCTCACACACGACGATAAACGCCGAGATGTTGAGGATGAAGTTCGGCGCCAGATCGTGGAAATCCAGGCTGTAGTAAAACATGAGCCCCCGGACAAAAGGGTGAAGAGGAAAACCCAGTCCGCGGAGGAAGTGGGGGAGGAAAACAACCCTCTCATGGGGCCCAGGGGTGGGGATGAGCTGCCCCTCGTCGGGCAGCCGATGCGCGATGTCGCCGGAAAGGTATCCGGCGCTGCGCAGCTTGGTGATGTGCTCCTCCTTGACGGTGGAGGCCAACCATTTTCGTCCCGCTCCGGACATGGTCGGAGAGGGTCGAGGCGAGATGCGCGAGCTTGGGCGTTGGAGCTTGAGTGCGCGGAGATGGGTAAGCAAAGGAGGAAGAAGGCGTAGGTGAGAAGGTAACTCCTTATCCCTTATATATAGGCGGACGAAGATTATGCGTCCCCCACCGGCCTGGTAAAACTCGCTTATCTCCCAAGCGCCACCATCAATGGCGCGGTTGGGTTACCCACGTCTGTATTGATGAGAATCCCGGAATAAGGGGAACACGATCTCTGCTTCGACAGGACGTGCCAAGGAAACCGCTTCGCTAAACGTGCTGAGGTGGTATAATAAAAAATGATTCAAGTAAAGGCTTGGTAGCGGTGTGATGTCATGCCGCATAATACGTCAGCAGATTGGACTTGTGTACATTTTATTCTCTCTACGGTGGAATGTGGAATTTATTTTGCAGAGCCGGACACTATCCTGGTGTTCATGATCTTCTCTGGATTATTCAAGGGAGGAACCCGCCTTGCAATGCCGAACATTATGCGCGCCGGACTTATCGTCATTGAAGCCTGGTTCAGGGGCTACTGAGGGAGTCCTAGACTAGGGGGTGTCCGGACAGCCGGACTATCATCGTCCGCCGGACTCCAAGACTACGAAGATACAAGATTGAAGACTCGGTCCCGTGTCCGGATGGGACTTTCCTTGGCGTGGAAGGCAAGCTTGGCAATACGGATATGTAGATCTCCTACCATTGTAACCGACTCTGTGTAACCCTAGCCTCCTCCGGTGTCTATATAAACCGGAGGGCTTTAGTCCGTAGGACACAACATACATCACAACAATCATACCATAGGCTAGCTTTAGGGTTTAGCCTCCTTGATCTCGTGGTAGATCCACTCTTGTACTACCCATATCATCAATATTAATCAAGCAGGACGTAGGGTTTTACCTCCATCAAGAGGGCCCGAACCTGGGTAAAACATCGTGTCCCTTGTCTCCTGTTACCATCCGCCTAGACGCACAGTTCGGGACCCCCTACCCGAGATCCACCGGTTTTGACACCGAAAAGACCCAACACCGAACAAGGTCGACGCCTGTTAGGCCACTAGCCATGAAGGCTCTGAGCTTTGAAAAAGTTGGCACATATTTAGCCCACTCCTTTGAGCTGATCCATGGGGGGAGTGGATGTGTTTTGCTAAGCCAGTGGTTGCGGTAACCCGACAGAGGATTCTCATCTGATGGAGATGTGTCATGACAATAGAACCAAATTTGGTTCCAATCTTTGGGATGACTCGGCGGCTTGGCATAGGGAAAGCTGGCCTCTTTCCTCTTTTGAATTGAGACCCCACCGAGCTCTTGGCTGGGCCGTCAGTAAATTCTGTCTGACGATTTAAGTAGTAAAACTCTCTGAACAACTCAACTGTGGGCTCCTCTTGAAGATAAGCTTCATAGAATACTTGAAAGTTGCAAATATTGGACACAGAGTTGGGTCCAATGTCTTGAGGGTGAAGCTAGAAAAAATGAAGTACGTCGCGGAAAAACTTTGAGCCGGGTGGGCTGAACCCCCGGATCATATGGTCAGTGAAAACAATTATTTCTCCATCTTTAGGCTCAGGTGGGTTTTCTTCGCCAGGGACCCTCTAGCGGATGACTTCTTTCTTGGCTAAGGTGCCAGTAGCAACAAAATTGTTCAAGTCTTCTTCGGTGACCCGGGATTTGACCCAATTGCATTCAGTGTATGACTTAGCCATTTTTTCAATGATCTGAAAGGAAGAGTATGCCAGGTAAAGATTATACGATTAAGCCGGTTGTTGGTTTAAAGACAAATAATAATGAAGCATGCATGAGTGTTAAACCGGAGACTGGCATTGAAGTTATAAGGACGAGCTATTGGCGGCTTAAGAGGGGACTAATGGTACCTGGCGGGTTACAGTTTTTTGAGTTAAGCCACCCGCACAATTATTGAAGTACAGATCTGAGAAACGAAAATTTTCTAAGTGTTGAAAAGCAGGTTTCGCAGATTGATGCTATGATTCTCGATCTATGGCACTTCAGATAATGGAAAAATATCTAGACCTAAATTCTGGTGCTTGAGCAGTTCATATGTCCAGATCAGATCTTTTATGCAAAAGGAGGTGCCCTAGTAATGAAAATGAGTGCTACAACTACCACCGCACAGGAGAGGTACCAAGTTCGAATCAAAAAGAGCAAGTTACATCAAAGAACGAAGACGAACTCCGATGAACTCGTAGGAAACCCTAATGGGATCTATGGGAAAAGGAAGGAGGAGAACTCACCATCGCTGTTGAACAGCGGAGGCGCGCGGACGAATTCTGGTCAAATCAGGTTGATGCAGCGGCCGTTGTTGAGGCAGTGGCGAAGGTCGACGGTGGCGACGGAGCTCGGGTGCTGACGCGACGCGAGCTGGAAGTCAGAGATGAAGAGGCAAGAGGGGAAAGTGAAAGGGACCCCTGGCCCTATTTATAACGTCGAAAGGATAAGTGGCATGTGCAGGAATCGTCGAGGCCAAAAAATGGATATGCGACAACCCAGACGCCTCGATTTTTGGAGGTTCATTAAAAGATAGGATATATTAAAATGTGGGCTTTGTGTAATATTAATGACAGGTGATGACGTCTACTACACAACCTTCTTCTTGTAGATGTTGTTGGTCCTCCAAGTGCAGAGGTTTGTAGGACAGTAGCAAATTTCCCTCAAGTGGAGGACCTAAGGTTTATCAATCCATGGGAGGCGTAGGATGAAGATGGTCTCTCTCAAACAACCCTGCAACCTAATAGCAAAGAGTCTCTTGTGTCCCCAACACACGCAATACAATGGTAAATTGTATAGGTACACTTCGGTGAAGAGATGGTGATACAAGTGCAATATGGATGGTAGATATAGGTTTTTGTAATCTGAAATTATAAAAACAGCAAGGTAACTAATGATAAAAGTGAGCATAAACAGTATTGCAATGCTTTGAAACAAGGCCTAGGGTTCATACTTTCAATAGTGCAAGTTCTCTCAACAATAATACCATAATTGTATCATATAACTATCCCTCAACATGCAACAAAGAGTCACACCAAAGTCACTAATAGTGGAAAACAAACGAAGAGATTATTGTAGGGTACGAAACCACCTCAAAGTTATTCTTTCCGATCAATCCATTGGGCTATTCCTATAAGTGTCACAAACAGCCCTAGAGTTCCTAGTAAAATAACACCTTAAGACACACATCGACCAAAACCCTAATGTCACCTAGATACTCCAATGTCACCTCAAGTATCCGTGGGTATGATTATATGATATGGATCACACAATCTCAGACTCATCTATTCAACTAACACAAGGAACTTCAAAGAGTGCCCCAAAGTTTCTACCGAAGAGTTAAGACAAAAACGTGTGCCAACCCCTATGCAAAATTCACAAGGTCACTATACCCGCAAGTTGATCAACCAAACATACATCAAGTAGATCACGTGATATCCCATTGTCACCAAAGGTAAGCACATGTGAGACATACATCAAGTGTTCTCAAATCCTTAAAGACTCAATCAGATAAGATAACTTCAAAGGGACAACTCAATCCATTACAAGAGAGTAGAGGGGGAGAAACATCATAAGATCCAACTATAATAGCAAAGCTCGCGATACATCAAGATCGTGCCACATCAAGAACACGAGAGAGAGAGAGATCAAACACATAGCTACTGGTTCATACCCGCAGCCCCGAGGGTGAACTACTCCCTCCTCGTCATGGAGAGTGCCGGGATGATGAAGATGGTCATCGGTGATGAATTCCCTCTTCGGTAGGGTGCCGGAACGGGATCCCGAGAGGTTTTTGGTCGCTACAGAGGCTTGCGGCGGCGGAACTCCCGATCTAGGTTTCTTTTCGGGGGTTTCTGTATTTATAGGAATTTTTGGCGTCGATCTCACGTCAGGGGGTCTCCGAGTCGTCCACGAGATAGGGGGACGCGCCCTGGGGGTAGGGCGCGCCCTCCACCCTCGTGGACAGCTCGGGACTCTTCTGGCCCAACTCTTTCACTTCGAGCTTTTGGTCTATAAAAAATCATCAAAAATTGGCACGTCAATTGGACTCCGTTTGGTATTCCTTTTCTGTAAAACTCAAAAACAAGGAAAAAAATAGAAACTGGCACTAGGCTCTAGGTTAATAGGTTAGTCCCAAAAATCATATAAAAATCATATAAATGCATATAAAACATCTAATATGGATAATATAATAGCATGGAACAATAAAAAATTATAGATACGTTGGAGACGTATCAAGCATCCTCAAGCTTAATTCATGCTCGTCCTCGAGTAGGTAAATGATAAAAATAGAATTTTTGATGTGGAATGCTACCTAACATATTTATGAATGTAATCTCTCTTTATTGTGGCAAGAATATTCAGATCCATAAGATTCAAAACAAAAGTTTAATATTGACATAAAAACATAATACTTCAAGCATACTAACAAGGCAATTATGTCTTCTCAAAATAACATGGCCAAAGAAAGCTTATCCCTACAAAATCATATAGTTTGGCTATGCTCCATCTTCGTCACACAAATATTCAAATCATGCACAACCCCGGTTTCAGCCAAGCAATTGTTTCATACTTTAGTATTCTCAAACCTTTTCAACTTTCACGCAATACGTGAGCGCGAGCCATGTATATAGCACCATGTGTGGAATAGAATGGTGGTTGTGGAGAAGACAAAAAGAGGGAGATAGTCTCACATCAACTAGGAGTATCAACGGGCTATGGAGATGCCTATCGATAGATATCAATGTGAGGGAGTAGGGATTGCCATGCAATGGATGTACTAGAGCTATAAGTTTCTAAAAGCCCAAAAATAAACTAAGTGGGTGTGCATCCAACTTGCTTGCTCACGAAGACCTAGGGCATTTGAGGAAGCCCATCATTGGAATATACAAGCCAAGTTCTATAATGAAAATTCCCATTAATATATGAAAGTGACAACATAGGAGACTCTCTATCATGAAGATCATGGTGCTACTTTGAAGCACAAGTGTGGTAAAAGGATAGTAGCATTGCCCCTTCTCTCTTTTTTCTCATTTTTTTATTTGGGCCTTTTCTCATTTTTTATGGCCTCTTTTTTTCTCTTTTTTTATTTAGTCTAGAGTCTCATCCCAACTTGTGGGGGAATCATTGTCTCCGTCATCCTTTTCTCCCTAGGACAATGCTCTAATAATGAAGATGATCACACTTTTATTTACTTACAACTCAAGAATTACAACTCAATACTTAGAACAAGATATGACTCTATATGAATGCCTCTGGCGGTGTACGGGGATGTGCAATGAATCAAGAGTGACATGTATGAAAAATTATGAACAGTGGCTTTGCCACAAATACGATGTCAACTACATGATCATGCAAAGCAATATGACAATGATGGAGTGTGTCATAATAAACGGAACAGTGGAAAGTTGCATGGCAATATATCTTGGAATGGCTATGGAAATGCCATAATAGGTAGGTATGGTGGCTGTTTTGAGGAAGGTAATGGTGGGTGTTTGGTACCGGCGAAAGTTGTGCGGCACAAAAGAGGCTAGAAGTGGTGGAAGGGTGAGAGTGCGTATAATCCATGGACTCAACATTAGTCATAAAGAACTCACATACTTATTGCAAAAATCTACAAGTCATCAAAACAAAGTACTACGCGCATGCTCCTAGGGGAAGGGTTGGTAGGAGTTAACCATCGCGCGATCCCGACCTCCACACATAAGGAAGACAATCAAAAAATAAATCATGCTCCAACTTCATCACATAACGGTTCACCATACATGCATGGTACGGGAATCACAAACTTTAACACAAGTATTACTGAAATTCATGATTACTCAACTATCATGTATCTAATATCACCATCTTCATATCTCAAAACAATCATAAGGAATCAAACTTCTCATAGTATTCAATGCACTTTATATGAAAGATTTTATTATATACCTCTTGGATGCCTATCATATTAGGACTAAATTCATAACCAAAGCAAATTACCATGCTGTTCTAAAAGACTCTCAAAATAATATAAGTGAATCATGAGAGTTCATCATTTTTTTCAAAATAAAACCACCACCGTGCTCTAAAAAGATATAAGTGAAGCACTAGAGCAAATGACAAACTACTCCGAAAGATATAAGTGAAGATCAATGAATAGTTGAATAATTATGTAACTATGTGAAAACTCTCTAACATTTAAGAATTTCAGATCTTGGTATTTTATTCAAACATCAATCAAAACAAAATAAAATCAAATGATGCTCCAAGCAAAACACATATCATGTGGTGAATAAAAATATAGCTCCAAGTAAAGTTATCGACGAACGAAGACGAAAGAGGGGATGCCATCCGGGGCATCCACAAGCTTAGGATCTTGGTTGTCCTTGAATATAAACTTGGGGTGCCTTGGTAATCCCCAAGCTTCGGCCCTTGCCACGCCCTATTCCATAGTCCATCGAATCTTTACCCAAAACTTGAAAACTTCACAGCACAAAACTCAACAGAAAACTCATAAGCTCCGATAGTATAAGAAAATAAATCACCACTTAGGTACTGTTGTGAACTCATTATTTATTAATATTGGTGTAATAACTACTGTATTCCAACTTCTCTATGGTTCATACCCTCCTATACTACGCATAGATTTATCAAAATAAGCAAACAACACATAGAAAACAGAATCTGTCAAAAACAGAACAGTCTGTAGTTATCTGTAACTCTCGAATACTTATATAACTCCAAAAATTCTGAAATAAGTTGGTGGCCGTGAATAATTTGTCTGTTAATCTTCTTCAAAAAGAATCAACTCAAAAGCACTCTTCCATAAAAAATGACAGCTAATCTCGTGAGCGCAAAGTTTCTGTTTTTTACAGGAAGATCACATTAACTTTCACCCAAGTCTTCCCAAAGGCTTTACTTGGCACTTTATTGAAACAAATTCTATAAAACATGATTACTACAGTAGCTTAATCATGTTAACACATAAAAATAGTAGGGGTAAATATTGGGTTGTCTCCCAACAAGAGCTTTTCTTTAATGCCTTTTTAGCTAGGCATAATGATGACAATGATGCTCACATAAAAGATAAGAATTGAAACATAATGGGAGCATCATGAAGCATATTACTAGCAGATTTAAACCTAACTCACTTCCTATGCATAGGGATTTTTAGAGCAAACAAGTTATGGTAACAACAATTAACTAGCATAGGAAAGCAAAACAAGAATAGCTTCAAGATTTTCAACACATAGAGAGGAAACTTGATATTATTGCAACTCCGACAAGCATATATTCCTCCCTCATAATAATTTTCAGTAGAATCATGAATGAATTCAACAATATAACTATCACATAAAGCATTATTTTCATGATAGCATAGAATTTTTATTACTCTCCACATAAGCAAAATTCTTCTCATTCGGAATAGTGGGAGTATCATAAGAAAATCGAATACTAAAAATTGTTTCCACATTAAAAGAGTAATGGTCAGAAAAGGGTAATAATAATCATGACAAGTTTTATAAATATAATCATCACTCATTTTTATAGCATAAGTATCATCACAATAATCATCATAAGTAGAAACTTTGTTCTCATCAAAATCAATTGAAACCTCTTCCAAGATAGTGGAATCACTACTAAATAAAGTCATGACCTCTCCAAATCCACTTTCATAATTATAATCATCATAAATAGGAGGCATGTGATCATCATAATAAATTTGCATATCAGAACTTGGGAGACTAAAAATATCATCTTTATTAAACATAGCATCCCCAAGCTTGGGACAAACATTAATTGCAGAAAATAAATTCTCAAACATGTCATTCTCATCAAACATAGCATCCCCAAGCTTGGGCCTTTTCATATCATAAGCATAATCACTCTCATCATTAATAGTATGGATAGCACCAATAGTATCGCACTTATTATCATCACAATGAGTAATAGGAGCAACATCATTTGGGAGGGATACCTTTTTACCTTTGCTTCTCCGTCTTTTCTTTTTCTTTTCGCATCATGTGTGGGTTTAATCCTCTTTTTGGAGATCCCTACTAATGAGATTGGTTGAATAGAAGGCTCCTCCTCATTACCTGATTCACCATAAGAAAGAATAGGAGGATATTGGGAAATCTCTTCCCTTTCATTAGTATTGTCTTCATCTTCTATTTGTTTTCTTGTCTTTATGTAATTGGAAATATAAGGATTTTTCAATGCAATTCACCGCACAATACATATAAATTTCCTCTGGATCAAAATCAAGAAATTTATCAAGGAGAAATTCTGGAAGACCCTTAGTTAGACGTTTCATTTCCTCATAACCCACAAGCAAGATAAGTTCATTATGATGCGCAAGGGAAATCAAGTCATCACAATTTTTGGACACGATTCTATCATGAAACAATTTGCATTGGGGATTTAAATGCTCATGTCAATGCAAAGTTCACAAGGATGGCAAAGAAATTTTAAATTTTCAGCACAAACATCTAGCCTCTCTTGCAACCATTTAGTTTCTAAATACTTATGCCTCTTGCAAAATCTATCTTCCCTGTTTGGTGTGTAATTGCTAACTCTATGCACTCCACAAAAGTTGACATGCTTATAAGAGACATTTTCATCATGACTAGTGCAATCATCATTAGTACTATGCATATTCAAAGAGTTCATACTAACAACATTACAATCATGCTCATCATTCAAAGATTTAGTGCCAAACATTTTAATGCATTCTTATTCTAGCACTTGAGCACAATTTTCCTTTCCATCATTTTCAAGAAAGATATTAAAAGGATGAAGCATATGAGGCACCCTCAATTATTTTTTTGTAGTTTTCTTTTTATAAACTAAACTAGTGATAAAACAAGAAACTAAAAGATTCGATTGCAAGATCTAAAGATATACCTTCAAGCACTAACCTCCCCGGCAACGGTGCCAGAAAAGAGCTTGATGTCTACTACACAAGCTTCTTCTTGTAGACGTTGTTGGGCATCCAAGTGCAGAGGTTTGTAGGACAGTAGCATATTTCCCTCAAGTAGATGACCTAAGGTTTATCAATCCGTGAGAGGCGTAGGATGAAGATGGTCTCTCTCAAACAACCCTGCAACCAAATAGCAAATAGTCTCTTGTGTCCCCAACACATCCAATACAATGGTAAATTGTAAAGGTGCACTAGTTCGGCGAAGAGATGGTGATACAAGTGCAATATGGATGGTAGATATAGGTTTTTGTAATCTGAAATTATAAAAACAGCAAGGTAACTAATGATAAAAGTGAGCGTAAACGGTATTGCAATGCTTCAAAACAAGGCCTAGGGTTCATACTTTCACCAGTGCAAGTTCTCTCAACAATAATAACATAATTGTATCGTATAACTATCCCTCAACATGCAACAAAGAGTCACTCCAAAGTCACTAATAGTGGAGAACAGACGAAGAGATTATTGTAGGGTACGAAACCACCTCAAAGTTATTCTTTCCGATCAATCCATTGGGCTATTCCTATAAGTGTCACAAACAACCCTAGAGTTCATAGTAAAATAACACCTTAAGACATCAACCAAAACCCTAATGTTACCTAGATACTCCAATGTCACCTCAAGTATCCGTGGGTATGATTATACGATATGCATCACACAATCTCAGATTCATCTATTCAACCAACACAAAGAACTTCAAAGAGTGCCCCAAAGTTTCTACCGGAGAGTCAAGACGAAACCGTGTGCCAACCCCTATGCATAAGTTCACAAGGTCACTGAACCTGCAAGTTGATCACCAAAACATACATCAAGTAGATCACGTGATATCCCATTGTCACCATAGATAAGCACATGCAAGACATACATCAAGTGTTCTCAAATCCTTAAAGACTCAATCCAATAAGATAACTTCAAAGGGAAAACTGAATCCATTACAAGAGAGTAGAGGGGGAGAAACATCATAAGATCCAACTATAATAGCAAAGCTCGCGATACATCAAGATCGTGCCACATCAAGAACACGAGAGAGAGAGAGAGAGAGAGAGAGAGAGAGATCAAACACATAGCTACTGGTACATACCCTCAGCCCCGAGGGTGAACTAATCCCTCCTCATCATGCAGAGCGTCGGGATGATGAAGATGGCCATAGGTGATTAATTCCCCCTCCGACATGGTGCTGAAACGGGCTCCCGAGAGGTTTTTGGTGGCTACAGAGGCTTGTGGCGACGGAACTCCCGATCTAGGTTTCTTTTCGGGGGTTTTTGTATTTATAGGAATTTTTGGCGTCGGTCTCACATCAGGGGGTCTCCAAGTCATCCACGAGATAGGGGGACGCGCCTAGGGGGTAGAGCGCGCCCTCCACCCTCGTGGGCGGCTCGGGACTCTTCTGGCCCAACTCTTTCACTTCGGTGGCTTCTTTTGGTCCATGAAAAATCATCAAAAATTGGCACGTCAATTGGAGTCCGTTTGGTATTAATTTTCTGTAAAACTCAAAAACAAGGAAAAAACAGAAACTGGCACTGGGCCCTAGGTTAATAGGTTAGTCCCAAAAATCATATAAAATAGCATATAAATGCATATAAAACATCTAAGATGGATAATATAATAGCATGAAACAATCAAAAATTATAGATACATTGGAGGCGTATCAGGTGACGGCATGGCGGGTTACCACAATCCTAGGAGATGACGTCACAGCAAGTTATAGGGCCTCGCAAGAATAAATGAAGAAGGATTTTTCTAAGTGTTGAAGATTGACATGAACAAGTTCAAATCAACCTAGGGCCTAATGTTGGGGATATAACTATTGGGTATGACCCGCCTAGGAGGAGCCGGATTATACCAATGGCGGTTCATCAAGACAAAGCCCATGAAGATGTTGAAGATGGCGGTTCATAAAGCAGACTTGCTAAGGGCCCGAAGCCCAAAGGTGACTTAAGTCCCATAGGTGTAAACCGCCATGTATGCATGACTTGTATTGTAAGGCAAGCGTAGATAGTCACCAAGCCGGACACGTATGTATGAGCCGGCCGGGACTCCGTGAGCCGCCAAGCGTCAACCTGTGTATACAAAGGGGTGACCCGACAGCGAGTTAGGGGCATGCAACAAGAGATCGAAAGCTAGGTCAAATGTATTCGCTCCCTGGTAATCGAAACCTAAAAAATACCACCTCAAACTGGATTAGGCCTTTACCTTCACCGCAAGGGGCCGAACCAGTATAAACTCCATGTGTCCTTTGTCCCGTTTAACCCTTTTAAGCTAACCTAGTTGCGATGGCTCCACGACTAAGTCCTGATGCTAGGACATCTGCCGTGACAATTCCACGACACATATACTTATCAGAAAGGCTATAGTGCTCCCACTCACTTTCTTGTAAATACAGGCTTCACTGCAAGTCTGTATAAAACTATATGCTTTGATCAATTCATCAAAGCGTATATTCCAACTCCGAGATGCTTGCACCAGTCCATAGATGGATCCCTGGAGCTTGCACATTTTGTCAACACCTTTAGGATTGAAAAAACCTTCTGGTTGCATCATATACAACTCTTCTTTAATAAATCCATTAAGGAATGCAGTTTTGATATCCATTTGCCAGATTTCATAAAATGCGACAATTGCTAACATGATTCGGACAGATTTAAGCATCGATACGAGTGAGAAAATCTCATCGTAGTCAACACCTTGAACTTGTCGAAAACCTTTTGCGACAATTCGAGCTTTGAAGATAGTAACACTACCATCAGCGTTTGTCTTCCTCTTGAAGATCCATTTATTCTCATTGTCTTGCCGATCATTGAGCAAGTCCACCAAAGTCCACACTTTGTTCTTATATATGGATCATATCTCAGATTTCATGGCGTCAAGCCATTTATCGGAATCTGGGCTCATCATCACTTCCTCATAGTTCGTAGGTTCGTCCTGGTCTAGTAACATGACTTCCAGGACAGGATCACCGTACCACTCTGGTGCGGAACATGCTCTGGTTGACCTACGAGCTTCGGTAGTAACTTGATCTGAAGTTTCATGATCATCATCATTAGCTTCATCTCTAGTTGGTGTAGGCATCACAGGAATGGTTTTCACTGATGTGCTACTTTCCAATTCGAGAGAAGGTATAATTACCTCATCAAGTTTTACTTTCCTCCCACTCACTTCTTTCGAGAGAAACTCCTTCTCTAAAAAGGTTTCATTCTTAGCAACAAGGATCTTGCCTTCGGATCTGTGGTAGAAGGTGTACCCAATTGTTTCTTTAGGGTATCCTATGAAGATGCACTTCTCCGACTTGGGTTCGAGATTATCAGGCTGAAGCCTATTGACATAAGTGTCGCAACCCCAAACTTTAAGAAACAACAGCTTAGGTTTCTTGCCAAACCATTGTTCATTCGGTGTCGTCTCAACGGATTTAGACGGTGCCCTATTTAATGTGAATGCAGTTGTCTCTAATGTATAACCCCAAAACGATAGTGGTAAATCGGTAAGAGACATCATAGATCGCACCATATCTAATAAAGTACGGTCACAATGTTCGGACACACCATTACGCTGTGGTGTTACAGGTGGCGTGAGTTGTGAAACTATTCCACATTGTTTTAAATGAAGGACAAACTCTTAACTCAAATATTCACCTCCGTGATCAGATCGTAGAAATTTTATTTTCTTGTTATGATGATTCTCCACTTCACTCTGAAATTCCTTGAACTTTTCAAATGTTTCAGACTTGTGGTTCATCAAGTAGATATACCCATATCTACTCAAATCATCTGTGAAGGTTAGAAAGTAACGATACCAGCCGCGAGCGTCATCGGACCGCATACATCGGTATGTATTATTTCCAATAAGTCATTGGTTCGCTCCATTGTTCCGGAGAACGGATTTTTAGTCATCTTGCCCATGAGGCATGGTTCGCAAGTATCAAATGATTCATAATCAAGTGATTCCAAAAGTCCATCCGCATGGAGTTTCTTCATGCGCTTTACACCAATATGACCTAAACGGCAGTGCCAGAAGTATGTTGCACTATCATTATCAACTTTGCATCCTTTGGCATCAATATTATGAATATGTGTATCACTATGATCAAGATTCAGCAAACCATTTACATTGGGTGTATGACCATAGAAGGTTTTATTCATGGAGACAGAACAACAATTATTGTCTGACGTAAATGAATAATTGTATTACAATAAACATGATCAAATCATATTCATGCTCAAAGCAAATACCAAACAACATTTATTTAGGTTCAACACTAATCCCGAACGTATAGTGAGTGTGCGATGATGATCATATCAATCTTGGAACCACTTCCAACACGCATCATCACTTCTTCCTCAACTAGTCTCTATTCATTCTGCAACTCCCGTTTCGAGTTACTAAACTTAGCAACTGAACCGGTATCAAATACCCAGGGGTTGCTAAGAACACTAGTAAAGTGCACATCAATAATCTGTATATCAAATATACCTTTGTTCACTTTACCATCCTTTTATCCGCCAAGTATTTAGGGAATTTCTGCTTCCCGTGACCTTTTCCTTTGTAGTAGAAGCACTCAGTTTCAGGCTCGGGTCTAGCTTTGGGTTTGTTCATGGGAGTGGTAACTTGCTTGCCATTCTTTTTGAAGTTCCCTCTCTTTTCCTTTGCCCTTTTTCTAGAAACTAGTGTCTTGTTAACCATCAACACTTGATGCTCTTTCTTGATTTCTACCTTCGCTGATTTCAGCATCGTGAAGAGCTCAGGAATCTTTTCCGTTATCCCTTGAACATTATAGTTCATCACGAAGTTCTAGTAGCTTGGTGATAGTGACTAGAGAATCTGTTAATCACTATCTTATCTGCAAGATTAAATCCCACTTGATTCAAGCGATTGTAGTGCCCATACATTCTCAGCACATGCTCACTAGCTGATCTATTCTCCTCCATCTTGTAGGCAAAGTACTTGTCAGAGGTCTCATGCCTCTCGACGCGGGCATGAGTCTGAAATACCAATTTCAGCTCTTGGAACATCTCATATGCTCGGTAGCGTTCAAAACATCTTTGCAGCCCTGATTCTAAGCTGTAAAGCATGGCGCACTAAATTATCAAGTAGTCATCATACTGAGCTTGACAAGCGTTCATAACGTCTGCATCTGCTCCTGCAATAGGTCTGTCACCTAGTGGTGCATCAAGGACATAATTCTTCTGTGCAGCAACGAGGATAATCCTCAGATCACGGACCCGGTATGCATCATTGCTACTATCATCTTTCAACTTAGTTTTCTCTAGGAACATATGAAAAACATAGGAGAGCTACAACGCGAGATATTGATATACAACATAATTTGCAAATACTGTCAGGACTAAGTTCATGATAAATTAAGTTCAATTAATCAAATTACTTAAGAACTCCCACTTAGGTAGACATCCCTCAAGTCATCTAAATGATACATGATCCAAATCAACTAAACCATGTCCGATCATCACGAGAGATGGAGTAGTCATCAATGGTTAACATCTCTACGTTGATCATATCTACTATATGATTCACGTTCGACCTTTTGGTCTCTAGTGTTCCGAGGCCATCTAGCCTCGTCAAGTTTAACCCGAGTATTCCGCATGTGCAAAACTATCTTGCGCCTGTTGTATGTGAACGTAGAGCCTATCACACCCGATCATCACGTGGTGTCTCAGCACGAAGAACCTTCACAATGGTGCATACTTAGGGAGAACACTTATACCTTGAAATTTTAGTAAGGGATCATCTTATGATGCTACCGCCGTACTAAGCAAAATAAGATGCATAAAAGATAAACATCACATGCAATCATAATATGTGACATGATATGGCCATCATCTTGTGCCTTTGATCTCCTTCTCCAAACCACCATCATGATCTCCATCGTCACCAGTTCAACACCTTGATCTCCATCGTAGCGCCGTGGTCGTCTCGCCAACTATTGATTCTACAACTATCGCTAATGCATAGTGATAAAGTAAAGCAATCACATGGCGCTTGCATTTCATACAATAAAGCGACAACCAGAAGGCTCCTGCCAGTTGCCGATAACTTTTACAAAACATGATCATCTCATACAACAAAGTATATCACATCATGTCTTGACCATATCACATCACAACATGCCCTGCAAAAACAAGTTAGACGTCCTCTACTTTGTTGTTGCAAGTTTTACGTGGCTGCTACGGGCTTCTAGTAAGAACCATTTTTACCTACGCATCAAAACCACAACTGTGTTTCATCAAGTTTGTTGTTTTAACCTTCAACAAGGACATGCCGTAGTCAAATTCAATTCAACTAAAGTTGGAGAAACAGACGCCCGCTAGCCACCTTTATGCAAAACTAGTTGCATGTCCGTCGGTGGAACCGGTCTCATGAATGTGGTCATGTAAAGTTGGTCTGGGCCACTTCATCCAACAATACTGCCGAACCAAAATAAGACGTTGGTGGTAAGCAGTATGACTATCACCGCCCGCAACTCTTTGTGTTCTACTCGTGCATATCATGTACGCATAGACCTGACTCGCATGCCACTGTTGGGGAACGTAGCATGCAATTTCAAAAAAATTCCTATGCTCACGCAAGATCTATCTTGGAGATGCATAGCAACGAGAAGGGGAGAGTGTGCCCACGTAACCTCGTAGACAGAAAGCGGAAGCGTTTGTTGACGCGGTTGATGTAATCGAACTTCTTCATGTTCCGAATGATCAAGTACCGAACGTACGACACCTCCGAGTTCTGCACACGTTCAGCTCGATGACGTCCTTCGAACTATTGAGCCAGCAAAGTGTCGAGGGAGAGTTCCGTCAGCACGACGGCATGGTGACGGTGATGGTGAAGTAATCCACGCAGGGCTTCGCCTAAGCTACTACGTGAATATGACCGGAGGCGTAAACTATGGAGGGGGGCACCGCACACGGTTTGCAAGAATTGATGTGTATTCTAGGCACCCCCTCCCCACGTATATAAAGGAGGGAGGGGCAGGAGGCCGACCCTAGGCGCGCCCCAAGTAGGAGGAGTCCTACTCGGGCTCCTAGTAAGATTCGCCCCCTTCCTTTTACCGGAAGGGGAAAGGGGGAAGGAGAGAGGGGGGAAGAAGGAAAGGGGGGCGCCGCCCCTCCCCTAGTCCAATTCGGACTCCCTCCCTGTGGGGGGGACGCCACCCCTTTGTGGGTTGGTGTGCCTCCCCCCTATGGCCCATATCTTCCCCCGGGGGGTTCCGTAACCCCCCCGGTACTCCGATATGTACCCGATACACTCCGGAACACTTCTGGTGTCCGAATACTATCATCCAATATATCAATATTTACCTCTCGACCATTTCGAGACTTCTCGTCGTGTCCGTGATCTCATCCGGGACTCCGAACAACATTCGGTCATGAAATCACATAACTCATATAATACAAATCATCATCGAACGTTAAGCATGCGGACCCTACGGGTTCGAGAACTATGTAGACATGACCGAGACACCTCTCCGATCAACAACCAATAGAGGAACCTGGATGCTCATATTGGCTCCCACATATTCTACGAAGATCTTTATCGGTCGAACCATTATGACAACATACGTTATTCCCTTTGTCATCGGTCTGTTACTTGCCCGAGATTCGATCATCGGTATATTCATACCTAGATCAATCTCGTTACGGGCAAGTCTCTTTACTCGTTCCTTAATGCATCATACCACAACTAACTCATTATTGACATTACTTGCAAGGCTTATTATGACGTGCATTACCGAGAGGGCCCAGAGATACCTCTCCGATACTCGGGGTGACAAATCCTAATATCGATCTATGCCAACCCAACAAACACCTTCAGAGATACGTGTAGAGCATCTTTATAATCACCCATTTACGTTGTGACATTTGATAGCACACAAGGTATTCCTCAGGTGTCCGGGATTTGCATAATCTCATAGTCAAAGGAATATGTATAAGTCATGAAGAAAGCAATATCAATAAAACTTAACAATTAGTATGCTAAGCTAACGGATGGGTCTTGTCATCACATCGTTCTCCTAATGATGTGATCCCGTTGATCAAATGACAACACATGTCTATGGTTAGGAAACTTAACCATCTTTGATTTACGAGCTAGTCTAGTAGAGGCTTACTAGGGACACTGTGTTTTGTCTATGTATCACATGTATCAAGTTTCCGGTTAATAAAATTCTAGCATGAATAATAAAAATTTGTCATGATATAAGGAAATATAAGTAACAACTTTACTATTGCCTCTAGGGCATATTTCCTTCATAATTGTGCAAACACTCAAGAACAGAAAGAACAAGGCAAAAATAAATTTTATTCATTGGGTTGCCTCCCAACAAGCGCTATCGTTTTATGCCCCTAGCTAGGCATCAGATTTTATTGATGCTCACACGAAAGATAAGAATTGAAGCACAAAGAGAGAATCATGTAACATGTGAAAAACACATTTAAGTCTAACATACTTCCTATGCATAGGCATTTAATAAGCAAACAAATTACGAAGACAAGAAATTTCTAGCACATGTAAGGTAGAGGAATAAAACATTGACAATCTCAACATAATGAGAGGTAATTTAGTAACATAAAAATTTCCATCACAATATTTTCCTCTCTCATAATAATTACCTATGGGATCATAATCAAATTCAATAGTATAGCTATCATATAAAATTTTCTCTTCATGATCCACACGCATAAAAGTTTTATAATCTTCCAAGATAGTGGCATTAACACCAACTGAAGTCATGACTTCTCCAAACCCACTTTTATCAAAAAAATTCAGAAGATTGAACACTCTCCAAATACGTGGGATTATTTTTACCTAGAGTTGAGACTCTTTCGAACCCACTTTCAATATTATTGCAAACATATTCATCATGAAGCTTAAATAAACTATCAACATCATAAGAATCATTATCACCCCAATCATGATCATTGCAATAAGTAGTGGACATAGCAATATTAGCATCCCCAAGCTTGGGGTTTTGCATATTATTAGCACAATTGACATTAATAGATTTTATAATAACATCATTGTAATCATGTATTTCATCCAAGGAGTTATCATGAATCATTTTATAAATTCCTTCTTTTAACACTTCATCACAATTTTCAGATTCATGAATCTCAAGCAAAACTTCATAAAGATAATCTAGTGCAAACTTACTAGTTACTATCAATTGGTTCATCATAATTTGGTCTTTTAAAAAGATTAGCAAGTGGATGAGGATCCATATCAATGGATTTTTAGCAAGCAAAGAAGCAAGCAAATAAGAGACACATGGCAACACAAGCAAACAAGAGATCTAACACGACAAAGGCAAACGGAAAGAAGGCGAATAAAACGACAATGGCAATTGATAGAACTTAAAATAATTATGATGATATCCAGTCAATGATCTTATATAGGCATCACTTCCAAGATTAGTAGACCGACTCCTGCGTGCATCTACTACTAGTACTCCACACATCGACCCTATCCAGCATGCATCTAGTGTATTAAGTTCATGGAAAAACGGAATAATGCAATAAGAATGATGACATGATGTAGACAATCTGTTCATGTAGGAACAGACCCCATCTTGTTATCCTCAATGGCAATGATCAATACGTGTCTTGCTGCCCCTTCTGTCACTGGGAAAGAACACCGCACGACCGAACCCATTACAAAGCACCTCTTCCCATGGCAAGAAAAATTGATCTAGTCGGCCTAAATAAACCAAAGATTCAAAGAAGAAATACGAGGCTATTAGTAATCGTGCATATAAGAGATCAAGGAAACTCAAATAACTTTCATCAATAAAATAGATCTGATCATAAACTCAATGCTCATCGGATCCCAACAAACACATCGCAAAAAGAGTTACATCAAATTGATCTCCAAGAGACCATTGTATTGAGAATCAAAAAGAGAGAAGAAGCCATCTAGCTACTGCCTACGGACCCGTAGGTCTACAATGAACTACTCACGCATCATTAGAGAGGCGCCAATGAGGATGATGAACCCCTCTGTGATGGTGTCTAGATTGGACCACGTGATTCTGGAACTTGTGACGGCTGGAATTGTGATTCATCGACTCTCCTAGGATTTTTGGAATATTTTTGTATTTATAGGGTGAAGAGGCGGTGCGAGAGGCCACCCAGGTGGGCACAACCCACCAGGGCGCGTCTGGGCCCCCAGGCACACCCAGGTGGGTTGTGCCCCCTCAGGGCACCCCTCTGGTACTTCTTTGGCCCATCCTGTGTCTTCTGGCACAGAAAAATTCTCCAAAAAGTTTTGCTGCGTTTGGACTCCGTTTGGTACTGATATTTTGCGAAGTAAAAAAAGAAAAAAATAGCAACTGGCACTGGGCACTATGTCAATAGGTCAGTCACTGTCGGATATCGGGTTCCGGCAAAACCCTTAAGGTTCGAACTCTGGGGTGCACGCGAAGATCTTCCCCTACCGATCCACGTCCCAATGCCTCACTGAGAATCTAAGCTAAACGATGAACAACACAAGGGACACATGGTTTATACTGGTTCGGGCCACCGTTGTGGTGTAATACCCTACTCCAGTGTGTGGTGTAGTGGATTGCCTCAGGGGCTGGTGATGAATAGTACAAGGGGAGAACAACCTCGTGAGAGGTGTTCTTGTGGTGGTGGTTTTGCTTGAGAAGGTTTCGATCCCTCCCTACTATGGTGGCTATCTCTATATATAGTGGCCCTGGTCCTCTTCCCAAATATTGAGCGGGAAGGGCGCCAACAACGGCCATTTTGAAGGGGAACATCTAGTACAAGCTACCCTGACTAAAGTTGGTCTTCGGCTGCCAAAGGCACTGGCGATGACGCCGTCTTGGGCTCCACGATGACCTCCATCCTGCAGCTCTGCTGGTCTTGGTCTTGTTGCACTGGAATTATAACCTTTGCCTAATGCGTCGGTACTCCACGCATGTGGTTGCCCCCTTTGCACCAAAGAGGAAACAAGGACACTGCGCGGGACGGCGCCCGCCTGGCGCCCGCCCGGTCTCGATCGTCATGACTTGCGTAACGAGCACCTCACGAGGTACCCTTTCCTTGATCTCTTCGGCTCCTCGCGAGCCTACCTGGTGAGGCCGTTCCTGAGGAAGCCTTTAGTCGTCCGCCCCGCGAGGCTTGGCCCCTCGCGAGGGTATTGAGCTTGAGTTAATGAAGATGGGCCGTACTGGGCCACCACTTGAGCCACGCCGCAGGCAGGCAAGTCTGGGGACCCCCACTCCCAGAACGCCGACAGTAGCCCCCGGGCCAACGTGCACTCGGACTTGGCTTAGCAGGGAAGCGAAGGGGCAAGTGCGGAGCGCCGCGGGCCCCAACAGCCTGCGGCCTTGGTCACCGCGTGGCGGTTGATTGGACGTGGGCGTCTTCGCTTCCCCACGCTGCCTCGGCAACTCCCCGATTTGACGAGTCCCTGCATGTAGAATTGAGCCATGATTACCTAGGATCGTGGAAGCCGGCGGTTGGCCTCCCTCGGGTTATAAATGCGGGAGGGCGCAGGCCCCTGCTGCACATCTCCCATCTTCCGCTTGCTTCTTCTTTCTCCCTGCTCCAGCCGCCCGGCGTGCCCTATGGCACCGCCGAAGAGGTTCTCGGCCGCAGAGAAGAGAAAGGCTCGTCGGGAAGGGCCTGACTCCCCTCTGCCCAAACATGGTCGAGGTCGCCCCCACAAGCACCCCGTGCCCCTGCGGTGGCTCCTCGTTGTCACGGCGGTGATCCCTCGCGCGGTGACAGCTGCCAGGTGGGTGAGGGAAGACGCATTGTGGCCGCGCGGCCTCCCAGGCCGCGCTTCCACTCGGCCGAAGTGCTGCCAGAGTTCGTCGTGTGGTCAGTGGACCCGACCGGTAGCTGGCTCCAGCTTCCCCGCTTCTTTGCCAGTGAACTCCCGGCTGGCGCTCCTGGCGGCCTCTGGCTCCAAGCGGACGGCTGCTACAGCAGGGCTTCCTGGGCCTCGTTGGAGATCTCCGTCACCGGGAACGTGGCCTTGGCCCGCGGCTGGCAGACGTTTGCCCGCGCGCGCGACCTGGGCCGGCGGTGCACCCTGCACTTCAAGTTTTATGGTGACGCGACCCTCTACGTGAGGATGTTCGAAGGAGACGGCCGCCGTGCCGGGTGCTTCCCTAAAGACGACGATAGCGACCAAGTGCTGGGACTCGGCGATGGCTGACACGAAGACGAAGGCGAGCCTGCTGCCGGCGGCGCTCGCAGCTCGCCAAGTTTCAGCGGCCCCCCACCGGTGGCAGCTCCTCCAGCGGGGGCTGCGATCAACCATCATGCCGATGCGCGCGCCTCGAGGGTGGCAGCGGGTCATCCCGCCTTCGTGCCTCGGTGAAGCGTGAGGGGGAGTCTGATTGAGCTCAGGAGGGCGGTGCGAATCCTTCCTCATGAGCCGTCACCGGGCACGCCGTGTTTGTTTTATTTATCTCCTTTTCCTGCTTAGAAAGAGAGAAGTATGGGGCCCCAAGGGGGCGTGCTGGACTATTGCCCTTAATGATTATGCTATTTCTATTATTTCCATGCTGTGTTATGGTGTCGAGGCTGCGTGCTTGCGCGTAGGAACAACTTAGCTCGAGGGGCTCGCCGCCATTTTTGCCTCGCGAGGTACCTTCCTGGGCCCTCGCTGGGCGTCTTGAAGTCTGCAAAATTTAGCCAGGAGGATAGCTTTCGAACCTTTGCCATGAGGGTGACCGGCTCTGGTAATGTGTTCGCATCGCGATGCCCGTGTGGCATGGACCGGGAGGGGTGCTCCCGCTGTGAACTTGAGGGAGGAAACCTCACGAAGTTAGGCGAGAAGGCACTCGCGAGGGTGCTCGTGCAGCCCCCTCACGAGGCTTGCGAAAGAGAGGTCGAGTCAGGTGAAAAACAAAGACAAAGAATCACGGGCTGGGGATGGCAAACAACCCTAAAAGCAACTCCAATAAAGCTTCGAACAAAGGGGGAACAAGCCAACTGCAAAAATCAAATGAAAAGCTGCGTCCGACACCTAGTCTAGTCTTTGACGTCTTCTCCCCAGCGTGGAGCTAAGTGCTGCCACTAGGCATGGGCGGGAGCCCCTGAGGGCCCAAGGGCGGCACTCTGGAGACTCCGGGGCATGTACAACCCCAACTCATTATTACGTGAGAGTGTCACGGGCGGCGAGCTTCACAGGCATTGGCCTTCTTCACAGGCACTGGGCCTTTTCTTGGGGCGACGAGCTTCGCAGGCACTGGGCCCTTCTTCACAGGCACCAGGCCTTATTTACAGGCACTGGGCCTTACTTCAAGGGTAGAATCTCCGGAGGTGCTGAATGTTCCACGCGTTCGGAATGGGCACCCCTTCCTGGGTCTCCGAGCGCGTAGCGCCAGGTCTGGAGACATGAACAACCTTGAACAGGCCCTCCCACATGGGCGAGAGCTTGTGCAGCCCTTCCCTAGAGAGCACCCGCCTAAGCACGAGGTCACCTACCTTGAGAGTCCTAGGGAGGACGTTGCGGCAGTGGTACCGCCACAACGCCTACTGGTATCTTGCCGCTCAAAGCGCGGCCTCCCGACGGTGTTCCGCCCCCAGCACGAGGTCCATCCCCCGCATGGCGTCCTACTGCGCTTCGTCAAACGCCAGGACCCACGCGGAGCGACGCCTGACCTCATGAGGGAGGACCGCCTCAACTCCATAAACGAGGAAGAATGGGGTTTCGCCGGTTGACTTGGTGGCGGTAGTGCGGATGGACCATAGCACGGACTGGAGCTCGTCGTACCAGCCCCTGCCGCAGGCCTCCAGCTTCTTCTTGAAGGTCCTGGTTTTGAGGCCCTTTAGGGCCTCAGCATTGGCGCATTCAGCCTGGCCGTTGCTCCAAGGGTGTGCCACCAAAGCATAGCATATCTGTGTTCCAAGGTTTGCACAATATGTTTTGAAGAGATTGCTGGTGAACTGCGAACCGTAGTTGGTGATGATGCGATTAGGCACCCCGAATCGGCTCACGAGGCCCTTGATGAACTTGACTGCGGAACCAGCTAGGATGGTGCGGACAGCTTCCACCTCTGCCCACTTGGTGAACTTGTCAATGACGATGTAGAGGTAGTGATAGCCCCCTGGCGCCCAGGGAAACAAGACCAAAATGTCCAGCCCCGAGACCGCGAACGGCCACAAGAGTGGAATGGTCTGCAGGCCCTGAGCTGGCTGATGAATCTGCTTGGCGTGGAATTGACAGGCTTCACAAGCCTTCACCAGCTCAATTGCGTCGTTGAGTGCCATAGGCCAATAAAACGTGCTGCGAAACGCCTTGCCGACGAGGGTCCGTGATGACGCGTGGTGCCCACAGTCTCGACCGTGAATGTCTGCCAGCAACTCCTTCCCTTGTTCCCTAGAGATGCAACGTAGGGAAACACCGTTGGGTCGCTTCCGGTAGAGCTCTCCGTCTTGGATGTAGTAGGCCGTGGCCTGCCGGGCCACGCGTTCCGCGTCCTCTTCTTTCTCTGGTAGGGTCCCTTGCATCAGGTAATCTTTGAGCTCCGCAGTCCAGCATCCTTCGTGAGGCTCCAGTCCCAGGAGCAAGCGCGCTCCTAAGGTCGGGCCACAGGCCGGGGCCCCTGATGCAGGCGGTTGAGGGAGCTCTTCCTGAGGTTGCACTGTGCTTGATAGCGACGGCACTACTGAGGGCTTGAAGAGTCATTCCTCGAAAACGCCAGGCTCCTGAGGCAACCGCCTCGATGCCCTCTTGGCGATGTCATCAGCTTCCTGATTTGTGCCGCGAGGCACATGCTGCAGCTCCAGCCCCAAAAACTGCTTCTCCATCTTGCGCACTTCCGCAAGATACGCCTCCATGTGCTCGTCCTTGGGCTCGTATACTTTGTTGGAGAAGTTGACGAGGAGCTGGGAGTCACCCTTGATGATGAGGCGCTTCACCCCCAGTGCTACCGCGGCCTTCAAGCCTGCTATGAGGCCCTCGTATTCTACTATGTTGTTGGAAACCTTTTCGCCCTGCTGGAAATAGAGCTGCACGGCGTAGTAGAGCTTGTCCTGAGTGGGGGATATAAGCACTACGCCTGCTCCTGCGCCATGTCACGAGAATGCTCCATGAAGTGCATAACCCAGTCGTCTGGCGCCTCGCTTCCCAGGGAAAACGACTGATCATCTCCTACTTTGAGCCCTGGCGCCTCTATCCATTCTGCCACAAAAACTGCAAGCGCGCCCCCCTCGACGACTCTGGATGTGCTGAATTCCAAATGGAACGCTTGCAGCTCGATGTTCCATTCAGCGACCCTTCCTGCAGAGTTAGAACTCCTTAGCACCCTCTCCAATGGGTAAGCTGAGACAACCTTGATGGGATGACCTTGGAAGTAGTGCTACAGCTTTCGAGAGGCCACCAATAGCGCGAGCAAGAGCTTTTGGGGCATGGCATACTGTGCCCTTGCATCCCGCAGCACCGTGCTGACGAAATACACGAGATGCTCGACGAGAGTGGGCACGCCGACTGAGCCCGCACCCTCTGGAGAGTCGAGCGCCTGCTGAGGCGTTTGAGCCCCCGGCTCTTGATTGCTTGGTGAGGTCCCCTAAGCCCCGGAGGCGCCTTCCTGTTGAGGCTGATTCCCATCTGCCAAGGTCGTGGCCCTCGCGAGGCCTTCTTGGCCCTGAGCTACTGCGGTCGGGGTTGTGGCAGGTGCGGCCTTCACCCGACGCTCCTCCCGAACTGCCACCAGAGCTGCACTGGCGGAGTAGGGTGTGGCGGCGATGTAAAGCACCAAGGGCTCCTGAGGGCGTGGAGCCACCATCACCGGAGGGCTGGTCAGGTACTTTTTGAGATCTTGGAACGCTTCGTCAGCCTCTTGGGTCCGTTCGAACGGACCCTTCTTCTTTATCAGCTTGAAGAAAGGCAGGGCTCATTCCCCCAGCTTGGAGATGAAGCGTCCTAGCACGGTTACGCGCCCGGTGAGTTTCTGCATTTCCCTAAGGGTTTGCGGTGGACTCATGTCATCGATTGCCTTGACCTTCTTTGGGTTAGCCTCGATACCTTTGTGGGACACGAGGAAGCCCAGAAGCTTGCCAGAAGGAACACCAAACACGCACTTCTCCGGGTTGAGCCGTAGGTCCACTTCACGAAGGCTCGTGAAGATTTCTTCCAGGTCCCGTATCAAGGTCTTGGCCTCCCGAGACTTCACCACGATGTAATCGACGTAGGCTTTGGCGTTTCTCCCGAGCTGCCGGCCCAAGGTGATATGCATTAGCCGCTGAAAGGTTGCGCCTGCATTGCGCAATCCAAACGGCATGCACGTGTAGCAGTATACCCCGCACGGGGTCAGGAAAGCCGTTTTCTCCACATCTTCTACCGCCATCTTGATCTGGTGATAGCCCGAGAAGGCATCCAAGAAGCACAACAGGTCGCACTCAGCGGTGGAGTCGACAATTTGATCCATGCGGGGGAGCGGGAACGGATCTTGGGGGCAGGCCTTGTTGAGGTTGGTGAAGTTGACGCACATGCTCTCCTTTCCTCCCTTCTTCGGCACAATAACAGGGTTGGCCAGCCATTCCAGATAGCGAACCTCGCGAATGACTCCCGCAGCTTCTAGCTTGCGGGTCTCCTAGATGATGAATGCCTTCTTCTCGGTGGACTGCCGCCTTGATTTCTGCTTCACGGGGCGCACGTTGGGGCACACGTTCAGGTGGTGTTCAATCACCTGCCTTGGGACCCCTGCTAGCTGCTTGGGCTCCCATGCGAACACCTCCTTGTTCGCGCGCAAGAATTTTATTAGAGCCTCCTCTTGCTCGGGGTCGAGATTGGCGCCTATGGTGAAGGTGGCGCCAGAGGATCCATCCTCATCGACTGGTACCTGCTTAGTTTCCGCCTTGTCTTGGGTGAACAGCTGCTTCTTCTTGGTTGGCGCAGCCCCCTTGGCCTTGAGGGTGCCTGCGCCGGCGGGCTGTGCCACTTTGGCCGCCTTGAAGGCGAGCTTGAGCACCTGCAGAGCATCCTTTGTATCTCCAGCCACGGTGAGGACGCCGCTACTCCCGGACATCTTCATGAGGTTGTAGGCCGGGTGAGTTGCTGCCATGAACTGGGCCAAGGCAGGGTAGCTGAGGATGGCGTTGTACGGGAGGCCGATGGGGGCGATGTCAAAGTCGACCAGCTCAGTGCAGAAGTTGTCGTGGGTGCCAAAGGTCACCAGGAGGCGGATCTGCCCCAGGGAGCCGATGGAACTACCTCCAACGCCCGAGAAGGACTTGCTGGGTCGGAGTCGCTCCAGGGGCACGTGGATGAGGCTGAAGGCCTCCACTGAGAGCATGTTGAGACTGGCACCGCCGTCGATGAGGGCCCTGGTGATGGCCACCTGGCAGATGGTGGGAGTGCACAGCATCGGGAGCGCACCTGAGCAGGCGGTGCTGGTGGGGTGATCGTCCAAGCTGAAGGTCAGGTCGGCCTCGGGTGCCGCCCAACCCGGAGGAGCTTCACGGCGCGTGAGGGCGGTGCCAATCTGGCAGATGAACGGCTTGACGTAGCGGCCTGAGGGTGGGGCTTGCGAGCCGCCCAGGAGAGCTGCGATGACTGGGGGCGCCGGCGCAGCATAATGGGCGAGGAAGAGGCTGCGCAGCTCCTCCCAGGAGGCCACCGAAGCCGCTGGCAGGTGGAGAAGCCACATGCACGGGACGCCGGTGAGGGCCATGGGAAGCCAGTTAGCCATGAACCTGTCATCGCTGCCAGCCTTGAGGACGGCCTCCTCATATGCCAGCAGGAAAGCTAGCGGATCCGCCGCGCCGTCGTAGCGCAGCGGCATGTCTGGCTTGAACTTGTTCGGCCACTGCACCTGTCGCAAGGCGGAGGCCAAGGCTCGGAGCCCCTGGCCCCAGTTCTGGCATCGGTAGCCAGAGTGTGCGGTACGTTGTCCGCCATGAGGGCGAAGCGCGGTGTTGACGAAGAGTGGGTCGACGGAAGAGAGAGCTCCGGCGGACCCCTACTTGGCGCGCCAAATGTCGGATATCGGGTTCCGGCAAAACCCTTAAGGTTTGAACTCTAGGGTGCATGCGAAGATCTTCCCCCTACCGATCCACGTCCCAATGCCTCGCTGAGAATCTAAGATAAATGATGAACAACACAAGGGACACAAGGTTTATACTGGTTCGGGCCACCATTGTGGTGTAATACCCTACTCCAGTGTGTGGTGTGGTGGATTGCCTCAGGGGCTGATGATGAATAGTACAAGGGGAGAACAGCCTCGCGAGAGGTGTTCTTGTGTTGGTGGTTTTGCTTGAGAAGGTTTTGATCCCTCCCTACTGTGGTGGCTATCTCTATATATAGTGGCCCTGGTCCTCTTCCCAAATATTGAGCGGGAAGGACGCCAACAACGACCATTTTGAAGGGGAACATCTAGTACAAGCTACCCTGACTAAAGGTGGTCTTCGGCTGCCAAAGGCACTAGCGATGACGCCGTCTTGGGCTCCACGGTGACCTCCATCCTGCAGCTTTGCTAGTCTTGTTCTCATTGCATCGGAATGGTAACCTTTGCCTGATACCTCGGTACTCCGTGCCTGTGCTTGCCCCCTTTGCACCAAAGAGGAAACAAGGACACTGCATAGGCCGGCGCCCGCCTGGCGCCCGCCCGGTCTCGATCGTCAAGGCTTGAGTAATGAGCACCTCGCGAGGTACCCTTGCCTTGATCTCTCCGCCTCCTCGCGAGCCTGCCTGGTGAGGCCGTTCCTGAGGAAGCCTTTAGTCGTCCGCCCCACGAGGCTTGGCCCCTCGCGAGGGTCTTGAGCTTGAGTTGATGAAGATGGGCCATACTGGGCCACCACTTGAGCCATGCCGCAGGCCGCAGGCAGACAAGTCTAGGGACCCCCGTTCCCAGAACACCGACAGTCACAAAAAATGATATGAAGTTGCTATAGAATGATTGTAAAACATCCAAGAATGATAATATAATAGCATGGAACAATCAAAAATTATGGATACGTTGGAGACGTATCAGTTACTATATGGTTTATTTGGTGGAAGATTATATGTCCAGATCCATTATTCTATTTAATACCGCGTCTGATCTTGAGCATGAACATCATTGGTGAGTAGTTACCCTTGTTCTTGAGGTCATGTGAGAAGTCATGTTGCAACTAATCTTGTGAATTTGATATGTGTTTGATATTTCGATGATATGTATGTTGTGATCCCTTAGTGGTGTTATGTGAGCGTTCAATACATGACACTGCACCATCTTTGGGCCTAAGGGAATTCATAGCGGAGCAGTTATTAGATGATGGGTTGCTAGAGTGACAGAAGCTTAAACCCTAGTTTATGTGCTACCTCGTAAGGGACTGGTTTGGATCCATTTGTTTAATGTTATGGTTAGATTTTATCTTAATACTTCTCTCATAGTTGCGGATGCTTATGAGGGGGTTAATCATTAGTGGGAGGCTTGTTCAAGTAATAACAACACCCAAGCACCGGTCTACCCACAAATCAAATTATCAAAGTAGCGAACGCGAATCAAACCAACATGATGAAAGTGACTAGATAAAATTCCCGTGTGCCCACAAGAATGCTTTGCTTATTATAAGAGACTGTTTTGGCCTGTCCTTTGCTACAAAAAGGATTGGTCTACCTTGCTACACTTTATTTACCATTACTTGTCCGTTACAAATTATCCTGCTATCAAACTACCTGCTACCGACAATTTCAGTGCTTGCAGAAATTACCTTCCTGAAAACTACTTGTCATTTCCTTCTGCTCCTCGTTGGGTTCGACACTCTTACTTATCGAAAGGACTACGATTGATCGCCTATACTTGTGGGTCATCACAAGCCAACTAACCTTACCAAATCTCTAGAAGTTAAAATATACGTGGCTAGAGATGAGAGAGAGAGAACAATTGGGAGATATGTACAGATATGTCACATTCACCCCCTGATAACCCACAAGTATGGGGGATCTCAACAGTTTTCGAGGGTAGAGTATTCAACCCAAATTTATTGATTCGACACAAGGGGAGGCAAAGAATATTTGCAAGTATTAGCAGCTGAGTTGTCAATTCAACCACACCTAGAGATTAATTATCTGCAGCAAGGTGATCAGTAGCAAAGTAGTATGATACTTTTGATAGTAGTAGCAACAACAATAGTAACAGTAACAATGATAGCAATGATTTTGTAGCAAGTTCAATAGTAACAATAGTAGTAGTAACTTAGCAAGAACAATATGAGAGAAATTCGTAGGCATTGGATCGATGAATTCGTTGGATGATATTCATCATATAACAACCATAACCTAGGGCGATACAACAATAGCTCCAGTTCATAAATATAATGTAGGCATGTATTCCTTCAATAGTCATACGTGCTTATGGAAAGAACTTGGATGACATCTTTTGTCCTACCCTCCCGTGGTAGCGGGGTCCTATTGGTTACTAAGAGATAGTAAGGCCTCCTTTTAATAGAGAACCAGAACAAAGCATTAACACATAGTGAATACATGAACTCCTCAAACTACGGTCATCGCCGGGAAGAATCCCGACTTCTGTCACTCCGGGTTTGCCAGATCATAACACGTAGTAGGTGACTATAACTTGCAAGATCGGATACAGAACATAGGTATAATGGTGATAACATAAACGGTTCAGATCTGAAATCATGGCACCTAGGCCCAAAGTGACAAGCATTAAGCATGGCAAAGTCATAGCAACATCAATCTCAGAACATAATGGATACAGGGATCAAGCCCTAACAAAACTAACTCGACTACATGATGAATCTCATCCAACTCCTCACAGACCAACGAGCCTACAAAGGAATTATTCACTCCTGGTGGGGAGCATCATGGAATTGGTGATGGAGAAGGGTTGGCGATGACAAAGACTGAAGATGCCCCTCTTCAGAGCCCCAAACTGACTCCAGATCTGGCCTCCCGATGAAGAACAGGAGGTGGCGGCGGCTCCGTCTCGTGAATCGCGATAATTCTTTCTCCCTGATTTTTCCCTCGAAATATGTGATTTTATAGCATCAGGGTTGAAGTTTGTAAGGCCACCAGGTGGGGAAAACCCACCTGGACGCACCTGAAGGGGGGCGCCCTGGTGGGTTGTGGCCACCCAGGTGCCCCCTCCGGTGGTTCTTGGCTCTAGAAATTATCTTTATTTGTATAAAAATTCTATGCAAAGTTTCGTTCCAATCTGAGAACTTTTATTTCTGCACAAAAAACAACACCATGGTAGTTCTGCTGAAAACAACGTCAGTCCTGGTTAGTTTCATTCAAATCATGAAAATTAGAGTCCAAAACAAGAGCAAAAGCATTAGGAAAAGTAGATACGACGGAGACGTATCAACTCCCCCAAGCTTAAACCTTTGCTTGTCCTCAAGCAATTCAGTTGATAAACTGAAAATGAAAAAGAAAAACTTTATGAACTCTTTTGCTCTTGTTTACATAAATAAGCTTAAGTAGCACCCAGATTTCAGCCAAGATTATAACTAACCATGTCGACCATAACTCTTAGAAATTGTATTAACTCATATCAATAGCATAATCAACTAGCGAGCAATGGTAAGATATCTCAAATAACAACACTTTATCAAAACAACCATGATATAGTATGACAATAGTGGTATCTCGCTATCCCTTTCTGAGACCGCAAAATATGAATGCAGAGCACCTCCAAAGTTCAAGCAGCAACTAAACATTTTAATTCATGGTAGAAAAGATCCATTCATGATGCACGCAACATTAGCTACACGCAATGCACGAGGATGACAATAGTACTCTTAGGTTCTGGCGCTTATTTGAGAGGGCGATGACTCAACATAAAAGTAAATAGATAATCCTTTCGCAGACGGAAGCAGTGATTTGCAGAGGTGCTAGAACTCAAGTTTTTAAAACAGAGGTAAATGAAATTTTGAGAAATGCACCCTTCTTGTTTACTTAGCGACCATTAGTTATCGGTATCTTCCATGCTAAACACATTAGTGGCAGTTCCCAAGTGATAAAAGTAAAGGTTTACTCCCCCTCCACCAACAATCACACTCCACGGCTTGTCCGAAACAACGGGCACCCTCCATACCAACAACAGTCCTGGGGGAGTTTTGTTTAATTATTTGCAATTTGAATTCGGGACTGGGAATCCCTATTATCGCCCCTCTCATGCAAGGACTAGTGAATAAACACTCATCATGAGAATAACCCTCTTAGCATGGAAGATACTGACTACCTCTTGTTACCCTATGAACGATCCAGGCACACAAAAAATGGATATTTATTTGATGTTTTTAGAGGTGGCACATGCAAATTTACTTAGGATGGCAGGGTAATGCCGCATATAGGTAGGTATGGTGGACTCTGGGATAACTTGGGTTTCAGGATTTCTGATGCACAAGCAGAATTCCCGCTTAGTACAGGTGAAGGCTAGCAAATAGGTTGAGAAGCAGCCAGCTAGAGATTGAAAACAGTCATGAACATGCATTACGCATAAGTAACATTGGATACTAGCATGAGTAGGATATGAACACCATGAACATAAATATCATAGAGGTTATGTTGGTTTTGATTCAACTACATGCATGAACATGTGCTAAGTCAAGCCACTCAAACATTCAGAGGAGGATACCATATCATCATACTACATCACAATCATTTTAATGCAATGTTGACATCCAAGATAAATCATTATACACTCCTAGCTACTTAAGCATGGCATGCGAAACTATAATCTCTAATTGTCATTGCAAACATGTCTGATTATAATAGGTTGACTCATGGATCCTAGATTAAACATATTTACAAAAACAGAACAAGTTGAGTTCATACCCGTTTCTCTCTGCCACGGCCAGTTCATCAGATATGGTCATTATTGCCTTTCACTTGCATGACCGAATGATATGAAAATAATAATAGTGCAAGAGTGTCGTGGACTAAGCTGGAGTCTGCAAACATTTTATTCAAAGGAAGAAGACAAAGTAATACGGGCTCTCTATTAGATCAACAATAATGCATATGAGGGCCACTCAACATTTTCATCGTGGTCTTCTCCTTGGTATGACTCAGTAAAATGGAAAAGAAATTAAGAGAAATACACTGAAATATTTTTGGAGTTTTTGTTTTTTCTTAAACAAGCAAATAAAAGGGAAAGCAAAAACGAGAAAAACTATATACATGGGAAAGCTCCCAACAAGTAAAAGAAGAACAAGGAAATATTTTTGGGTTTTCTTTTTAGTACTACAACTAATTAAACTAGGAAGAAAAAACAAAAAGAAGCAGGAAATATTTTTGGATTTTCTCAAAGTTTTTCGAACACACCAGAAGAGGCGAGAAAATAAATCTAGCATGGATAATACAATGAAAGAGTGTGGACACCGACAACTAGAATGAAATGTGTGAACATGAATGTAATGTCGGTGGAGATACGTACTCTCCCAAGCTTAGGCTTTTGCCCTAACTTGGTAATCTGTCAGTAGGCTGCATAATGGTAGGAGTGATAGCTCATGGAGGCTCTAGGTGCAGATATCTCAGCCCGTCGCGCAACCACAACTGCCGCGTTATGTGCACGGGCCTCGCTCTCAAGAACATAATATCTTCCCTTGCTGTGAACATCAAAGAGAGCAGGTTCAGGCAAAAAGGTGTCCACAACAGAACTTTTATTAAACAACAGGTTATAAGTAAAATTATGGGCTTCACCACTAAGGATTTTATGGCGTTTCATAGCATCAAAGTCCAAGTACTACGTGGGTAAGATGGGGTCATAAGGACAAGGTGAAACACCCAGCTCTCTTGCTAAGCATGCGGCATAAATTCCACCTTAAAAATATCCACTACCAGCGTTGTGTTGCAACCTGCGTGCAACAATCGCTCAAAGGTTATAACTTTTGTCACCGGTGAGAGCGGTGCGTATGAGGCTCAAGTCTGGAGCACAAAGTGTACTACAATCTTGTTTGCCTACAATGCATTTTCCATTAAACAGTGCGAAGTACTGAATTGAGGGAAAATTAATGCTCTTTGTTCTACCTTGCGTCACTCACCTAGTCTCACCATGGCAAAGACTAGTCAAGAATATCTCAAACTCACATCTTGGTGGTTCGTCTAGCGAGCCCCAAAATGGAATTTTGCAGTAGTGAGCAAATCTCTCTAGAGATATGGTAAATGGAGTAGTTTAAATGACACCCTAGACTCATGAGGATGGAATTTAAATCCTTGGGTAAATGATTCGGTGAGGTTGAGGTGTTGGTTGCACTTATCTGAAATGTAGGGACCGAGCTCGGCATTGTGAACATATTGCTCAAATTCTTCCTTAATGCCCACTCGCACCATATAATCGTTGCATGGCCATAAACATGATTTGGTGGTGGCATCTTGTATAGAACTTTCACTTGGCTCAACATAAGACTGACGAACGGAGCTGCTACTAGAAGATGCCTCCGAGGACCTCCTCCTTGAAGAACTCCTCCCAAAGAGGTTCATCATATTTGCATACAATTTTCTGAAAAAATTTGGGTCAGAAAATTTTTATCAACAAAACTTCACAAGATTGATAGCAACTACTCATAGGGATGTATAGAGGCCATATCAAGCATTCAAACTACTTATAACTCTAAGAATTCAACATGCAAGCTCATCTAAAGAAGCACCAAGTGTAACTAATTATTCAAAATATAAACCACTAAAGCAACAACTAATTGGACCAATGGAGGAGTTACATACCAAGCAACAATCCCCCAAAACAGTTATGGAAACGGAGCTTCGAGCAAAGAGATCGAAATCTGTGGGTTTTAGAGCAAGAAGACGAGAGGGAGAGCAATGATGATTTTTTCTGGAGGTAGGTGGTGATATGGGATGAAGGAATAAGTGAGGGCGCCCACGTGGGGACCACAACCCACCAGGGTGCGCCTGGGGATGCTGGCGCGCCCAGGTGGGTTGTGCCCACCTAGTGCACCCCCTCTAATGTTATTTGCATGAAAAAATCAGAAAAAATCAGAAAAAATCGTATTAATTTTTCGGAGCATTCTGAGAACTTTTATTTTTGGGTCATTTTTTATTGCACGGGAAATTCAAAAAACAGACAAAACATGGTATTTTATTTTATTTAACTAAGAAAAACAGAAAACAAAAGGAAGGGGTAGAAGGTAGTGCTTACTAAATTCATCAACTTCATCCCTTTCAAAAATGATTCATTAATAAGGTTGATCAAGTCTTATTAACAACCACTTCTGATTAGCATGAAATCGAAGAACTTTCGTAAAACACTAAGTTACCTCAACGGGGATATGAATCTTCCCAACAATAAGCATTTCATATTTCTTTTTAACAGGAGGTAGAGGTAGTTGAAAACTTCCAATTGTGATTGTCACATATTTTTCAATAACATTAATACCATTCACTTGGAATTGTTTCTTCGAAAAGTGCACTATATGCTCACTACCATTAATATGAAAAGTGAACTTGCTTTTATTGCAATCAATAACAGCCCCTGTAGCATTTAAAAAGGGTCTACCAAGGATAATCGGCTTGTTGTCGTCCTCGGGCATCTCAAGTATAACAAAGTCAGTTAAGATAGTAACATTAGCAACAACAACGGGCACAAAGTCACAAATACCGATAGGTATGGCAGTTGATTTGTCAGCCTTTTGCAAAGATATTTCAGTAGGTGTGAGTTTATTCAAATCAAGTCTTTTATATAAATAGAAAGGCATAACACTAACACCAGCTCCTAAATCACATAAAGCAGTTTTCATATAGTTTCTTTTGATGGAGCAAGGTATAGTTGGTATTCTCGAATCTCCAAGTTTTTTAGGTACTCCATCCTTAAAGATATAATTAGCAAGCATGGTGGAGATTTCAGCTTCCGGTATTTTTCTCTGGTTGGTGATGACATCTTTCATCTACTTTGCATAAGGAGGCATCTTTAAGATATCAGTCAAGCGGGTACGCAAAAAGACTGGCCTAAGCATTTCAGCAAAGCATTCAAATTCTTCATCATCTTTCTTTTTAGTTAACTTAGGTGGAAAGGGAATAGGTTTTTGAACCCATGGTTCTCTTGCCTTACCATGTTTTCTAGCAACAAACTCCCTTTTATCATATCTTTTCTTCTTGGGTTGTGGGTTATCAAGATCAACAGTTGGTTCTATTGCAACATCATTGTCTGGTTCTTTATTATTTGTTTGAGTATCTTCATGAACCTCATCATTATCTTTTTCATTATCAGAAGGTGAGTGTTCATTACCAGACTGAGTTTCAACATCAAAAATAGAAACATCATTAGTAGCATCAGGAGGTTTTTCTACTTAAAGTTCACTAGAGGCATCCAAAGTCCTATTATTTTTCTTCTTCTTTTTCTTTTTAGAAGGACTAGGTGCATCAGTGTTAATTCTTTGAGAGTCTTGTTCAATTCTCTTTGGGTGTCCCTCAGGATAAAGTGGTTCCTGGGTCATTTTACCTCCTCTAGTTGCTACTCTAACAGCAAATCCATTTATATTATTGTTCATTTCATCAAGCAATTCTCTTTGAGATTTACCAACTTGTTCTAGTTGAGTTTGAACCATAGAGGCATGTTTTCCTACACCTCTAACATCATTGGTAATTGTAAATAACAAGTCACTCAAGCAAGCAATCATATCAGAATTGTATTTCAATTGTTCATAACATTTGCATTGAAGTGATCCTGTTTTCTAATGTAGTTGTCAAACTCATAAAGGCATTGACTAGGATGCATGTTGTAAGGATTATCATTGTCATTGAATTTCATTAAAGAATTTCCTCTACCACCTTAGGTGGTGGTCGTGTTTCAAGCCCATGTATTTCTTCAATAGGAGGTAAGTTTTTGACATCCTCAGCTTTAATACCTTTCTCTTTCATAGATTTCTTTGCCTTGCATATCTTCGGGACTGAGATATAAGATACCCCTCTTCTTCGGAGTAGGTTTAAGCGGTGGTTCAGGAAGAGTCCAATCATCATAATTTTTCAATATGTTATTCAATAGTTCTTCAGCTTGTCCAATAGTTCGTTCCCTGAAAACACAACCAGCACAACTATCTAGGAAATCCCTAGAAGCATCGGTTAGTCCATTATAGAAGATATTAAGTATTTCATTTTTCTTAAGAGGATGACCAGGCAAAGCATTAAGCAATTGGAGAAGCCTCCCCCAAGCTTGTGGGCGACTCTCTTCTTCAATTTGAGCAAAGTTAAATATTTCCTGTAAGGCAGCTTGTTTCTTATGAGCATGATTTTTTTCCAAAGAAGTAATAAATCATATCCTGGGGACTACGCACACAACCAAGAGCGAGAGTATTATACCAAGTCTTAGTATCACCCTTTAATGAGAGTGGAAATAATTCGAGAATATAATAATAGTGGATCTTATCATCATGAGCAAAAAGGGTGGCTATGTTATTCAACTTAGTAAGATGTGCCACAACAGTTTCAGTTTCATAACCATGGAAAAGATCAGATTCAACCAAAGTAATTAACTCTGGGTCGACAGAGAATTCATAATCCTTATCATCAACTAAGATAGGTGAAGTAGCAAACTTAGGATCATATTTCATTCTAGCTTTCAAAGATTTTTCTTTCAGTTTGCATAACAATTTCTTAAGATCATCCCTATCATTGCAAGCAAGAAAGTCTCTAGTTGTCACCTCATCCATAACATAATCTTCCGGTACCTTTGGAAATTCATATCTAGGAGTACTAGGTGTAATAGGTGTTTCAATATTTTCAGTTTCAAGCTCTTCATCAGTTTCAACAATTTCATCAGTTTCAGCATTCTCAAAAGCTTTAGTTCTAACAAGTTGTTCATCAGGAAATTCACCTAGTGGCACATTATCATCAAGCAAGGTACTAGCATCATCACGAATATCATTCATAGCAGAAGTAGCATCATCAATAACTTGCGACATATCAGGAGTAATAGCATGTGGTGGTGTTGCAAGTCTACTTATAACAGAAGGTGAATCAAGTGCAGAGCTAGATGGCAGTTCCTTACATCCCCTCGTCTTAGAGGAAAAAAAATCTCAGTCTTTGCATCCTTCAGGTTCTTCATAGTGATAATTTGATAATAATCCTAAGTGACTCAATAAATATAGCTATGCTTCCCGGCAACGGCGCTAGAAAAAGGCCTTGATAACCCACAAGTATAGGGGATCGCAATAGTTTTCGAGGGTAGAATATTTAACCCAAATTTATTGATTCGACACAAGGGGAGCCATAGAATATTTGCAAGTATTAGAAGCTGAGTTGTCAATGCAACCACACCTGGAGATTAATTATTTGCAGCAAGATGATCAGTAGCAAAGTAGTATGATAGTTTTGATAGTAGTAGCAATAGCAATAGTAACAGTAACAGTGATAGCAATGATTTTGTAGCAAGTGCAATAGTAACAATAGCAGTAGTAACTTAGCAAGAACAATATGAGAGAAATTCGTACGCATTGGATCGGTGAATTCATTGGATGATATTCATCATATAACAGTCATAATAACCTAGGGCGATACGACAATAGCTCTAGTTCATAAATATAATGTAGGTATGTATTCATAAATAGTCATACGTGCATATGGAAAGAACTTGCACACATGTAGGCAAGAAGCTCGGTGGAGGTGGAGGCGTGAAGTCAAAGACCGTAAATTGGTGTTGTGAATGTAACGGAGGATGCGCTTGACTAGAGACCAGTGAACATGACGAGGCGAGTGCATGTGAATGCAAACTTGCTGCACGGTATACTGAATGTCTGGTCAGGTGAGTGTGAGGTACTGAAGAACACCAACAATGTTGTGGTAGAGAGCGGCGTCTGTGGAGGGCTGCCCATTGGTGGTAGAGAGCTTCGGCTTGGCCTCGGTTGGTGTGGTGGCCAGCTTGCAGTCGGTCATGCCTGCACGGTCCAATAGGTCAAGAGCATACTATCCTTTATGGAGTAAGAAACCGGAGGCATCTTGGCGCACATTAATGCTGAGGAAGAAGTGCAAGGTGCCAAGATCCTTCAGTCGAAACTTGGAGCCAAGCTGGCCAATAATCTCGTGAAGAAGGTCATCTGTGGATGCGTTGATGACAATGTCATTGACATATAGAAGTAACATTGCGACATGATCAGCTTGATGTAGCACGAACAACAAAGTGTCAAAGGTGGTGCTCCGGAAGCTGGGAGCTGCAAGGAATGCCGCAATACATCGGTACCACGCGTGAAGGGCCTGATTGAGGCCATACAAGGACCGGGATAGTAGGCAAATGCCGTCCAACCGGTGCAGGTCGACATAGCCGACCGGCTCCTGGCAAAGAACGCGCTCCTGGAGATGGCCACAAAAAAGCATTTTTGATGTCGAGTTGATGTATGGGACACTGTCATGAGATGAGAAGCTGTAAGAGGACTCAGATCATGGCCAGCTTTATGACGAGAGAAAGCCTCCAAGAAGTCAATGTCGGTGCATTGTGCAAAGCCACGAACAACCTACCGGGCTTTGTACCTGTCCAATGAGTTGTGCGTGAGAAATTGCCGAAAGACCCACTTGCCGGAGGTGTCGTTGGCGCCAGGAGGACGAGGGACCAAAGTCCATGTCCGGTTGTTGACAAGGGCGTCATACTCGGTGCACATGGCAGCAGTCTAGTGTGGGTCGCTCTAGGCAGACCGCACCAAGTGCGGCACCGGAGAAACCGCCATGATGCTGAGGTTGTGGTAGCGCATGTCCGACAGAAAAATCCCATCCTTGGGATGCGTCATCATGGAATGATGAGGCGGTCAAGAGGGTCGATGTGGAGCAGCAGCAGCCGGTGGCTCGGGAGGCGACGACAAGGTTGTCAAAGGCCTAGCTGAAGCAACCAAAGATGACAATGAAGCCGCTGGGGGGTCAACCGAAGGACCGACTAAAGCCGCCAAGGCCGAGGAGGAGGAAACCGGGGCCGTCGTGGATGAGGCCGACTCATCCTAGGCCGGCGAAGGAGAAAACATCCTCACCGAGGCCAGCGATAGAGGCAGCGAGGGAGACGCCGCGATGACCAAAGTTGGGGTGGCCAGGTTGGGGACATCTGTTGTCATGGCAGCCGAAACAATGGTGCCCGAAGAGGCGGCCGTGGCAGCCGAAACGATCACATCTGAACAGGCTGCTCCCGAAGAGGTGCATGTGGCAGCCGAGTGGGCCACCATGGTGGACACTGGCGGCAGAGTGATATCTCTTTATTATTGATCCAAAATTGGAACTAAAAAGAGTATGTTGCAGCTATTTCCCCAAAGGTGACCCTGTGTTATTGAACCCACGAGAGGGTGATTCCCTTGAAGCGATGGTCTCTAGCAAGCTTTTGCAAAAGTGTCAAATCCAGCTTTTGACTTGATCAACAACCAAATAGTGATTCAAAAATAAAAAGAAGGTACGGGGATGAGGCAATGTATTGGTGTTGGGATAAAAAATGATATTAATTTGAGCTCGTAAAGTCACCCATCAAGAGGTGCTTGCATCATTTCGAATGGGGGACGTGTCCAAATAACATCATGACCAGCACGAGTCTTGCATCAAGAATCAGTTGTCCAACTGAAGGCCCTATCCATCTCACGAGGTTGCCCTGATAATTAAGACAATAATATCAGACAGAAGCTTTTTGGGCGTTCAATGACTACACCTCATGAATCCCCAAGGTTATGATCCATGTTACCCTACTAAACCTTACTGTCACTGGTGTTCGGTATAATACTTCACATTCCCCTTGCTCCTAACCTCACCGGTGCTCGATATCACTGATCTTGGGTACCTACAGGGATGAAGATCGTGAACAAGACAAGAGATACTTCATGATGCAATTTTATTTTACATGTACAAGATGTTGTGTCAAAGACTTCCATTGATCCCTTCACCAAATACCTGGGGCTGCAAGGCTCATGCCTCACCCCGTACCTTACCGAACTACTCACACATGGAGATCAGATCATGAGAAGAAATCGCTGAAGAACACATCTTGAGATTGATTGATTGAAATATGTCTTACAATGAATGCATTGTGCGATGCACAATTACAAGTATGAACTAGATGAGAGAGGGCTTTGGTGGTAGAGATGGCTATGGAGGTGAAAATGGTGGCGTCTAGGGTTTGTGGATGAAGATGATGATGAATGAGTTGTGGTTGTACTTGACTCTCCTCCTCTGCTCATTCTATTGACATTTCGACGGGATCCTTATAATAAAAGTTATTCAGGTGGACGAGTTGCCTCGGGTTCCATGCCAAACGAATGCTCATATGGGTGTAAGCACCCGCATGGAACGTCATGTTTTGCTCTGGAGGCCTTCTGATGCCTCCTGATGATTTATATATCCTCCATTTTCCTTCCTTTCTTTTCTCCCACATGATATCTTCCCTTTTTAGCCCATTTCCTATGGAAAAAATATAAAGAGAGGATTTGTGGAATCCTTTGCATTCATTAGTCATTAGTGGCAATATCGGAGCGAATATCTCTCTTTTAATAAAATATCTCCGTTTAAACAAGGTTGAAATGAGTGTAAAAGTATCACTCATCAACTCCTCCAAGCTTAAACTTGATCGTCTTCAAGCAACATAGAGAGAAATCTGAATCATAAGGAACTTAGTTGTTTAAACCAAAATACAGAGAACTTGCGATTATTATGCCTAGATAGCCCTCTGCTTCTTGACCTTAAAACTTATCATAGATATAGCGGTGTCATAGCTATAGTGAAAGTGTTAGTGAAGTAAATATAATCAACACAAAGTTTCTAATTTACTAGATAAAACAACTTTGCAACACTTCGTTTCATTTAATCTAGACAACACTTGCTTGTCGGAATGCATGGAAGAGTTTCTTAAGATAGAGCCATGAAAATAGAAGTTAGGGAGTAGAAAGCATGCAGTAAAACATGATGCTCAAGTGCCCTTGAACACACCCACAATTGTTTCCTCCTCTAGGCTCTTATAAACTTTGTTTCAATCATTGTTTGGTGGAACTTTGATTGTCACATGAAGGAGATTATGCCAAATAAGTGATCATGCATAGGTTTTCACTGTGGCTCAATGTTTGGGAACTATGGACCTTTAGCAATAACTAGTTGAATGCCCGTGTGTTGCCACAGGATACAAAAATAGATATGTTGACATGTGGTTGTTTTAATTTGAAATATGTGTCAAACTTGATGGTATGTGGTTTCAATTCATTTAGCAAAAAAACATTAACCCCCCCCCAATTTCTTCCTCCTAGTCTTGTGTTTCCTTAACCATCCCTTCTTGCACTAAAAAAGTGGTATATTTCTCCCTGCCTCAGTGCCCCACCACGATTCTCTTCACCGGCCCTTAATCTGGCATTGTCGGTTCTAACCATGGACTCATAATATTTGTTCTGAATGTCGTAATGGTCACAAGCATTATTTCACCACTTCCCCATAAAAAAGGTATTCTTTCACCACTTATGATTCTTGCCACATTTTGGACCAATACATCTCTCCCATCAAATCCCGACCAAAACACCATGCACTATAGTTCACAACTATCAAACCAGGGTGGAGAATAGATTATGGCAGAGGGTGCAAAATTGGGTTGAATTTTTTGGATGTCTTCTTGAAGAAAAAACATAAATCATGGTGATAGTGTGTCAGGACCCTGACTCGATGTCACATCGATCTAGCCGGTAACACCTCATATCACTTTGCGGCCTCACGCACGGTATCCCCACGGATGTCGCCTTACCTTTGCCCGGGACCGTTTGCGCCTTTTGGCTCACGTATATGATAGTGTCGCTAGCATCCATATGATAAAGAGCCCGGGCTGACATGACTAGTCATAAACCCAAAGTGGCACAGACTTACAGGGACAGGCATCCATGACCCAGCTTCGAACGTGTCGGTCATCAGCAAATGGGTCCGGGCTGTAGCACTGGGCTAGCAGGACTCCGGTAAACCGGGCTGTAGCGGGCTAACAGGACTCCGGTACTCAAAGCGTGACATTTCCCCGAAGGGACAGACACAGGAACGAAGAAGGACACATGCTGGCCAGCCTAAGTGTTCCAGAGCAGTAGTAAGCTACCATGGCTCAGCGGTAACACTAGGAGACATTTCCCGGTAAGAGAGGCTACTAAAGATAAACAACTAGATAGTCAGATCCCACACATACCAAGCATTTCAATCATACACACAATATGCTCGATATGTGCAAATACAACGAAGCATCACAACATGACTCTACGACACAAGTACTTTATTTATTAGGCTCCGAGGAGCGAGATATTACAAACATGGGTCTCATGACCCAACACTCAGAGCATACAAGTCAAAGCACAAGCGGAAGCTATCATGTCTGAGTACAGACGTCTATAAATGAAAAAGGCTGAAAAGCCTGACTATCTATCAGATCCTGCCGAGGGCACAAGATCGTAGCTGAGGTATCAAGCTAAACGTCGAAGTCCAAGCGGAACTACTAGTGAGACTGAAGTCTCTCTGCAAAAACATAAAATAGGCAAACGTGAGTACAAATGTACCCAGCAAGACTTACATCAGATCTATCTACACATGCATCATTATCAACAAAGGGGATGGTGGAGTTTGACTGCAGCAAGCCAGCTTTGACTCGGTGGCTATCCTGAACTACGACTGCAAGTAACTCTTTTGAGGTGGCGCACACGAGTCCACATATTCACCATATCAATACACCACTATGGATCCGCTCCCGTCTCCCTACGAGAACGCCATCCATAGCACTCACGCTTATCTTGCGTATTTTAGAGTATCCACTTTCACTTGTCTATGAACTATGCAATGGGGTCCAAGTTTCCATATCCGAGGAATCCGGCTATTCGAATAGATGATGTTAACCCTGCAGGGGTGTACTTCTTCACACACGCTTTCGCCACTTATCGCCCTGTACACGTCATGTACCTCGGCAACCTTCAAGCGGAAGCCGGGCGAGGGAGTCGGCCACGACCTGACTAACCGAACAAGTCTCTAGTCCAGGTTTATCGCCTATTCGGGTTCCATCCGCAAGGAGATCCGGCCGGGGTGTCGCTCACGGCCCCAAATGATGTGAGCAGGGTTCCCAAGCCCACCAACCGGGTGCCACTTGGTACACCGTGCCACTGTGCCTAGTCTGTCCCAAGCCCATCTGTACCGGATGCCACTTGGTAGACTACTAACACTACCTACAAACACCAGAAACTAGTTGCAACTCCTGGACAGAGATCATGTTGATTAATAAGTCGAGAGGGGCACTTAAGCATTCCAATGTGTGGTAGTAGCTGGTCATGGATCACAAACACAGAACTCAGTTCCTGAGGACGGCTGCAATGAGACAACCCACCGTGTACTCCTACATGGCCTCTCACCGCTACCTTTACCAAATCGTGTTCACACACTTAGCTCACACACGGTAGGACATGTTCACACGCCTCTGATTCATCCCCGATGAATCAGACCTGACTCAACTCTAAGCAGTAGCAGGCATGACAACAAACATAAATGAGTAGGCACATCAGGGCTCAAACAACTCCTACTCATGCTAGTGGGTTTCATCTATTTACTGTGGCAATGACAGGTCATGCAAAGGATAAAGGGGTTCAGCTACCGCAGCAAGTAACAGTTGAATCGTTGTTGTCTTAATGCAGTAAAAGAGAGCAGGAGCGAGAGAGTGGGATTGTATCGGAATGAACAAGGGGGTTTTGCTTGCCTGGCACTTCTGAAGATAACATTGAGTCTTCATCAGTGTCAACGATCACATCGTCGGTACACGTCTATCGAGAGGGGACAATTACCGGCAACACAGGAGAAACACAATCAATGCAATGCACAATATGATGCATGATCATGACATGGCAAAATGAATGTGTTTTGAGCTAATGCAACTAGCAACAGATTAAATGAAGTTGGTTTGAATATAAAATTCAAATTCAAACTCCATATGTGATTATTCAAATGCCATTTAATTGATTTGTGCTAAACAGCAGCTATAAGTTGTTCTAACATGCATGAAAATGGTACAGATGGATTCCTTGAATTTTTCTGATAATTTTTCATATATAAAACATTTAATTTGGAGTTACGGTTAATTTTCTATGATTTATTGAAGTTTTAACTATTTTCTGGAATTTCCTGATTATTTATAAATTAACTAAATTCCAGTAAATGAATATTGCGTCAGCATGACGTTGGCATGACGTCAGCAAGTCAACAGGGGTCGGTCAGGGTCAAACCTGACGTGTGGGGTCCACACGTCAGTGACACAGGGGCTAATCCCGCGTTGACTCGGGCTTTGACCCGCTACGGGGCCCACTGTCAGCGTCTGTTAGTCTAACTAATTTTGGTTAACACTAATCCTAACCTATTTAACAGGCCGGCCCCACCTGTCATGGACACAGGGGAGGGTCCCGTCGGAGTCAAATGGTCAACCCCAACGGCGGCTTGACGCCGGCGAGGCCAGCCGCGGTGGCGAGCCTCGGGTTTTGCCCACAGGGCTCGGTTTGGCGCGCAGGGAGCAGCTACGGGGAGAGGGTGGAGTGGCGCATCCAACGGTGGCGGTGGCGGAGGCTGGGGTGGCCGGAGCTGCCGGCGGCGAGCTCTTTTGCGGCTGCCGGAGCTCGGGCAAACTCGGGGTGGTGTTACAGAGCACGGGAGGGGGCGTTGTGGGTGTCTACGGGTTCATGTGATCGTGTTGAGCACGATGGTGCACTCAGGTGGGAGCTCCAGTGGCTCTGGCCACGACGGCGACGAGGCACGGCGGCGGCGAGCTTCGGCCGTGGTGGAAGAAGGAGCTAGGGGACGAAATCAGGTGCGGGGAGTGGGGGGAAGAGAAGAGGAGCTCACGGGGAGTCGGACGAGACGCTAGGTGGGCTCGGGGACGTCCTGTCGGCGGCGAATCGAACGGCGGCGAGCTTCGGTGGCCGGCGACGGAACGACGATGGTGGCGGCGTTGCGGGGCTTCCGGAGGGCCGTGGGTCGGTGGGGAGGAAGGAGGGGGTCGAGGCGGAGCCTCTGGGCTAGTCGGGGGAGCGAGGGAGGCCCGGTGGCCGTGGTTATGGCGAGCGGCGGCGAGGGGCTCCGCTCGGTGAGGATAACAGAGGAGGGGGGGGAGAGTGTTCCGGGGAGAGGATGAGGACGCGGGAGAGAGGGAGAAGGGAGAGGGGGTCGGGGGCTGCGTGGCTCCATCGGGTGCCTCCAGCGGCGAGCAGGTAAGCAGGAGGTGGCCGGAGCGTGCGCGCGCGCGTCGGGCACACGCCCTCCTGCCTACTGGCAAGAGGTTGAAGACGGTGGCGACTGCGGTGGGCTGGGCCGCACAGTGCTGGTCCAGCACAGGAGCTGGGCCGGCTCTGGTGGGCTGCACAGGTAAGCTTTGCTCCTTTTATTTTTTTCTTCTGTTTTGTTTTATTTAATTTATTTTGCCACTGTTTTGAATTTAAACTAATTCAAACAGTGCCAAAAACTCCTCTAAATATTTTATATTGCTAAATGGACTTTTCCAAAAGCTTATAAAATATTTCAGGGGTATTTGAAATTATATTCTAATTATATGAATATAATTCAAATTCAAATAGCTAATGAATTAAATCCAAAGTCCCAAAAATAATTCCTTAAAAATGTTCAATATTTTGGTTGGGACCAGAACCCTTACCAAAAATTATCAAGCATTTAAGAAGTACATTTTGGAGCAATGAATGAGATTTTTAGGGTTTTTGCCCTTCTTTTATCTAGGGTTTTGAGGCTTCCAAAATTCCTCAGTTCAAGGTTTCAGAATTTAAACATGATGCACACATGAAGCTAGCCTAGAGCAAACCAGAAGCTAGGGATGTGACAACTCACCCCCACTAAACAAGAATCTCGTCTCGAGATTCAAGCGTAGGGTAAGGTGAAAGGTAAACGCAACTAGTATAATCTTCACGATCCAGGGTGCACTTCAGTTGAACGTTGATTCAGTCACCATTATTGTCTTGAAGTCTTGCTCTGAGAACTCCAGCTAATCATGACAAGAAGAGGAAAGGAAAACTCTAGAAGGATCGGTCTTCTCGAAGGTCGAACAACTCAGGATTAACTCCCGGAATGACATAGCAACATCTCTCGAGCTGAGAGACGAGGCATACCTCTGGAGGGACGGAGTGGAGCAGGTGACGAGGTTCACTAGGTAGACAACAATTCCAGACTTAAGAAGGTGGTAAACGATTGTCCATGTAGCGAGGAGTTGAGTTGCCATGATACCACAATGAGACACCTTCGGAACCGAGACTCGTAGATATCTCCCCTTAAGTGGCAAAAAGAATTACCTTTGATTCAGGGATCATTGAGACTCTTTAAACCAGCCTAAGGCAATTCTCGAGCAATCGTTTGGAGGTGTTCGGTGGAATGGCATACTCGGACTTGGATGATGTGGATTACCTTGTTGAAGACAACGTAATGGATGAATTTGCTTACCACCGGAAATGGAAGAGATCCATGGTAGCATGGCACAATGGCGGTGCAAGCTAGGAACAAAATGCAAATGCTGGGAATGATTCTGGTAACTGGGGAGGAGCTCGGCAATAGAGAGTGATTCCACTGTTGGAGTGGTTATGGCATAACCGAAAGGACTAGGAGCAATCCTGGTTAGTGCCGGCGATAATACCTAGTGCTTGTGCGTGCTCTCAAGAACTTGAGCATTTCCACAATCATCAAGGTTTTACCAACATCCGTGTCAAGGATGCTGACAACACAACATACTACCATGATGAATGGTGATGGAGGATGCAGATGCAAAGGAAGATAACACCTTCTCAGATTTCACCCTTGGCAGGGCCAAGGAAATAAAATCTGGATGATCGACCGAGAGACATTTAGCACTCCGCTTCTAATGTTCTCCTTGATGTGCTAGTGTAACCCATTCATAGAAATGGTCTGGTATCTAGGGCATCAAGTAAAAGGTCGGACTTCGGGATCTCAAAATCCATAGGGGCAACTAGGGAGTAAATCCTACGAAATCCCTATGGGGAGGTGGCCAATTTCATCAAATAAGATACTATAATAATAGGTCTACCGGATGGGTGTGTTGGCCACGACATCCACTTTACCGGTTATCGAGGGACCAATATTATAGTTCTTGGGAAATGTTCCAACCATCATAACTGCCTGAGATTCAGATCTGGTTGGTGTCAGGATATTCCAGACTCATCGAGTCTAGGAAGAAAAATGAAAGTTTGCAACACAAATCGACGAGATGACGTTGCGAGATTCTCGGGAAATGAACTACGATAGCAAGCTCCAAAACATGAGCTGGTTCTGCTACAAACATGTGAACACGTTGTTCCAGACAAGCATGACCACATGGTAGTCTTACAATAAGACACTACCGAGTTCTGGTTGGGAGCCATCATCGAGGATATCGAAGTCTTTACGCAAGTCCATGGACTAGATCCCAAGCATAGACTTCTTTTCCTTGAACAAGTCAATCAGTGGCTTGGTGTGCTAGGATATACATATGGAATGAAGATGATCAGTCTAACAGACCACAGAATTCTTCGCACATGCATGACTGACTTGGGACGATTCCAAAGGAGGTAAAACATGCTTTCTCGAATTCACGGCGGCAACTTGCATCAAATGCACATGAACTAGAGGAAGTCACTTCTTACATCCGAACATATGCTTCATGAGCTAGCATGAACAAATGCTTTCAAAAGTTTCCAACACTAGCTTAATGTTCAGCAAAATTATGGAGAAGACAAGGATGTTGTCATTGGGCACAGCAACAATTCATCTGGGTTTCCTTTTAAAAGGAATTCCATAGTTAAGTGAACAAGTGATAGCATTGGTCTGACCCAAAAGATATAATGGTGTATGCTCGAGGGATCAACCACGAGTAAGACAACATTACGAATATCGTTGGTTCTGGTCTGATTGGATGATAGCCCATACTCAATCAAAGGTTTGGGTAAGACAATAGATCCAACAATTGTTCACAAGGACCAATTGATGAAGATATCATGTTTCTTCAACACACACACACACACACAAAAAGATATCCCTTAACATGAACTAAGTCGGACAAGCTTTTATCTTCCAACTCTCCAAGTTGTTGTTTAGCTTACCCAACTAGCTCAGGGTATCCAACACGGATTCTTGGAGAAAGGGTGGTTTACAGGAATAAACCAACTTGATTACGAACTCAACATAGCGGTCAGGTGACAACCTGGTAATACTTCTGAGAAGATATTCAGAAAATCACGAACCACCAGTATGTTACTAAGCTCGAGAACAATCTTGCTTTTCAGGGCAAGGCGATATGATCAATAGAGCAAGGATTTGAAATAATCCTAACTCATCGATCGAGGAGTGAACCAGGAGAATGGACTAGGTAGCACGATCAAACTTAGAATGATGATTCAATAACCAACACACTAAGAATGAAATTATTGTCCTTTAACTACCCAGCAACGAGGTTGCTAGGCGTATTGATTTCACACATCACAATTCATTTGTCGGTATTCCGGTTGCATCAACACGAAGACCGAGGAATGACTAATGATGGCAAGAAGTATCACTGTACCAGGAGTTCACAGGATGGTGTGCAATTCCTATAACAATCCCGATATAAGATGGTAATACTCCAAGGTAGAACAGAACAAAAGCTGGATTAGCAATTTGATCTGCGGAGCACAACTTCTTAGACCCAATCCTGGATATGGAAGAGGTACTGGAGTTTGTTTCTCCTAGTCATTCTGCGATAGAATGGCTTGACGGACCACAAGAGTAATAGGCATCGATAAACGAACGCACGCATACTCTTGACTATCAATTGATAGACGAGGGTCAGAATGCAACTAAAGAGAACAACTCAAAGGAACATATAATTTTCTGAGTTGTGGATGCATAGATTAGTATGTCGAACCAAGTTCAACATATTTCTTCTGGATAACCCATGCAGAAAAGTAGAACTGGCAGAGCCATAACATATAATGGAGAACTCATCAAGAGCACTCTGGCTGTGATCGTTCAGTTCAACGAGGAACTTCTGACATAAGTAGTTCATGGTATTTGGAAGAAGAAGATACCACGGACTTCAAGGACTATCATAAAGGTTACTAATATACTAAAGGCACTAGCAATTACTATCAACATGAAGTAGGTAGAGTGAATCTTGGGTTCGAAAACCCAGGAATAGAATACCTACTAACTAGTTGGCATCACATGATGCTTACGAGAATGATGGCCAGAATCATCACGCTGGGAACACAAAATATGGCTAGACTACTAGATGATCCCCTAAGGCACCTAGGGTCATAATAATAGCTCCAACCTAAATGTCAAGGCGATAGAATACCTCAACTCAACAATTAGTGTGATTGAGTTGGCATAAAGGAACATCGAAAACCAGAGGGAAAGGATTTGCAAATGCATCCGACTATTTAGAAACCTGGGATGACTCGGACAGCATAACGGCTGTAAATGCTCAGAAAAGATTTGAGACATTCACAAAAATGGTGGCATAACCACTCAGAAGCACAATATCAAGGTTTCGAGATCAATAGTTAACATACAGAAATAGTAGGAACTGAACTAAGGCTTAATCCAACAATCTATAAGTCTACGGATTAGTAACATGTGATCCTAATAGAAAGAAGAGATAGCCTAGTTCTTAATCCCCGTAGAAGAGAAGATGATGACTCAGATCAGAAGGGCATAAGGTATAAGGAATAAAAAGAGCCTTACGTTCCATCCCACAATCAATTCCCTTATATAACTAAAGAATTTCTAGACTCAACTTCGACCAGTTTGGCTTGGTAATCCTACAGGCAGTCAAGCTCTGATACCAACGCTGTCAGGACCCTGACTCGATGTCACATCGATCTAGCCGGTAACACCTCATATCACTTTGCGGCCTCACGCACGGTATCCCCACGGGTGTCGCCTTACCTTTGCCCGGGACCGTTTGCGCCTTTTGGCTCATGTATATGATAGTGTCGCTAGCATCCATATGATAAAGAGCCCGGGCTGACATGACTAGTCATAAACCCAAAGTGGCACAGACTTACAGGGACAGGCATCCATGACCCAGCTTCGAACGTGTCGGTCATCAGCAAATGGGTCCGGGCTGTAGCACTGGGCTAGCAGGACTCCGGTAAACCGGGCTGTAGCGGGCTAACAGGACTCCGGTACTCAAAGCGTGACATTTCCCCGAAGGGACAGACACAGGAACGAAGAAGGACACATGCCGGCCAGCCTAAGTGTTCGAGAGCAGTAGTAAGCTACCATGGCTCAGCGGTAACACTAGGAGACATTTCCCGGTAAGAGAGGCTACTAAAGATAAACAACTAGATAGTCAGATCCCACACATACCAAGCATTTCAATCATACACACAATATGCTCGATATGTGCAAATACAACGAAGCATCACAACATGACTCTACGACACAAGTACTTTATTTATTAGGCTCCGAGGAGCGAGATATTACAAACATGGGTCTCATGACCCAACACTCAGAGCATACAAGTCAAAGCACAAGCGGAAGCTATCATGTCTGAGTACAGACGTCTATAAATGAAAAAGGCTGAAAAGCCTGACTATCTATCAGATCCTGCCGAGGGCACAAGATCGTAGCTGAGGTATCAAGCTAAACGTCGAAGTCCAAGCGGAACTACTAGTGAGACTGAAGTCTCTCTGCAAAAACATAAAATAGGCAAACGTGAGTACAAATGTACCCAGCAAGACTTACATCAGATCTATCTACACATGCATCATTATCAACAAAGGGGATGGTGGAGTTTGACTGCAGCAAGCCAGCTTTGACTCGGTGGCTATCCTGAACTACGACTGCAAGTAACTCTTTTGAGGTGGCGCACACGAGTCCACATATTCACCATATCAATACACCACTATGGATCCGCTCCCGTCTCCCTACGAGAACGCCATCCATAGCACTCACGCTTATCTTGCGTATTTTAGAGTATCCACTTTCACTTGTCTATGAACTATGCAATGGGGTCCAAGTTTCCATATCCGAGGAATCCGGCTATTCGAATAGATGATGTTAACCCTGCAGGGGTGTACTTCTTCACACACGCTTTCGCCACTTATCGCCCTGTACATGTCATGTACCTCGGCAACCTTCAAGCGGAAGCTGGGCGAGGGAGTCAGCCACGACCTGATTAACCGAACAAGTCTCTAGTCCAGGTTTATCGCCTATTCGGGTTCCATCCGCAAGGAGATCCGGCCGGGGTGTCGCTCACGGCCCCAAACGATGTGAGCAGGGTTCCCAAGCCCACCAACCGGGTGCCACTTGGTACACCGTGCCACTGTGCCTAGTCTGTCCCAAGCCCATCTGTACCGGATGCCACTTGGTAGACTACTAACACTACCTACAAACACCAGAAACTAGTTGCAACTCCTGGACAGAGATCATGTTGATTAATAAGTCGAGAGGGGCACTTAAGCATTCCAATGTGTGGTAGTAGCTGGTCATGGATCACAAACACAGAACTCAGTTCCTGAGGACGGCTGCAATGAGACAACCCACCATGTACTCCTACATGGCCTCTCACCGCTACCTTTACCAAATCGTGTTCACACACTTAGCTCACACACGGTAGGACATGTTCACACGCCTCTGATTCATCCCCGATGAATCAGACCTGACTCAACTCTAAGCAGTAGCAGGCATGACAACAAACATAAATGAGTAGGCACATCAGGGCTCAAACAACTCCTACTCATGCTAGTGGGTTTCATCTATTTACTGTGGCAATGACAGGTCATGCAAAGGATAAAGGGGTTCAGCTACCGCAGCAAGTAACAGTTGAATCGTTGTTGTCTTAATGCAGTAAAAGAGAGCAGGAGCGAGAGAGTGGGATTGTATCGGAATGAACAAGGGGGTTTTGCTTGCCTGGCACTTCTGAAGATAACATTGAGTCTTCATCAGTGTCAACGATCACATCGTCGGTACACGTCTATCGAGAGGGGACAATTACCGGCAACACAGGAGAAACACAATCAATGCAATGCACAATATGATGCATGATCATGACATGGCAAAATGAATGTGTTTTGAGCTAATGCAACTAGCAACAGATTAAATGAAGTTGGTTTGAATATAAAATTCAAATTCAAACTCCATATGTGATTATTCAAATGCCATTTAATTGATTTGTGCTAAACAGCAGCTATAAGTTGTTCTAACATGCATGAAAATGGTACAGATGGATTCCTTGAATTTTTCTGATAGTTTTTCATATATAAAACATTTAATTTGGAGTTACGGTTAATTTTCTATGATTTATTGAAGTTTTAACTATTTTCTGGAATTTCCTGATTATTTATAAATTAACTAAATTCCAGTAAATGAATATTGCGTCAGCATGACATTGGCATGACGTCAGCAAGTCAACAGGGGTCGGTCAGGGTCAAACCTGACGTGTGGGGTCCACACGTCAGTGACACAGGGGCTAATCCCGCGTTGACTCGGGCTTTGACCCGCTACGGGGCCCACTGTCAGCGTCTGTTAGTCTAACTAATTTTGGTTAACACTAATCCTAACCTATTTAACAGGCCGGCCCCACCTGTCATGGACACAGGGGAGGGTCCCGTCGGAGTCAAATGGTCAACCCCAACGGCGGCTTGACGCCGGCGAGGCCAGCCGCGGTGGCGAGCCTCGGGTTTTGCCCACAGGGCTCGGTTTGGCGCACAGGGAGCAGCTACGGGGAGAGGGTGGAGTGGCGCATCCAACGGTGGCGGTGGCGGAGGCTGGGGTGGCCGGAGCTGCCGGCGGTGAGCTCTTTTGCGGCTGCCGGAGCTCGGGCAAACTCGGGGTGGCGTTACAGAGCACGGGAGGGGGCGTTGTGGGTGTCTACGGGTTCATGTGATCGTGCTGAGCACGATGGTGCACTCAGGTGGGAGCTCCAGTGGCTCTGGCCACGACGGCGACGAGGCACGGCGGCGGCGAGCTTCAGCCGTGGTGGAAGAAGGAGCTAGGGGACGAAATCAGGTGCGGGGAGTGGGGGAAAGAGAAGAGGAGCTCACGGGGAGTCGGACGAGACGCTAGGTGGGCTCGGGGACGTCCTGTCGGCGGCAAATCGAACGGCGGCGAGCTTCGGTGGCCGGCGACGGAACGACGATGGTGGCGGCGTTGCGGGGCTTCCGGAGGGCCGTGGGTCGGTGGGGAGGAAGGAGGGGGTCGAGGCGGAGCCTCTGGGCTAGTCGGGGGAGCGAGGGAGGCCCGGTGGCCGTGGTTATGGCGAGCGGCGGCGAGGGGCTCCGCTCGGTGAGGATAACAGAGGAGGGGGGGAGAGTGTTCCGGGGAGAGGATGAGGACGCGGGAGAGAGGGAGAAGGGAGAGGGGGTCGGGGGCTGCGTGGCTCCCTCGGGTGCCTCCAGCGGCGAGCAGGTAAGCAGGAGGTGGCCGGAGCGTGCGCGCGCGCGTCGGGCACACGCCCTCCTGCCTACTGGCAGGAGGTTGAAGACGGTGGCGACTGCGGTGGGCTGGGCCGCACAGTGCTGGTCCAGCACAGGAGCTGGGCCGGCTCTGGTGGGCTGCACAGGTAAGCTTTGCTCCTTTTATTTTTTTCTTCTGTTTTGTTTTATTTAATTTATTTTGCCACTGTTTTGAATTTAAACTAATTCAAACAGTGCCAAAAACTCCTCTAAATATTTTATATTGCTAAATGGACTTTTCCAAAAGCTTATAAAATATTTCAGGGGTATTTGAAATTATATTCTAATTATATGAATATAATTCAAATTCAAATAGCTAATGAATTAAATCCAAAGTCCCAAAAATAATTCCTTAAAAATGTTCAATATTTTGGTTGGGACCAGAACCCTTACCAAAAATTATCAAGCATTTAAGAAGTACATTTTGGAGCAATGAATGAGATTTTTAGGGTTTTTGCCCTTCTTTTATCTAGGGTTTTGAGGCTTCCAAAATTCCTCAGTTCAAGGTTTCAGAATTTAAACATGATGCACACATGAAGCTAGCCTAGAGCAAACCAGAAGCTAGGGATGTGACATAGTGTCACCCTCGACATTCCGTTCAACAGCAGCAAAAGCAACCAGCAGAAGACAATTAATTTTTTACTTCCACCCATTAGTGTACTCCTCGACTCTAATTTTTGCTCACTTTGTTACGGCACATTGATTCTCCATTGTGGTCTGACAACTAACAAAGAGACATTAATGTGAATATCAATTAAGCCAACACACATTTAGTGGTTTTTTTTGGATAATAAGTATTAAATGCCAGAATTTGGAAAACCAATTTTAGGAAAACCAGTTTTAGTTAGTTTTTTGTGAAGATAAGTATCTGTGGTTCCTTGTTTGGATCAAGAAAAATATAACGTGATTATGTAGTTCTTCATTCAGGAAGTAGCGAGTTGTATTATGTACAAATTTCGTTGAGCATCAGATTTGAGCTTCCTAACGTGCTCTCTATTGGTTACACAGAAGGGCGGAAGTACTAATCTACGTATGTATTCGTCCTACTGCATGCAGTTCACCGTGCCAACCGACGCGGTGCCAACCAGGTGATGTGCCAATGGTTCCAAGCTTCCAGCCGTTCGAGCGTTGTGCCAATGATCTTGATGGTGTCTTGGTTGACCATGGGAGCTGAGGAGGTCGTGGTGCTCGCCCTAAGAAAAACACGTCACTGTTGATGGTGTCGCAGCCGTCTCGATGGACGCGTTGAGGCCGCACTACTCGCGTCAAGCACAAACATGTCGCAGTTGATGGTTTAGAAGTCGTCACCATGGCTGCTGAGGAGGTCGCGCTGCTTGCACCGAGAACATGTCGTCGTCAATGGTCTCCTAGTCGTCGGCATGGGTGCTAAGCAGCACTACAAAATGACACATCCATGACATTATGGCCTGAACGAAAAGTTTTTCTGTCATGCTTATGACACTTCTATGACAATAATTGTGACAAAAACACGTATCATCATAGATGTGGTGGGCTCCTACTTCTATGACAAAAAATCATGACAAAAAATGGGCTTTTCATCTGGGGCGAGCCAGAGACGCACCTGCATGACATTCTTTGGGCCGTCCATGACAAATCATGGTAGAAGCAAGGGCGAAGAAAATACTGGTGAGTTCCCGGTTACAGTGGATGGTTGGGGCCAAGCGATGCACTATGGTTCTCCTCATGCACGCATGCGTGCAATGCGTTGGCTAACTAAGCCCGAGCAATTGCATTAACTAAGTTACTAAACCCGAGTGATCGACCCCTTAGCTGTTAACTGAACCCGAGCAATTCATTCACTGCTGACTGAACCTGAGCGATTCCTTCGCTGCTGCTGCTAACTGAACCCGAGCTACCGATCACTGCTCATGCTTACTAAAGCCGAGCGAGCCCCGTGCGAGATGTAGCCAGACGGTGTTGGTTCGCCTCTCGATGAACAGTCACCATTGCTACCGTGCGCGCGGAACATAGAATGAGTCGACATGTGGTGAGTCGAACAGGTTGGTGGTTGTGGATGAACAGTTCCTGGTGGGGGTTGAATGAACAGGACCCCGTGGTAGTAGGCGGTTGCCGCTGGATGAACAGGACCCTGAGGAGGCCACTGTCGGCGTTCTGGGAAGGGGGTCCCCAGACTTACCTGCCTGCGGCGTGGCTCAAGTGGGGCCCAATGCAGCCCAGCTTCATCAGCTCAAGCTCAAGACCCTCGCGAGGGGCCAAGCCTCGTGGGGCGGACGACAAGAAGCTTCCTCAGGAGCTGCCTCCTCAGGCAGGCTCGCGAGGAGGCGAAGAGATCAAGGCGGGGTATGATGACCCACAAGTATAGGGGATCTATCGTAGTCCTTTCGATAAGTAAGAGTGTCGAACCCAACGAGGAGCAAAAGGAAAAGATAAGCGGTTTTCAGCAAGGTATTCTCTGCAAGTACTGAAATAAGTGGTAACATATAGTTTTGTGATAGGATAAATTGTAACGAGCAACAAGTAACAAAAGTAAATAAAGTGCAGCAAGGTGGCCCAATCCTTTTTGTAGCAAAGGACAAGCCTGGACAAACTCTTATAATAGGAAAAGCGCTCCCGAGGACACATGGGAATATCGTCAAGATAGTTTTCATCACGCTCATATGATTCGCGTTTGGTACTTTGATAATTTGATATGTGGGTGGACCGGTGCTTGGGTACTGCCCTTACTTGGACAAGCATCCCACTTATGATTAACCTCTATTGCAAGCATCCGCAACTACAACAAAAGTATTAAGGTAAACCTAACCATAGCATGAAACATATGGATCCAAATCAGCCCCTTACGAAGCAACGCATAAACTAGGGTTTAAGCTTCTGTCACTCTAGCAACCCATCATCTACTTATTACTTCCCAATGCCTTCCTCTAGGCCCAAATAATGGTGAAGTGTTATGTAGTCGACGTTCACATAACACCACTAGAGGTTAGACAACATACATCTTATCAAAATATCAAATGAATACCAAATTCACATGACTACTACTAGCAAGACTTCTCCCTTGTCCTCAGGAACAAACGTAACTACTCACAAAGCATATTCATGTTCATAATCAGAGGGGTAATAATGTGCATAAAGGATCTGAACATAAGATCTTCCACCAAATAAACCAACTAGCATCAACTACAATGAGTAATCAACACTACTAGCAACCTACTAGCACCATCCCAGACTTGGAGACAAGAATTGGATAGAAGAGATGAACTAGGGTTTGGAGATGAGATGGTGCTGGTGAAGATGTTGATGGAGATTGCCCTCTCCTGATGAGAGGAGCGTTGGTGATGATGATGGTGATGATTTCCCCCTCCCGGAGGGAAGTGTCCCCGGCAGAACAGATCTGCCGGAGCCCTAGATTGGTTCCGCCAAGGTTCCGCCTCGTGGCGGCGGAGTCTCGTCCCGAAAGGTTCTCTGCTATTTTTTTCTCATCGAAAGACTTCATATGGGAGAAGATGGACGTCGGAGAGCCACCAGGGGGCCCACGAGGTAGGGGGGCGCACCCAGGGGGGCGCCCCCCACCCTCGTGAGCAAGGTGTGGGCCCCCTGGCCTTCATCTTTGGCGACGATTTTTCTTTATTTATTTTAAGGTATTCCATGGAGTTTCAGGACTTTTGGAGTTGCGCGGAATAGCCCTTCAATATTTGCTCCTTTTCCAGCCCAGAATTCCAGCTGCCGGCATTCTCCCTCTTCATGTAAACCTTGTAAAATAAGAGAGAATAGCCATAAGTATTGTGACATAACGTGAAATAACAGCCCATAATGCAATAAATATCGATATAAAATCATGATGCAAAATGGACGTATCAACTCCCCCAAGTTTAGACCTCGCTTGTCCTCAAGCGAAAAGCCGATAACAATAAATATGTCCTCATGTTTAGAGGTAGAGGCGTCGATAAAAATAAAATACGGACATGAAGGCATCATGATTATTTCATAACAGCAACATATATAAATTTTGTCATATGATTACTCATGTTCAAGTGATGATCTTTTCACAAAGCCAAAATATGAATCAGAAACCTTATTGGGCACCAACAAATTTATACCTCAGTCATTGAAGCAATTGCAATTTATCATAACATCGGAAAGAGTCTATGTCAGAGCTTAAAACCAAGTCCACATACTCAACTATCACTTAGTCCTTCATAATTGCTAACACTCACGCGATACTTGTGGTTACAGAGTTTTAATCGGACACAGAGAAAGATAGGGGCTTATAGTTTTTGCCCCACAACCTTTTACCTCAAGGGTAATGTCAACAATAATAATTCACGCCCCCCCCCCACATCCAATTATATATATATATCATGTTCTTTCCAACATGCTGAGCTTGCCAAAGGATAAAATGAAAAAGGAAGGGTGAAGATCACCGTGACTCTTGCATAAGGTAGAGGATAATAATAAAAGATAGGCCCTTCGCAGAGGGAAGCAGAGGTTGTCATGCGCGTTTAGGGTTGATGCACAAAATCTTAATGCAAAAGAACATCACTTTATAGTGGCCCTTGCATGTGAACCTTTATTATGCAGTCCGTCGCTTTTATTGCGTCCACAACAAGTTCGTACAAAGCTTATTTCTCTGCACTAATAAGTCATGCATATTTAGAGAGCAATTTTTATTGCTTGCACCGATGACAACTTACTTGAAGGATCTTACTCAACCCATAGGTAGATATGGTGGACTCTCATGGCAAAACTGGTTTAAGGGTATTTTGAAGCACAAGTAGTATTTCTACTTAGTGCTGAGAATTTGGCTAGCATGAGGGGGAAAGGCAAGCTCAACACGGTAGAGGAACCATGACAACATAATTTATCTCAGATGTAAGAAAACATAACTCATTATGTTGTCTTCCTTGTCCAACCTCAACTCTTTAGCATGTCATATTTTAATGAGTGCTCCCAATCATAAAAGATGTCAATCATAATATATCTATATGTGAAACCTCTCTTTCCTTATTACTTCCTATTAATTGCAACGATGACCAAAGATATATTTACCAAGTCCCAACAACTTTTAATCATCATACTTTTTATATGTGAAGTCATTACTTTCATTAAGATCAATACGAACTCTTTGATTCTTTTTATTCTTTTTCTTCTAATCACCCAAGATCATGGAAAAATACTCAAGCCCTTGACTCAACACTAATCTTTATTATATAGCTCACGGACTCGATTACAAAGAAGGATCATAAAGCAAAACTCAAAACTAGATCATGCCATGACTTTATTCTACTAAATCTAGATACTACTAATAGGATCGAACTAAGAAAAACGGTAAAGATAGGAGTTGTGATGATGATACGATACCAGGGCACCTCCACCAAGCTTGGCAGTTGCCAAGGGGAGTGCCCATACCTAGATGATTATGTCTCCTTCTTTGTTGTTGGCGGTGGAGGTGTTGATGATGATGCAAGCTTGTCGTCCACCTTCCATGGCATAGGCTCACCATCATAGAAGGATGATCGAGTCTCCGGAATCCTCAAATCTGCAGCCAAACTCATCCTTTTGAATCTATATTCATACTCACAATTTTGGTTTTGCAGATCATAGATTTGGGCTTGGAGGTGCTCGATCTTCTCATGTAGCTTATAGATGGCTTCCTTGGTCTTCTTGGCATCTGGCTCATAGTTGTTGGTGAACTCCGCGAGCATCTTGTGGGTAGCGTTGATTCCATGCTCCACCATCCCCTGGCACTTGAAAACTTGTTGCTCCATTGCTTCGAGCCTCAACTCAACGCTTCTGGTTCCCTTTGGTCCCTCAACATCGCGGATGTGCAACAACCCATCACACATCTCAATGGTTTGGGGGTGTCGCAGCACCTCCGCGAGGTAAGGGTTGATAACCTTCTCGAAGAACTTGTCCTTGGAAGCACTTGGGGTCGTCATGATGATCTAGACCTGTCAGAAAAACAGCTCGAAACAAGAACAGGGGAGATTTGTGTGATACGAGAGTCAAAACCTTCGGGAGTATATATAATGAATTTTTACCGACCAAAATACGTATCGTGCAAGGAAACGGAGCTCGGAGGGCACACGAGGTGCTCACGAGGTAGGGGGCGCGCCCAGGGGGTAGGGCGCGCCGTCCACCCTCGTGGAGGCCTCGTGTCCTCCCCGCACGGCTACTTATTTTTCTATTTTTTTTTAAATATTCCAAAACGGAGAAATATTGTCTTTAAAATTGTTTTGGAGTCCGTTTACTTACCATACCACATACCTATTCCTTTTCGGAGTCTGGAACATTCTGGAAAGTGTCCCTTATGTATTCCTCCGGGGTTACGGTTTCAATAATATTAGTTTCAACATTTATGTGATTACCTGAAATATAGTGTTTGATCCTTTGACCATTTACCACCTTCGGATTTGTGCCTGCGAAGTTGTTGATTTTTATGGCACCGGAACGATAGACCTCCTCGATAACGTAAGGACCTTCCCATTTGGAGAGAAGTTTTCCTGCAAAAAATCTTAGAGTTGTATAGCAATACATAATCACCTGCATTAAACTCACGCTTTTGTATCCTTTTGTCATGCCACCTTTTAACTTTTTCTTTAAATAACTTGGCATTTTCATAAGCTTGGGTTCTCCATTCATCAAGTGAGCTAATATCAAATAACCTCTTCTCACCGGCAAGTTTGAAATCATAGTTGAGCTCTTTAATAGCCCAATATGCCTTATGTTCTAATTCAAGAGGTAACTGACATGCTTTTCCATAAACCATTTTATACGGAGACATAACCATAGGATTTTTGTACGCAGTTCTATAGGCCCATAATGCATCATTCAGTTTCTTGGACCAATTCTTTCTAGACCTATTGATAGTCTTTTGCAAAATTAATTTGAGCTCTCTATTGCTCAATTCTACCTGACCACTAGACTGCGGGTGATATGGAGATGCAATTCTATGATTAACGTCATATTTAGCAAGCATCTTACGGAAAGCACCATGAATAAAGTGTGAACCACCATCAGTCGTTAAGTATCTAGGGACTCCAAACCTCGGAAAAATAACTTCCTTAAGCATTTTAATAGAAGTGTTATGATCAGCACTACTATTTGGAATAGCTTCTACCCACTTAGTAATGTAATCAACAGCAACAAAAATATGTGTATATCCATTAGAGGTAGGAAAAGGTCCCATATAATCAAAGCCCCAGACATCAAATGGTTCAATAACAAGTGAATAATTCATAGGCATTTCTTGACGTCTACTAATATTACCAATTCTTTGACATTCATCGCAAGACAAAACAAACTTACGGGCATCCTTGAAGAGAGTAGGCCAATAAAAAATGGATTGCAATACCTTATGTGCAGTTCTGTCTCCAGTGTGGTGTCCTCCATAAGCTTCGAAGTGACACTTGCGTAGGATATGTTCCTGTTCATGCTCAGGTACACAACGTCTAATAACACCATCTACTCCTTCATTATAAAGATGTGGGTCATCCCAAAAGTAATGTCGCAAGCCATAGAAAAACTTTTTGTTTTGTTGGTATGTGAAGCTAGGCGGTATGAATTTAGCAACAATATAATTAGCATAATCAGCATACCATGGAGTGCTACGAGAAGTACTTATGACATTTAATTGCTCATCAGGAAAGCTATCATCAATAGGTAGTGGGTCATCAAGAACATACTCTAGTCTAGACAAATTGTCTGCAACGGGGTTCTCAGCTCCTTTTCTATAAATAATATGTAAATCAAATTCTTGAAGCAAGAGAACCCATCTAATGAGTCTAGGTTTTGCATCTTTATTTTCCATAAGATTTTTAATAGCATCATGATTTGTATGAATAGTTACTCTAGAATCAACAATATAGGGTCTGAATTTATCACAAGCAAATACAACCGCTAAAAGTTCCTTTTCGGTAGTAGCATAATTTCTTTGAGCATTGTCTAGAGTCTTACTAGCATAATGGATAACATTCAATTTCTTATCAACTCTTTGCCCTAGAACAACACCTACAACATAATCACTAGCATCACACATAATTTCAAAATTCCAATCAGGTGGCTGAACAATAGGTGCTGATCAGGTGGCTGAACAACAGGTGCAGAGACTAATGCTTTCTTAAGTATTTCAAATGCTTCTACACAATCATCATCAAAGACAAATGGTACATCTTTTTGTAATAAATTAGTCAGAGGCCGAGAGATTTTTGATAAGTCCTTAATGAACCTCCTATAAAATCCGGCGTGACCAAGGAAACTTCTTATACCTTTGATGTCCTTGGGACACGGCATCTTTTCAATAGCATCAACCTTGGCTTTATCAACTTCAATACCTCTTTCAGAAACTTTGTGCCCCAAGACAATACCTTCATTCACCATAAAGTGGCACTTTTCCCAATTCAAGACAAGATTAGTTTCTTCACATCTCTGCAAAACTCGAGCAAGATTGCCCAAGCAATCATCAAAAGAGGAACCATAGACGGAAAAGCCGTCCATGAAAACCTCACAATTTTTTTCACAAAAGTCAGAGAATATAGCCATCATGCATCTTTGAAAGGTAGCAGGTGCATTACATAAACCAAAAGGCATACATCTATAAGCAAAAGTACCAAAAGGGCATGTAAAAGTAGTCTTTGATTGATCTTTAGCCGACACAGGTATTTGAGAAAAACCAGAATAACCATCTAGAAAGCAATAATGTGTATGTTTGCATAGTCTTTCTAGCATTTGATCAATAAAATTTAAGGGGTAATGATCTTTCTTAGTAGCCTTATTTAATTTGCGGAAATCAATTACCATCCTATAACCTGTGATAATCCTTTGCGGAATCAATTCATCTTTATCATTAGGGACAACAGTAATACCTCCCTTCTTAGGGACACAATGGACAGGACTTACCCACTGACTATCAGCAACGGGATAAATTATACCTGCCCCTAGAAGCTTGAGTATTTCCTTCCTTACCACTTCTCTCATTTTAGGATTCAAACATCATTGAGGATCACGAGGTGGTTTGGCATCAGCTTCCAAATTTATTTTATGTTGACATAGAGTGGGACTGATGCCCTTAAGATCATCCAGAGTATATCGAATAGCGGCACGATGCTTCTTCAGAGTTTTCGATAATCTTTCTTCTTCATGCTCTGAAAGGTTAGCGCTAATAATGACAGGATATATTTTCTTTTCATCAAGGTAAGCATATTTAAGATTATAAGGCAACAGTTTAAGCTCAAACACGGGATCACCCTTGGGTGGAGGAGGATCCCCTAGGATTTCGACAGGCAAATTGTGTTGCAGAATAGGTTCCTGTTTAAAGAATACTTCATCTATTTCCCTTCTTTCATTCATGAACATATCATTTTCATGGTCTAGCAAATAGTGTTCTAAAGGATCACTAGGAGGTACAGCAATAGAAGCAAGACCAATAATTTCATCCTTACTAGGCAATTCTTCCTCACAGTGTTGTTTACTAAATTTAGAGAAATTAAATTCATGAACCATATCATCCAAGCCAACAGTAACAACATTCTTTTCACAGTCTATCGTAGCATTAACAGTACGCAAGAAGGGTCTACCAAATATAATGGGACAAAAGCTATCTTGTGGAGAACCAAGAACAAGAAAATCAGCGGGATATTTGGTTTTCCCACACAAGACTTCAACATCTCTAACAATTCCCATTGGAGATATAGTATCTCTATTGGCAAGTTTAATTGTAACATCAATTTCTTCTAACTCAGCAGGTGCAATCTCATGCATAATTTCTTTGTATAAGCCAATGGGTATAACACTAGCACTAGCACCCACATCACATAAGCCATGATAACAATGATCTCCTATTTTAACAGAAATAACAGGCACGCCTACCACAGGTCTATGGTTATCTCTATCACAGGGTTTAGCAATTCTAGCAGTTTCACCAGTGAATTGAATAACATGCCCATCAATATTATCAGACAAGAGATCTTTAACAATAGCAATATTGGGTTCTACTTTGACTTGCTCAGGAGGTGTATAAGTCCTAGTATTGCTTTTATGAACAACAGTTGAAGCTTTAGCATGATCCTTCATTCTAACAGGGAAAGGGGGTTTCTCAACATAAGAAGTAGGAACAATAGGATCATTATAAGTGATAATCTTTTCTTCAACTTTAATAGGTGCAGCTACTTTTACTTCTATGGGATGATGATATTTAAACCACTTCTCCTTGGGGAGATCAACATAAGTAGCAAAAGATTCACAAAAATAAGCTACTATCTCAGAGTCAAGTCCATATTTAGTGCTAAACTTATGGAAAATATCGGTATCCATAAAAGATTTAACACAATCAAACTTAGGTGTCATACCTGACTCCTTACCTTCGTCGAGGTCCCAATCTTTAGAGTTGCGTTTATTTCTATCCAATAAATCCCATCCAAATTCAATAGACTTCATCATAAAAGAGCCAGCACAAGAAGTATCGAGCATGTTGCGATTATTATCAGAAAGCCGACCATACAAATTCTGGAGAATTGTCAATTTTGAGAGCTCATGATTGGGGCATGAATATAACATTGATGTAAGCCTCCCCCAAGCTTGAGCGATGCTTTCTCCTTCACGAGGCCAAAAATTAAATATATAATTGCGATCACGATGAACAAGATGCATAGGGTAATATTTTTGATGAAATTCCAATTTCACTCTTTTATAGTTCCATGATCTCGTATCATCACATAGCCTATACCATGTCAATGCGTCTCCCTCCAAAGATAAAGGGAAAGCCTTCTTCTTAATAACATCATCGGGTATACCTACAAGCTTAAATAGTCCACAAATATCATCCACAAAGCGTAGATGTTCGTCAGGATGCTTTGTTCCATCTCCTGCGAAAGTGTTAGCTAGCAGTTTTTCCATCATACCCAAAGGAATCTGAAAAGCAGTTTCATTTTCAATAGATTCAGTAGGTTGAGTAGGTTGAGGAGCAACCCTTGGCTCAACCGGACGGGGTGAAGATACCCCGAACAAGCCCCTCAAACAATTACTTTCCATAGTAACAAGTGACAGAAAATTTCAGCACACTAAATAAATATTTCCTTACCAAATTCCACCTACCAAAGGTGCTTCACTCCCCGGCAACGGTGCCAGAAAAGATTCTTGATGACCCACAAGTATAGGGGATCTATCGTAGTCCTTTCGATAAGTAAGAGTGTCGAACCCAACGAGGAGCAAAAGGAAAAGATAAGCGGTTTTCAGCAAGGTATTCTCTGCAAGTACTGAAATAAGTGGTAACATATAGTTTTGTGATAGGATAAATTGTAACGAGCAACAAGTAACAAAAGTAAATAAAGTGCAGCAAGGTGGCCCAATCCTTTTTGTAGCAAAGGACAAGCCTGGACAAACTCTTATAATAGGAAAAGCGCTCCCGAGGACACATGGGAATATTGTCAAGCTAGTTTTCATCACACTCATATGATTTGCGTTCGGTACTTTGATAATTTGATATGTGGGTGGACCGGTGCTTGGGTATTTCCCTTACTTGGACAAGAATCCCACTTATGATTAACCTCTATTGCAAGCATCCGCAACTACAACAAAAGTATTAAGGTAAACCTAACCATAGCATGAAACATATGGATCCAAATCAGCCCCTTACGAAGCAACGCATAAACTAGGGTTTAAGCTTCTGTCACTCTAGCAACCCATCATCAACTTATTACTTCCCAATGCCTTCCTCTAGGCCCAAATAATGGTGAAGTGTCATTTAGTCGACGTTCACATAACACCACTAGAGGTTAGACAACATACATCTTATCAAAATATCAAACGAATACCAAATTCACATGACTACTAATAGCAAGACTTCTCCCTTGTCCTCAGGAACAAACGTAACTACTCACAAAGCATATTCATGTTCATAATCAGAGGGGTAATAATGTGCATAAAGGATCTGAACATATGATCTTCCACCAAATAAACCAACTAGCATCAACTACAATGAGTAATCAACACTACTAGCAACCTACTAGCACCAATCCCGGACTTGGAGACAAGAATTCGATACAAGAGATGAACTAGGGTTTGGAGATGAGATGGTGCTGGTGAAGATGTTGATGGAGATTGCCCTCTCCTGATGAGAGGAGTGTTGGTGATGACGATGGTGATGATTTCCCCCTCTCAGAGGGAAGTGCCCCCGGCAGAACAGCTCTGTCGGAGCCAAGATTGGTTCCGCCAAGGTTCCGCCTCGTGGCGACGGAGTCTCGTCCCAAAAGGTTCTCTGCTATTTTTTTCTCATCGAAAGATTTCATATGGGAGAAGATGGACGTCCGAGAGCCACCAGGGGGCCCACGAGGTAGGGGGCGCGCCCAGGGGGGCGCTCCCCACCCTCGTGAGCAGGGTGTGGGCCCCCTGGCCTTCATCTTTGGCGACTATTTTTCTTTATTTATTTTAAGGTATTCTGTGGAGTTTCAGGACTTTTGGAGTTGCGCAGAATAGCCCTTCAATATTTGCTCCTTTTCCAGCCCAGAATTCCAGCTGCCGGCATTCTCCCTCTTCATGTAAACCTTGTAAAATAAGAGAGAATAGCCATAAGTATTCTGACATAACATGAAATAACAGCCCATAATGCAATAAATATCTATATAAAAGCATGATGCAAAATGGACGTATCAGGGTACCTCCCGAGGAGCCAGTGACGCAAGCCATGACGATAGAAGGCCAGGCGGGGGCCAGGCGGGCGCCGGCCTGCGCAGTGTCCTTGTTTCCCTTTCGGTGCAAAGGGGGCAAGCACAGGCCAAGGCATCAGGCAAAGGTTACCGTTTCGGTGCAATAAGACCAAGACCAGCAGAACATCAGGATGGAGGTCATCGTGGAGCCCAGGGCAGCGTCATCGTCAGGGCCTTTGGCAGCCGAAGACCAACTTTAGTCAGGATAAGTGTACCAGATGTTCCCCTTCAAAATGGCCAATTGTTGGCGCCCTTCCCACTCATTATTTGGGGAGAGGCCCAGGGCCTCGCTCTATAAATAGGACTAGCCACCACAGGATAGAGGCATCGAGAAACAGATCACCAGAGAGAGAGAGAGAAGTGACTGAACTCACCCAAGCAGTTCATCACACCAGCTCAAGAATAGCCCCTCGCAAGGGTGTTCTCCCTTTGTACTGTTTACCATCAGCCCCTGAGGCAATCCACCACACCACACACTGGAGTAGGGTATTACACAAAAATGGTGACCTGAACCAGTATAAATCTCGTGTCCCTTGTGTGTTCATCTTTCTTGCTTAGATCTTTGTGAGACTTCGAGACGTGAGCTGGTAGGGGAGAGATCTCCGTGCGCACCCCAGTGTTCGAACCTGAAGGGTCTGCCGGAACCTGAAATCTGACATTTGGCGCGTCAGGTAGGGGTGCGCCGGAATCCTTATTCCGCCACCTCGCGTTTCGCCCCCTCGCCGCCCTGATGTCAAGCGACCTGACTGCCAACGCCGACCGCTGGGCGGCGTGGCCCGTCCACGCCGTGCCCCCGGCCCAGGGCGACCGCAACCTCGCGCCTCAGACATCTCGCGCTCTGCAGGGCGCTGCAGGGCGTGGGCGACGCGGCCAAACACCGCCTTCCCTCACACCGCGGCAGGTGCGGTCGGCAGCAAGAGCTTTGAACCACGCCGCGGCCACAGCGCCGCACACCCGACGGGAGCAGGCAAACTCCAAGGCCACGCTCACGGTGGCCCGAGAACTGCTACGGTGCCGGCTGTTGGAGGGCGGCCCTGACGTGTTGCTGGAGCGAGTAGCCGAACTTCTGGACGCCGCCGCCTTGGGAGCGCCTCCTTTCTGCGTCCAGCTACCACCCCAGGTCCAGGGTGAGCCGTATGGCGGCCCCATACGTGCCCACGCGACTCCGAGTGGGCTCCAGGCCCATCTCAATGCCAACCTGGCCATCAGCACCGGGCGCCAAGTCGCGCCGGCCCCATCTCTGGCCGGCGAAGGAGCACACGCCGCGACCTTCGGCCTCGGCGGGCCATCGGGCCATCACCCTCAAGACAACGCTCTAGGCTGAACTGCGTGGCACTACGGCGAGATCCGTGGAGTTGCGGTGCCAGAAGCTTATGTGCCCCACATGGTGGATCGAGAATGCGCATTGGAAGAAGACCATGGCTTGTTCCTTGGGCTAGGCTGGGGCAAGGAGCCACCAGAAGCTGAGCTCTTTCAAGAGCCCCAAGAGGGCCTCGATGGCCGTGCCGATGGCAGAAACTATCTGGTACCACTACTTCCTTAGGAGCAAACTTATGCCAACCATGGGTCGCAGGAGGTACAGGTCGCCGCAGTAGATGGCTGCCCCAATGCTGCAGCTTCCTACCACTTGAGAGGAGGGCACCGGGGGCTGCAGGAGAGGGGCCGGGATCCGTGTTCGTTCCCGCGGCGCTCGACATCAGGCTCACTCCGGAGATAAGCCCTCTGTCGGGGACGTGCCACAGGGCCTGCCCCCGGCAGAGGACCCGTGGTCGTCGGGGGAACCACTGGCGACCCCTCTACCCCATTGGCATCGTCCTTAGTTTCCGGTCGCTGTCAGTGGTGGTAGAGTGCGGTGCAAGGCGGGGCCCTCGTCTGGCGATATGAAGCAAGGCCGGTACCTGTGAAGAAGGCCCAGTGCCTGTGAAGCTCGCCACCCCGTGGCACTCTCACATAATAATGAGTGGGTTTGTACACGCCCCTGAGTCTCCGGAGATCCGCCCTCGGGCCTCGGGGGCTCTCGCCCATGCCCAGTGGCAGCACTTAGCTACGCGCTGGTGAGAAGACGTCGAAGACTAGACTCGGTGCCGGACGTGGCTTTTTTCCTTTTGCCTTTTCCTCTGTTGACAAGTTTCTTCGATTTGAATTTAAGTTGGATTTGAGCTTGAGACTTGCGTGTGTTGGGGGAAGGGGAGCTTAGTCTCGTTCGAGCAATCTCTCGTGTTCTGGTTTCGGCTTTACGTCCAAGTTAGCGTCAGCTGCCTCCCCTCGCGAGCCCCTCGCGAGTCGGGCCAGGCTAGGCACGTCTACAATCTGGACCGCTGTCGCTGCACCCTCTCCGGAGGTTCTCACCGCAGGATCAATGGGACCACCCAGAACACACTTGAGGCGTTGCGGCCCCCACAGGCCTGCTCGGGACTCGTTGGGGTCAAGAGGTAAACAGGTCAGCTAACCCATCGCCGGGCAAGTAGCTAAGCTCACACGCAGCGTTACGCTTACAAGGATATTGATCGCAAACCTTTACATGAAGGGCTTCCCCTCCCAAAATGCTCTTACAATCTTCAGGGCCAAGCCCGAACTTTCTTCACGCAGGGTGAACAGCAGTGACATACGAACAGTTGGACATATCACTCGCCGCGTCATCTGGGGCGCCTCCGGAGGCGTCGCTGGCATCGCTGGCGTCATCACCATCACCATCAACACCTCCGCCAGCGCCAGGCGCGTCCACCATGCCACACCTTCATCGGCGGCCACGATCACGCCATCATCTTCAGACGCGAAGGCTCTAACGATGGCGTCCATGTTGTCTTCAACCCATTGCACCAGGTCGCCCCGGATAGCTACAGGCACAGGTGCAATGGCGGCATCGAAATTGAAGTGGGGATCCATGTTCTGCAGATGGCTGAAGACACGGGAGAAGGCACGCCCAAGCAAGGCTTGGGTCCTCCCTCGACGAGCCAACGAGACCTCTCGGAGCGGTTCTCTAGAAGCGTCACCACGTCAGTGAAATATTGGAGGTTGCCGGCATAGTTGGTCTCATGCGGCACCTCAGTAGCGGCCTTGCAAATGTTGCCCAAGGCCGTGCTAGCCCGTTCCCTGAGCGTTCGGAGCATGGGGGCATGCTCATGCTCCAGAAGCCGCCTCTGACGGATCTCGTCCTTGTTCTGCCGCACGATGGCCTCGGCGCCATCAACCCTCTGTCGGAGAAGAAGCAGCTTAGCGCGAGAAGAGGCCAGCTCCGCCTGCGCTGCGCCAAGGGCGGCTACGGAGAGGTTCGCGCCCCGCGTCACTTCGGCCAGTTTGGCCCTGAGGGCCGCGGTCCTACCTTCAGCTCCTGCCCTGATCATCTCCAACCTCGCTTTGTATTGGCGCTCGAGACCCGAACGAGCTTCCTCCACGCGGCGGTCGACCTCTTCCTGGGCTCGGGCTTCGCGTGCGGCGACGTCATCCTCCGCCTGAGCCACCAGGCACTCCCTCGTCTCCAGCCGCTCAAGGTAAAGGTTGCGCTCGGCGGCCTCTAGTGTCAGCGTTTTCTCGCGCTTTTGGAGCTCTGCCTGGTCGATAGAGGCCTCCTTCAGCGACACAAGGGCCGCCTGGCGCAGTTCCACTTGCTCCTCCAGAGAGTTGCTCCAGGCTTGGAGCTCCCACACGCGCTCCTCCGCATCCTTGCGCCGACGGTTTGCTTCCCGGGCCTCCTCGACGCCTCGAGAGCAGGCCTCTCGCGAGGACACTAGTGACGCTTTAGCCTTCATGTTGTCAAGGTCACGCTGGTGACGCGCAAAGGCAACGGCCACCTTCAGCTTGCACCTCTCTTCAGCAAGGCGCAAGCCTTCAGCCTCGAGGCGCGCATCCTCGCCAGCAAGCTCTGCTCTGATCCGGCTTACTGCGTCCATCGCCCCCTGGAGGAATTCTTGGCGAAGGGCGCAGCGCTTGCGAGCACGCCTGAGTACATCTTCCATGTCATCCTCCACCGCTGGCGAACCCGGGGGGGCAATAGGGAGGCATGCCCCCTCCCGGCGCAGGGCTGGGGGCTGGTGCCCCAGCAATCGCCAGACGGGCTGCGTTAGGAGCCCGGCTTGGCACCGGTCCGTCCCCAGAAGAGAAGCTTAAGACTGACTTCAACCAATCGCCGCTCACGATCAGGGAAGGAGCACAGGGCAAGCTGGTCGTGCCCCAGGAGAACCCGTGAAGGGAGGACAGCAGGCACGCAGGCTCGAGATGCCCTACAGGACGGGCCGCATCTCCGACTGGCCGAGCGGCAGGAGCGTCGCTCGAGCCCGACACACCCAGGATCAGCAGCGATGGCAAAGCTTGGGGGGATGGCTCCTTAGCCGTCCCCGCGAATTCAGCAAGGAGGACCCTGAGAAGGCCGCGATCAGCTGCGAGAACAGAGAAATGAAGGAGCAAAGAAAGAAGAGGACTTACTCATCCATGGCAAAGTACTTCCTATGCTTCAACAGGCGGCAAGGGCGATCTTCACTGCCCAAGGCCTCCTTCCTCTTGCAGAGGGCCTCGAAATCTACTCGAAACCGACCTAAGCACTTGGCGCAGGGGTCGGTTTGTGGCATGTCGGAGGCGTCAGGGCAATTGGCGCTAAGGGGACCGGCCTGAGGAGCGCCACCGGGCACCACCACATGAGGGACGACCGGAGCCTCGGGAGCCTCAACCTTGGGAGCCGTAGGCCGCAACTCCTCGCCTGCCACTGCTCCAGGGCGGGCTTCATGAGATGTCGCCTTCGGGGCTCCATGCGGCATCAGCACCTCCACAACATCATCCCTTTCGGCTCCCGGCAGTTCTCGTCTCCCCGCTCCATCACCTGAGACGGGGCCGCTTTGGGCAACCAGAAGGGTAACCACGGTGACAGGATTCTCGCGGGCCCCCCTGAGGCCAGTCGGACGCAGCCCCCACTCGTTGAATCTGGGCATCTGCTTCACGAAATCGGCCCTGCCCGAACAAAGATACAAAAGGGTACCATCATGTCGAAGGCTGCCTGGGGAAGGGATCGCCAGTCAGGAACTTGAGTAGCGTCATCAGTGCTTCGGGCGCCAGGTCCTCCTCCTGGAGCCGCATGCGGTCCTTGTGCCCCGCATAGTCCCACATCCGGCGAGAGTGGTGCTGGAGCAGAGCAATGTGACACTGGAGGAACTCCTTCACCACCTTGGGCGCCGTCACGTTAAGCGCCCTCAAGGTCTCGAAACGGCGCCAGACGAAGACGAGCTGGGGGCTCACGAGCGCCTCATGACCCCAGCCCGAGCTGGGAACAGCAGGCACGGTTGGGTGTGAGAGCAGGGGGCTGGGTACCCCAACGTCCACATACAGCCACCACCCCTGAACTTGGCCTTAGAGAGAGGAAGGCCGAAGTCGATCCCCGAAGCAGCCGTCTCTGGTACGGCAAGGAAGCTCCCACACCCCGAGCATTGAGTGGGGTCGCTCAGGCGCAAAGAAAAGAAGTGGCGCAGCAGGGCAACGGAAGGAGGAATGCCGACCATTGCCTCGCAAACAAAAGCAAAGAGAGCCAGGAGGGTAATGGACTCAGGCCTGAGGTGCATCAAGTGGATCTGATAATGGGAGAGCACCGCATTGAAAAAAGCAGAGAAAGGAGGAACCAGGCCCGCCCACAAGGCGTCGGTGAAGAACTGGACCTCTGTGACGACCCTGTCAATAGAATCATGGGACGCAGGCCAGACCGTGGTCCGGCCGCACTCGTTGAAGATGGTGGCCAGAGCAGAACGGACCTTGCGCAGGGCCTCGGGATTGAGTATGATTGATCGATATACGGCGGGGGCCACCGCCGGAGGCGAGCGGGATGAAGGCACGGGCTTCTTCCCTTTTTCCTTCTTCGTTGGTGCCATGGCGGTCGAAAGAGGGGGGATCTCGAGTTGGATCGAGGGCGGAGGTTGAAGCTCGAGGAAGGAGGAAGGGCAGGAAGCGCACGGGCGGCGAAAGGCGAATAGCTGTGTGCAATCACAGGTCCGCCTAGCCGGGCATGTAATGAGACATCATGGGGAAGCGAAGGCGCCCACGTCCAATCAACCGTCACACGGCGCCCTAGGCCACAGGCTGTTGGGGCCAGCGGCGCTTCACACTTGCCCCTTCGCTTCTCTGCTAAGCCAAGTCCGGGCGCGCCTTGGGCCCGGGGGCTACTGTCGGCGTTCTGGGAACGGGGGTCCCCAGACTTGCCTGCCTGTGGCCTGTGGCGTGGCTCAAGTGGGGGCCTAATGCAGCCCAGCTTCATCAGCTCAAGCTCAAGACCCTCGCGAGGGGCCAAGCCTCGTGGGGTGGACGACGGGAAGCTTCCTCAGGAGCAGCCTCCTCAGGCAAGCTCGTGAGGAGGCGGAGAGATCAAGGCGGGGTACCTCCCGAGGAGCCAGTGACGCAAGCCATGACGATCGAAGGCCAGGAGGGCGCCTGCCTGCGCAGTGTCCTTGTTTCCCTTTCGGTGCAAAGGGGGCAAGCACAGGCCAAGGCATCAGGCAAAGGTTACCGTTTCGGTCCAATAAGACCAAGACCAGCAGAACGGCAGGAAGGAGGTCATCGTGGAGCCCAGAGCGGCGTCATCGTCAGGGCCTTTGGCAGCCGAAGACCAACTTTAGTGAGGATAAGTGTACCAGATGATCCCCTTCAAAATGGCCAATTGTTGGCGCCCTTCCCGCTCATTATTTGGGGAGAGGCCCAGGGCCTCGCTCTATAAATAGGACTAGCCACCATAGGATAGAGGCATCGAGAAACAGAACGCCAGAGAGAGAGAACCAGCTCAAGAATAGCCCCTCGCGAGGCTGATCTTCCTTTGTACTGTTTACCATCAGCCCCTGAGGCAATCCACCACACCACACACTGGAGTAGGGTATTACACCATAATGGTGGCCTGAACCAGTATAAATCTCGTGTCCCTTGTGTGTTCATCTATCTTGCTTAGATCTTTGCGAGACTTCGAGACGTGAGCTGGTAGGGGAGAGATCTTCGTGCGCACCCCAATGTTCGAACCTGAAGGGTCTACCGAAACCCAAAATCCGACAGCCACCACACCCCAGCCGGTTGGGGGTGGATGCACAGAACCCCTTGGAAGCTGGATGAACAACGGCTGGTGGAGGCTGGAGGATGTCGACGGTGGATGAACAGCCCATAGAGGTTGGAGCGAGGCAGTAGATGGTGGATGAATAGTAGCCCGTGGAGTCCTGTTTTGTGGTACGCCACACACCTTCCGATGAAGAGGGCCCCATTTTGACCATAGGCGCTCCAACAGAAGTCCGTTTACTCTGTTTTGCAGTACACCATAGCCCTCTCGATCAACGGGACCCCGTTTCGACCGTAGGCGGTTGAACAGTAGTCCGTTACCTCTGTTTTGCGGTATGCCAGAATAGAAGGTCATTTCCTCAGCTTTGTGGTACACCAGACCCCATTTGGGCTGTTACGCCCAAGCCGGTTAGCTCCTGATGAAGACGACGCATTTCGTTGCCTCCCGATGAACACGACGCTTTTTCTCCATTCCGACCCAGCTGGTTGGCTATCGATGAACAGTATGTCGTTGCTGTCGTCCATTGCCTCTCCATGTACATGTGCCCTGTCCATACGTATGCACGAGGACGCGTTCGAGACCCCGCCCGTATGTACGTACGTGGCCATATTTTTTCCTTGTGGTTGTTCGTACGTGTACACAGTTTAGAAGAGACCGCCTAGACTACAAGGCTACATACGCTTTGACTGGGTGGGTCCCAGCTGTCAGGGAGGATAAGGACACACTTCCTTCCATGCGAAGAAATAGATGTTGGGTCCTAGCTGTTAGGGGAGGAATCATTTTCATTTTGCGAGTAATAAGCAGGCACTTCCTTGTGTTCAAAGATGTAGCTGGTGGGTCCAGCTGTCAGCCTCACTGCCTAAAGTCCTCTTCCGATGGTTGTCGTTTGTTGACCTTGTTGACCATGTCGCACAAGGAGCACCAAGGAGGTGGATGACGGTGAGGCCTAGGACGGGAACGACGCGGAGCCAGGGAAGACGAGGCAGGTGGATGCCCACGCGGAGGGGAGTACGAGGGTTCACTAGTTCAGCTATGGTGTAAGGCTGCCGTCGCGGAGAATAACAGGGGGTGTGGGTGAGTAGAGGGAAGGCCTGGCTAGCGGTGGGAGTAGGGTGGGGCGGTGAGGCCTGCGCGGCAGCACAGCCGGCCACTTGAGACAGGAGCATGCGGTCCCACCGGCCCTAGTTTGGGTGGCTGGTGCAAGAAGATCAGAGATTCAAGAAGTAGCAGGGTCGTTCGATTAGCATCCAATGGTCACTGCTGCTAGAGTCGTTTGTTGACTAAATTGACAAAGCCCTGCATAAGCATCAACTCAGTAGGCCCATAGATTAGCCTCCGAATCCGGTGAGTCCCAGTTGTCACGGGGAGGATTTTTTGCGTAATAAGGAGGCAATTCCTTCCGTGTGAAGATATAGTTGGTGGGCCCCATATGTCAGGGGGAGGAATCATTTTTTTGCGTAATAAGGAGGTAGTTGCTTGTGTGTGGCCATGGACCAAGGGGGTCCCTACTATGAGCCTCTCCATGTACATCCCTCTTCCGATGGTTGTCGTTTGTTGAATGTTGACCACGTTGAGCACGCCGCACCTAGAGCACCAACGCGGTGGACGACGCCGAGGCCTAGGAATGGAACAACCCGGAGCCGGCGAAGACACAATAGTGGATGCCCACGTTGAAGGGAGTATGACAGTTGACTGGTTTGGCTGCGGCGTGAGGCTGCAGTCGCCGGAGAATAACAGGAGGTGCGGGTGGGTAGAGGGATGCCCAGACCAGCGGAGGGAGTAGGGCGGGCCGGTGAAGCCTCCGCGGCATCATGGCCGGCCATAAGAGGAGGGAGCAGGCAACCGCCATTGCTGGTTTAGGCAGCTGGAGCAGGAAGATCAGAGATTGAAGAAGCACATCGGTCGTTGGATGGACATCCAACAGTCACCTCCTAGAATCGTGTGTTGACTATAAGTTGACAAAGCCTTGCGTAAACAAGTCAGCCTCGAAATCTGTGGCGTGTGCAGCCGATATGCTATATTGTTATAATTTATAGCCCATTTTCTAATTTATGTGGAATTTATTGCAGCCCATTTGCCATTTTTAGAATTGCTACCCATTTTCTGGTCAGTACCAGGGTTATAAATTTGAACTGAAAAATATGCAAAAATTTAAAAAATTGCATGTTTTTTCTAGGGTATCAAATATTTTTAATCCCAAAATTAGGAGCCATACTAAAACTAATTTAAAAATAAAGTAATACTATGTTATGTTAAAATCCAATGAAATATAAAATATCAGTGAAGAACAAAAACAAAAAATGAAAGTAAGTTCCCACTTGAGGCATGGAGATCGGACAAGGTTAGAGCATAAGTTAGTGGATTTGCTAAGTTCTTAGTTTGGAACAGAGACATGTCTAACACAGCACTATCCTAGTCAAAGTCAGAGTACCTGATCCGCTTGAAATACCTATTAGCCATGTCATTTGTGAGAGTCTAGATGATTATGGTCATGGACAGTCATGGACCTGTGACGTTTACATTCTGCACGCTGATCTGCTTGGTGCCATGGGGGCGATGAGGATCCAATCCCCCCTGACGGTGTTATGCACCCCATGCCATTTGCCCCGTTTGGTGGTTTTGGCATGATGCTGATGTTAATGATGGACATAACCCAATTGCCGCACCTGCTGCTCACCATGCACCTGATAATGGAAATGAAGCTGATCCCATGGTCCAAACTCCACCACAGAGCCTAGATCAGGCGCATGACGTGCCTTTCCAGCCTGCGATGGAAGCAACATATTCCTTCATTGCTTTGCATGACATGATGTCAAAAATATGGCCATTGCCCCGACATTACTTGAACAGCTTGTTGGCTCCATTGTAATCAGTACCAAGTGCCAGCTGGTCAATGTTGAAGATGATCATGGCATGATCAACAAATTCTTGCTCACTGTCACTACTGAACTCCCATATGAGCCTATGGCCACTTCAGTACAAATATCTGAATTGTCTGACCACTCTGAATTCTGTAACACACTAGCTGAGGATCAGATTCAGTCACCTGCTCTGCTTGATTTCATTGCCAGCACCCACAACTCTCCAACTGAGGCGGATCCTCAATTACCTACTAATGTGATACCTACTGCCCAGACCACTCCTGCTATTAACCAGAGAAAGAAGGTTAATGCTCCAGTTGATGTAAATGATCTACGCCGTAGTCATCGACTAGCGGGATTGAGTGTGGGGTTCAAGAATGAAGCTGCTGCAATCAAAGCCAAGGAGATGGCAAGCTGCAGGAAGAACTTGTCTTCTGAATTTGAGCATGAGATCCGCAATCGTAACGTTGAACCACCCCCTGAGCTGCCCCTCGAGACCATCCAAACGATCTCTATAAGGCAGTGTCAGATCCCTCCTGAGGAGGTGTCTGGGGAGAAGTTGATGGCTCCAGTTGATCATGAATAAGCGATTATACTTCCATTTAGAGTCTTTCTATGCCAAGACTGAGGGAGTCCTGGATTAAGGGGTCCTTGGATAGCCAGACTATATACTTTGGCCGGACTATTGGACTATGAAGATACAAGATTGAAGACTTCGTCCCATGTCCGGATGGGACTCTCCTTTGCATGGAAGGCAAGCTTGGCAATTCGGATATGTAGATCTCCTTCTCTGTAACCGACTCTGTGTAACCCTAGCCCCCTCCGATGTCTATATAAACTGGAGGGTTTAGTCCGTAGGACAAGAACAATCATAATCATAGGCTAGCTTCTAGGGTTTAGCCTCTACAATCTCGTGGTAGATCAACTCCTGTAATACTCATATCATCAAGACCAATCAAGCAGGAAATAGGGTATTACCTCCATCGAGAGGGCCCAAAGCTGGGTAAAACATCGTGTCCCCTGCCTCCTGTTACCATTAGCCTTAGACGCACAGTTCGGGACCCCCTACCCGAGATCCGCCGGTTTTGACACTGACATTGGTGCTTTCATTGAGAGTTCCACTGTGTCGTCGCGATAGGCTCGATGGCTCATTCAATCATTTGCGTGATGGGAACAAGCACCTATGGGGCAGGGCCCCTTTCTGGTCCGGCAGGGAGCGGGGGGCGCACGAAGAGCAGATCGAGGGCGAGCGCGCGGGGGATTTTACCCAGCTTCGGAGCTTTCCGGAGAGATAAAACTCCTACTGCTGCTTTGTGTTTGTATTTTGTTCTTGCTCGAAAGCGTGGGTAGGCTGTAGTCTCGAATGAGTCGAACCCCTTCTATGTGCGCACGGGCCTCCTTTTTATAGTCTAAAGGGGTTACCGACAGGTGGCAACGCAGAGAGAGGGGTAAAAACGTAAAAACGCGGGTTGGTACAACCACTATCAACAGTGCCCCTACCTAACTCTGACGGCAGGGGACAAGGGCATTTAGTGCCCGTCCGGTCGTCCAAACAGTGCATGAAGCGACCGTTAGGGGCGCCACCGATCGCCGCGATGGCCTCCTCGTCATCCTCTCTTGCCACCTCGCACCGCTCGGCTGCACAGCCACCCGCCACGTGCACCAGGAGCGATCCTGCGGCGACACGTCGTCGGATGTGCTGGAGCGTGGGCGCAGAGTAGTGGCTTCGCCGCGGCAAGCACCTTGCCGCGGTCATTATCTTGTCGCACCCGCAAGCTTGCCGCTCGTCGGGTCTTGCCGGGACGCGCGGCGCGTCGCGGCAAGTCTCTTCCCATGCTTTTGTTGGCCTTCCCGGCAAGCTCCTCTTGCCGGGGTCTTGTTCTTCCCGGCAAGCTTCTCTTGTCGGGGCCTTGTCTTCAAAGTTAACACTTTGTTCTTGAATGGCAGTAAATGGAAATGACGGAGGATCTTGGCGGACGCCCGGCAAGCCTTGCCGCGGGACGCTGCGACTGCCCGTGCACAAGTTCGGGGTACTAAGGTACCCCTACTTTAGTACACCGACAGGAGCCCCCGGGCCTGGGCCATACATGGTGCCGAGCGCTGTTGGGCCAGGCCCAAAACAGGGCACGGGCACGCGCGGCCTGCGTCCAAACCAAATCCACTCCGCATCCACCGCGTCCTCCCGTAACGGCACGCGTCAATCGCGGCGTCGTGGGAGAGATCGTGGGTAATTTTTAATTCAGGAAATGCGTAACGTTCAGCTCCCCTGTTTATAAGCAGAGGAAACAGGGCCGTTCGCCCACCTTCGCCACTTGCAGTTCCTTCCTCCGAAAGCTCCGCCGCTCCCCTCCGCTTCCCAAGCCGAAAGAGAGCAGCGATCCGCCGCTCGTCGCCGCCGTTGCCCTCAACACCTCCGCGCTCCTCCGCCGCTTCCGCCATGGCTCCGAAGACCGGCAAGGCCGCGAAGTCGGCCGAGGCGTTGCGGCTTGAGGCGCTGCGCAAGGAGCGAGTGCTTTTCACCCCCGAGCTCACCCCAAAGGCACTGCGGGAGGAGTTCTACCTCTTTTGGTCGACGGAGACGCGGGCGCATCGACGCACGCCGGTGCTCTCCGCCGAAGCCTCCAAATCGAAGCGGTGCCCGAAAGGGTACTATTTCTTTCCGTTGTTCTTCTATTGTGGGCTCTGCCCACCTTTTTCTGATTTCTTCTGCGACATCATGAATACCTACGGGTTTCATCCTCTTGATTTCACTCCCAACGCCGTTCTGACAATGGCGGTTTTCGCACACCTCTGCGAGAACTTCGTTGGCATCCACCCAAGTGTTGCTCTTTTTCGCCATTATTTCACCCCCCGAGCCGAGAAAGGAGAGCCATTGGCTGGCGGAATCGCCTGGACCTCACGAATCGGCATGAAGGAGGTGTATCTGGCGGGCGAGCTCCGCAGCAAGTGGGATGAGTGGAGGGCGGAGTGGTGCTGGATCTGTGATGCCAATCCGCAGCCATTCACCAACCTGCGCCAGACTCGGGTAGTTCGCGGCGGCGACTGGAGCACTCTGTCGCCGGACGACGCCAAGCTGAAGATTGCCACCACCCGAATCCTCCGGCTCAGGCTTGCCGGGCTCACAGCAGGGGCAGTTGGCGCAGATTTCCTTCACCGTCGCATCGCCCCTCTGCAGAAGAGGGGGAGGCCCGCCTGGCAGTTTGGCGGCCCAGCGGATATCATGAGGCTGCGCCCAGGCCTCAATTTCAACTTCACAGTTCTGGAGCTTGACGGGATGCTGAAGGAGCTGTTCAAGCATGATGCCAACCATCCAGAGTGGTTCAGGCTGCTGCAGGGCGTCATCCCATTGTGCAACAACTCCCAGCGCGATCGCATCTGCGCAATGATGCCAGAGTGCGATTCGCACGGGATAATCCCAACTTGGATGGAGCCCGCCGACGACGTCGTGCAGCAATTCTTCGATGGCTTGACGGAGGTAGCAGTCAACGCCGACGAAAAGAAGCTTCTCACCCACGCCACCACCGAAAACGAGATGCGGTACATCGCCAGCAGGGCCGAAGAGGCGGCGGCAGCCGCCGCCGTGGGCGAGTTCGGCTTCACGTTGGAGGAAGCAGAGGCGGCCAAGGCGGCAAGCCTTGCTGACAGGGAGGACATTGCCGGAGAGGTCGTTGGCGAGGGGGAGCCTGAGGCCGAGGCGAGCGAGCACGCCGAGGGCGCGAGCGGCCAGCCGTCTTCGAGCAGCTTGCCGTAGGCGGAGCCCGCAGCGCAGCCCCAATTCCAAACAAGAAGGCGCCTCCGTCGAGTTGGAGATACGGCAGGAGGACAGGCAGGCCAGCAGCCGAGGCGCCGTGGGACACGCTCCACCGCGGCAAGTACCATTGTCGCGGGAGGGTCCCAAGCTGTGCCGGCAACTGAGGCGGGGTCTTCCCGGGCCGCCACGCCTGATCCTGCCGCAGCCTCCGGCAAACGTCCAAGGGAGCCCACTCCTCCGCCTCGCCGCGCAGAAAGGGTACCGGACTTCGACCTCTCTGCGCTGAGCTCCGACGAGGAGGAAGAAGAGGAGGAAGAGTAAGGCTTTCTTCTCGCTGTACTTGTTTTTCTTTGATCTTTGTTGTTGCTTGTTTTGCATCTGATTTGCTTCTCTCTGAATCCCTGTTTTCATTTCAGGACTCTGGCCGAGAGAGCGGCGAAGAGGGCCAAGGTCCCCGTGGTTGTCGTCGAGGACGATCCTGCTGTGATGGCAGAAGACACGTCCGAGACCACCTTGACGGAGCCGGTTCCTTCTCGCAGCAGCCCCCAGCACAGCCCCCAACGTAAGTGTTTGGTTCACTTCCTATTGTAGGGCGCGCATGGGTGCTTCTTCTTTAGCTGACATCTTGACTGTTGATTTGTTTATGTAGGAGCAGAACAGGCCCACCAGGAGCAGTCGAGGCCATTCCGGAGGTGCAATCTGCTTCGACCACGCCGCCAAGGGGCAATTCTCCGACAAGGGAACGCTCCCCGGCAAGGGAGGGGTCCTCGGCAAGGGGCGGAACCAGTGAGCCCCCGGTGGTGGAGCCCATGGTCATGGAGCCCAGCACAGGTAAGCCTCCTTGTCGGAAATTTTCCCCTGGGTTCTTCTTCTGATCTTCTTTCTTCTTTTTTGGATATTTGCTTGATTTCTCCTTCCTCTTCCTGTCCTCAGATGCCCCTCTCATAGACCCGATGGAAACTGAGGCCACCGGCGAGGAAGGCGTACGCGGCAATACTGAAGACGCCGCCGCTGATGAGGAAGAGGCCGGCGCTGATGAACCCGCCGACGAAGAAGCCGCCAAGGCTGCTGGCGCTGGAGCTGGCGAGGGGTCCGGTGATCGTACTGACGACCCGGAGGGTGCAGGAGCGCAAGGCGCTGCACCGACCGCCGACCCCTCCGCCGCTGATGCAGCGCCGGGCTCCGAGGAGCCCCAGCCAGGCGCATACTTGAAGGCCGGTGAGGGAGTATACATCAAGCTTCCCTGGGCATCGAGCTCCAGGGCACCGGTCGAAGGAGAGGAGTTTGATGGGGAAGTACTCGCCTCTGCTGGGCTAGCAGTGGTTGACGCGCCCAGCAGCAGCAGTGGCGAGTCCGAGGAGGAGCAGTTGCTTCGGAAGTTGGTGTCACTCTATCGTGCCCGGCAAGCGAAGCTTGAGTCCCGGGAGGCGCTTGTCGCGTGGGCGGGAGTTGACATAGAAAAGCATGCAGAGGAGCTCAAGAGCCACAACCAGGAGGCCCTCCGATCCATTGCGGAGGAGAGGGCGCAACTTGACGAGGCGAAGAAGGCGTTCATCCTGGAAAAGGCTGAAGCCGAGGAGCAGCAGAGGCTCGCCGCCGAGGAGATGTCCAGGCGGGAAGGTGAGCTGACGCAGAAGAAGGTGAACCTGGACAGCCGTGAGGAGGAGCTCGATGCACGAGAGCAGTCCCTTGGCGGGGCGCTCAAGGAGGCAAAGGACGCTGCCACGACCGCCCAGGCCGCCAAGAAAGAGTTAGAGGAGAAAGTGGCGCAGCTGGAGGCGGATATGGGAAAGAAGAATGAAGAGCTCGCCGCACTCCAGCGCGAACGCGAGAAGGACGCACTTGCCCATGGCGATCTCCAAGCTCAACTCGCCGAGAAGGCCAAGGAACTGAACGTCGCCAAGGACTCAAGCGCTGATCTGGAGATGAAGCTGGCCACCTTGACAGAGACACTGGACGCCGCCAAGAGGCGAGAGGATGACTTGAAGAAGGAGATCAAAGGCAACGAGGAGCTGCTGACGAGGGCCGCTGAGACCCAGAACACCTTCAGGGCTATGGTGGAGCTCTGGACAGAGGGCCTCGTCAACATTGCTGCATCCATCGATGAGGAGCTGGCGGAGCTGGACTTGGCGGGCTTTGGGTACTCCTCCGATGGGAGTGGTGACGGCACTCCAGCAGCTCCGAGAAAGGATCCCGAAGAAGCTGGCCGACGAGTCACGCGCAATCTGCGCCAAGGTCTTGGAGAAGGTGTTGGTGAAGATACTCTTCCGAAACCCGAACCTCGACCTCTCCCGCGTCCTCAAGAAGTTGCCGGCGGGTGCTGATCTTGAAGAACTCAAAGCCATCGTCGCACCCATCGTGGACAAGGTCAATGATGTCAGGAGGGTCGACGGCGAGCGCGTGGATTAGGCCACCCTTCTTCTCCCTTTCCTTGCCGCTGCTAGATATGTCATAGGAATAACCCATCAGAGCGCGGCAAGTTATTTATTGTAATATAACTTTATCCCGGGTACTGCTTGCTATGTTATCTCCTTTACTTGATTCCATCCCTTGTATGTTTTTACCCTTACGCTTTTAGGGAACTTGTCGGTGCAAACACACTTGCCGCGAGCACTGAGTGCGGAACATCAGCAACCTGCTGGCGGTGTTACCTTCGGCAAGAAACCTTGTCGGGCTAGTCGCAGCGCACTTTCATTGTTGAGTGGAGTCGAAACAAAGTAAGGGTGCAACTTAGACACGAGCCAGTTCCTCCGTGCACAGGTTTTCCATACAAGGCACGGTCGTTCAAGGAATACAACTTAAAAATTTAAAAACTGACTTGTGCTCAAACTCTGGCAACTTAGCTTTTCTATCGTTTGTGTCCCGGCAAGGCTTATGTTTCATTGAACGACGCCCGGTCCACATGTTTATCTCCTCCTCTCCCCCCGGTGAACTTGTGGGCGGAGGAACCTTCTTTTTGAGCAAAATAAAGAAGGGGAAATAATGTTATGGAGCCTTGAGGCTCGTTATTGCTTACCGGGGCCAAGTTCTGCACAGAGTGTCAGTGTATACATGCTAAAAAGAAAAAGGCATGGAATTTGACAACATGTACTGAACATGAAATCTTTATTTATGCACAGGATCTGCGCCCGGCTTTGTACAAAGGGTTACATGCAACAACGGCAAAGCTCGTACAAAAGGTGGTTGCCAGAACGGGTCCCGGCAACCGCGCCTTATGGGTAAAACTTGCGAAGATGCTCAATGTTCCAGGAGTTGCTCACCGGAAAGCCATCTTCGGTCTCAAGGCGGACAGCGCCGGGCCTAGTGACTCGCTTTACCCGATAAGGGCCTTCCCACTTTGGTGTCAACTTGTTGGAATTCTTGGCGGATTGAACGCGCCGAAGAACAAGGTCGCCTTCCTCGAAGCTTCTGGCGTTAACTTTGCGGCTATGGTAGCGGCGCAAAGCTTGCTGGTAGCGAGCAGCTCGCACAGCAGCCTGAAGACGATCTTCCTCGAGGAGCAGTGCGTCATCTTGCCGCAGCTGCTCTTGCTCAAGCTCATCATAAGCGAGCACTCGAGGCGACCCGTATACGAGTTCCGTGGGGAGAACTGCTTCTGCTCCGTAGACTAGAGGAAAAGGTGTCTGGCCAGTGGCTCGATTTGGCGTCGTCCTGATCGACCAAAGAACCATCGGCAGCTCCTCGATCCAATTTCTTCCGCACTTGTGTAGCCTGTCGAAAGTTCTGGTCTTGAGCCCGCACAGCACTTCAGCGTTTGCCCTCTCCGCTTGACCGTTGCTTCTCGGGTGAGCAACAGAAGTGAAGCAGATCTTGGTGCCAAGATCTTGGACGTACTGCATGAAGGTGCGGCTCGTGAATTGTGTGCCGTTGTAGGTGATGATGCTGTTAGGGACTCCGAAACGGCAAACAATTGACCTGAAGAACTTGACTGCTGACTGTGCTGTCACCTTCCTCACTGCTTCCACCTCCGGCCACTTCGTGAACTTGTTGATCGCCACGTACAAGTACTCGAAGCCCCCGACAGCTCGGGGAAAGGGGCCGAGAATGTCGAGCCCCCAGACCGAAAATGGCCAGGATAAAGGGATTGTTTGGAGAGCTTGAGATGGTTGATGTATTTGCTTGGAGTGGAACTGGCACACTTCACACTTGGTTACTTGTGCCGTTGCATCCTGGAGGGCTGTCGGCCAAAAGAAACCTTGCCGGAAAGCCTTGCCAGCAAGCGCTCTTGCACCAATGTGGTGACCACATATGCCTCCGTGTATCTCCGCCAACAGCTCTTGTCCTTCTTCCCGGGAAATGCACTTCAATTTCACTCCATTGAATCTTTTTTTGTACAGTATGCCATCGACAAACTGGTACATACTTGATTGCCGGGCTACTTTCTCTGCTTCTTCTTGCTCTTCGGGAAGTTCTCCTGTTTGAAGGAAATGGACTATCTGCTGTGCCCATGTCGGAGCTTGTGGCTCGACGACAAGGACTAAAGGCGCAAATGCTGCTGCGGGAACATCTGCTTCTGCGGCAAGAATCTGAGATCCTGCCGGAGGATGATGCTCCCCGGCAAGCGTGTCGGGACACAACTTGTCGGAAGCGTCTGCTTCAACGAAACAAACCCTAGGGCTTGTCGGAGCAGACTGCTCCTCAGCGCTTCCTGTGTTGATCCTGGGGACCTTCTTGGCGGCGGCTTCGGGGAGCTCTGCCAGAAAGTAGTTGCCAGTAACCAACTTTATCTTTTTGCTCTGTCCAGTTGATGGTGTCACAGATGGTTGAGTCAGCTTGAGCACAAAAATCCCTGGTTCCACAGGCAACTTAAGTGCGGCACATTTTGACAAGCCATCTGCAATGTTGTTTTGAGCTCTTGGAACATGTTCCATCTGCAGGCCATCAAAATGCTCTTCCAGCTTCCTCACTTCATCAATGTAGGCTTCCATCAGCGGACTTTGATTGTGACGCCTGGATAATTAGGCTACAATAATCCCGCGTTAACGATGCCACGTCACCTCGGTTACTGTTGATAAACTCGAGTTAGTTCAAAAACTATTCAAATTAAAATTTAAAATATAGGCAAACAATAAAATTTTCAAATATTAAAACTAAAATGTTTGGGTTGTGTCAAATAAATCATAAGTAATTATGGTGGAGAAACCAAACTTTGATAAAATGTTTAAAGGCTCTAAAATGATTAAAACAGTAGTGAGAACAATTAAACAAATGCCCAGTGAATTTATAAAATGCTAAAACTATTTTATTATGGGTTAAGAATTAATCTTACAGTAGTTTGATGATAAATACAAATTTGGGCACTAGTGGTAATTTTTATAAAACTAAAAGTAAAAGAAACTAGAAATAAAATAGAAAAGAAAATAAATAAAAAGAAAAGGTCTAAACAAAAACAAAACAACAAAGAAAGAAAAGGAAGAAACCCCCCCCCCCCTGCTGGGCCAAGTGGCCCAGCTGGCCTCCACCGGCCCAGCCGGCCGGCCCACTCCCTCCCCTTAACCCCCGAAAACCCTAACCCCCCACGATGCCCCACTCCCCCACTCGTTACCCACCCCCGCGCGTCTCCCTCGCCCCTCCCCGATCTAGATCGAGGGAGACGGCGCCTCGGCCCCGCCGCCTCACCCCTGCGCCCGATGCAAGCCGGCGTCGGCACCGCCCCTCCCGGACTCCTCGCCCCTCCTCTCCCTCGCGCGGTGCCCTGCTGAAGCCGCGGCCTCGCCTCGTTGTCGACCCGACGCCATTCACCGTCGCTGCCACCTCACCCCCGTCGTCGATCTACATCGTCGGACCACCCCGAGCCCGCTGTCTGTACCTACCGCATCGCTGTGAGCTCCGCCACCCCCCCTGTGCCTTCCCGAGCTCGGATACGAGCTCCTGCATGTCCTCCCCACCACCTGTAACTCCGGCCACCGCTCCCCTCGCCGCCTCCGCCGCGCTTGTCGCCGTCCCCTGCCCGGCGCCACTCCGGCCTCCTCACGGCCCGCCGCGTCGCTGCTCCGGCCGTGGCCACGAGCCACGCGCCGCCCCCCCCCCTTTCTTCCTCCCCTCTCGCTGGCCGCATCGGGCGCCGACGCCCGCGCCTTCCCGGTCCGGCGCCCGTGGACGCTGCCGCGCCCGCCGGCCACGCCCTGCCGTGGCCCGCCTCCCCTCTCGCCTGCAGCCGGCGCCCAGCCGCCTCGCAGGCGCTGGCGCGCGCGCCTGCGGCGGCCGCCCGAGTTCGCCCATTAACGGGTGGCGCCCGCGGCCTGCACCGAGCGCCCGCAAGGCCCCCCTGGGGCCAATGACGTGTGGGGCCTAGCCCCCACAAAACGTTTCTATTAAAAAAAGGAGATAAAAATATATATATATTAATAATATTAATATTAAATTAATTAATTAATTAATTAATTTAATTAACTATGATTAAATTAACTAATTATGTATAATTAACCTAATGACTAATTAACCTAGTGAACTACTGATAGTTAACTAAACAGTGAATGACAGGTGGGTCCCACTGGACCCACACAGTAGGTTGACCAGGTCAACGGTCAACGTTGACTGCTGACGTCATGCTGACGTCAGCATACACTATTCTGGATAATGTTAGAGTTAAATAATTAAATAAATTCCAGAAAATTCATAAAATCTTTTAGAAAATCATATCTTTTAATCCGTAACTCGGATTAAAATATTTTCAACACGAAAGTTGCTCAGAACGACGTGACGAATCCGGATACGCAGTCCATTCGTCCGCCACACACCCCTAACCTATCAACTCGCAACTTTCCCCCTCCGGCTCCTCTGCCCGAAAACGCGAAACACCGGGAATACTTTCCCGGATGTTTTCCCCCCTTCACCGGTATCACCTCATACCGCGTTAGGGCACACCTAGCACCGTTACTTGTCATGTCATGCATCGTATGCTTTGTTTGCACTGTATTCATTGTTTCTTCCCCCTCTTCTCTCCGGTAGACTACGAGACCGACGCTGCTGCTGCCCAGTTCGACTACGGAGTTGACGACCCCTCTCTCTTGCCAGAGCAACCAGGCAAGCCCCCCCTTTGATCACCAGATATCGCCTACTCTTCTCTATACTGCTTGCATTAGAGTAGTGTAGCATGTTACTGCTTTTCGTTAATCCTATTCTGATGCATAGCCTGTCATTGCTGCTACAGTCATTGATACCTTACCCGCAATCCTAAATGCTTAGTATAGGATGCTAGTGTTCCATCAGTGGCCCTACACTCTTGTCCGTCTGCCATGCTATACTACTGGGCTGTGATCACTTCGGGAGGTGATCACGGGCATATACTATATACTTTACACTGTTACATTACCTGTGATACTGTTCGGAGTTGGGGGCTGAAAGGGACAGGTGGCTCCATCCCGGTAGAGGTGGGCCTGGGTTCCCGACGGCCCCCGACTGTTACTTTGTGGCGGAGCGACAGGGCAGGTTGAGACCACCTAGGAGACAGGTGGGCCTGGCCCTGTTCGGCGTTCGCGGATACTTAACACGCTTAACGAGATCTTGGTATTTGATCTGAGTCGGCTACGAGCCTATACGCACTAACCATCTACGTGGGAGTAGTTATGGGTATCCCGACGTCGTGGTATCAGCCGAAGCACTTCAGACGTCAGCGACGGAGCGGCGCGCGCCGAATTGGACTGGAACGCCACTAGGCTAGGTCTGCTTTCGGCCGCCTACGCAACGTGCAGGTGTGCTATGGGCGATGGGCCCAGACCCCTGTGCGCTTAGGTTTAGACCGGCGTGCTGGCCTCTCTGTTTTGCCTAGGTGGGGCTGCGACGTGTTGATCTTCCGCGGCCGGGCATGACCCAGGAAAGTGTGTCCGGCCAAATGGGATCGAGCGTGTTGGGTTATGTGGTGCACCCCTGCAGGGAAGTTAATCTATTCGAATAGCCGTGATCTTCGGTAACAGGACGACTTGGAGTTGTACCTTGACCTTATGACAACTAGAACCGGATACTTAATAAAACACACCCTTCCAAGTTCCACAGACAACCCGGTGATCGCTTTTCCGCAGGGCGACGAGGAGAGGATCGCCGGGTAGGATTATGCTATGCGATGCTACTTGGAGATGCTACTTGGAGATGCTACTTGGAGGACTTCAATCTACTCTCTTCTACATGCTGCAAGACGGAGGCTGCCAGAAGCGTAGTCTTCGACAGGATTAGCTATCCCCCTCTTATTCTGGCATTCTGCAGTTCAGTCCACTGATATGGCCTCCTTACACATATACCCATGCATATGTAGTGTAGTTCCTTGCTTGCGAGTACTTTGGATGAGTACTCACGGTTGCTTTCTCCCCCTTTTTCCCCTTTCCTTTCTTTCTGGTTGTCGCAACCAGATGCTGGAGTCCAGGAGCCAGACGCCACCGTCGACGACGACCCTACTACACCGGAGGTGCCTACTACTACGTGCAGCCCGCTGACGACGACCAGGAGTAGTTAGGAGGATCCCAGGCAGGAGGCCTGCGCCTCTTTCGATCTGTATCCCAGTTTGTGCTAGCCTTCTTAAGGCAAACTTGTTTAACTTATGTCTGTACTCAGATATTGTTGCTTCCGCTGACTCGTCTATGATCGAGCACTTGTATTCGAGCCCTCGAGGCCCCTGGCTTGTATTATGATGCTTGTATGACTTATTTATTTGTAGAGTTGTGTTGTGATATCTTCCCGTGAGTCCCTGATCTTGATCGTACACATTTGCGTGCATGATTAGTGTACGATTGAATCGGGGGCGTCACAAGTTGGTATCAGAGCCGACTGCCTGTAGGAATCCCCCTTCCAACTCCTTGGCCGAAGTCGAGTCTAGACTTTACAAAACTTTTACTAACATGGCTGTGCGGCCCATGGGCCCACGTCGCCATTGGGTGGTAGTAGGATCTTTTACTCCTCGACCTTTACTCTGGGACTCTGAACTCTCTTCTACTCGGGTTAAACGATTTCTACTAAAATCTGACTTTAGGTTCTCGAAAATACTTTCTCCCGGAGAGCCCCTTCAGTCCAGGTGATCGCCGACTGCACCAGAAGATTTCGAAGTTACTCGCCGAAACTCTTTTGAGACTTTGTGTCCGTTGCTTTTGCAATTCCCTACCATCGAAATATCCCTATGGATAAATACATACACTTGACGTTCTTACTTTTATTCCCAGTTGATCTTGTTATTACAAGATACCCCGAAATTCTCTCTATTGATCCGAGAATATCTTGTGCTACTGTCTTGCAATTCCTTGTCACCTGAATACCCCTATGGATAATTCTCGCACTTGTCGAGTATCCGCTTATCCCCAGTTGTTCATGTGTTTCACAAAAGTCTTCAAAATAATATTCGATCTTCCGAAAATCCTCTGGAGCCTTTGGCTCTTGAAATTCTTGCTTGCTTGCATTATGGTTAATCCCATAAGTCTCGTAGTCTTAATGACATTCCTTGTCCTTATCATTTTGAGTCTGTTGACTCAATATGTTTGCGAATACCCGCAAACATCATTGATCCTTATAAATTACCTTTCCGGCTGAGCTGCCATTCTTTTAACTGGAATTGGTTCTCGACCAATCCAATTGTCGTTGATTGTACCCTAAGGCTATTCAACTTATCCATCCCTAATCAGAGCATTGCTTCTGATCCCTTGATTTGGAAATCATAATTCCTTTGCATTTGACAATTGAGTTAGTCAGTTGTTTCTATAATTTGATCTCCTTGCACTCTTCTTCCTCTAGTTGAGTACCGATGCTCACGTCAGATCCCTTGTGGACCATCAGGCCCATTGTTGGATTTTATCCGTCAGCATCCTTCATATTCAATAACCTTGTGAGCCTTCCCTTGGATACATAATGCCCTTGGTAATTGTATCATCTACTTTCTCAACCTTGCTCTACTTTCGAGCTTGTGTTATTTACTCTTGAAACTTGTGGTATACGTTTCTAAGAAGCCCCCGTGGGTTGAACATATGCCTTCTCTAAACCGTGTGAACCCGAAAGTTTTCACGAGTCATACTCTTCTGGTGCTTCACCAGATAAAATTTCAACACTGCAACTTCATCGAACGTGAGAAGTGAATGAAAGGTTATGCATTGGAGAAGTGGGAGTCGACCTTGAACTTGTGTTCATGCCCATGGACACGATGTAGATCTTATCATTAAAGCTTCTTTTAAATAAATTATTCCTTTGGTATAAGTTCATCTTATATCTAGGATCTGGCCTTTTGCAACCGTGGTTCCGACCATGATTGTTCTTCTTTGATCTCATTTGTCGGACAAGTTAAAACAATTGTCTTCTATGGATCAATACACCAGTCCCACCTTTACTTTGATCTTGTGTCGAGTATTACCCCCTGGTATCTCGAGATTATCATGGAACTGCATAACTCCTTATGAGTTCTTCATCAAGTGCTACCTTCCCACTGATTCCAATTTTTCGCGGGCTCTGAGTTATTGAACACCCAAAGACACCGATAACTGAACCGAGTCCGCACTACGGTTCAACAACTCTTCGGTAAGCTTCTATAAGTACGAGTTTGTACCCGATCACGCCATTCCTAGCCTGTTTGGCTATATCATTGTCGTGACGATTCTAACGGTGCTACCTGGTCCTTATTCTCGGAACACCAATTTTCGACGATGAACTAACCTTACGTCGATTTTCCTCGTCATACCCTTTCACCTTAAACAACAAGCTTGAGTTCGAGTTTGTGTCGTAACTGTGGTTCCAATAACCTCTTGCTTCATCATTCCTTTGACTTGATGTCGTCGCTGATTGACTACATCTGCATGAAATCTCTCGACAATTGTGTCGTGATCATCATCAACCTTATGAGCTCTTCCAGGAATTCAATTGAATTCATGATGCGTAATACCATCCTTGCCCCTCGATGATTCCTGTTCTCATCGACCACTTCATTGCCTTCCGTTCAACACAACTTGTTCGCGTTTTGTGTAAACCTTGAGATCACTGCTACCCAGCAGTTGATCTTCCTTACCTCGGAAGTATTACCATCACTTTTTGTCAAGAATGTGGTGAGAATTTCACCACCTCTTAATAATTCTTGATATCTTAATACTTCTTGCCATCTTCGTTCATTCCTTGGTCCCCGTATTGTTTTCAACCAGAATACCGACAATGGAGCTATGACGTGTGAATTCAAAACTTCTAGCAACCCTATTGCTTTGAAGTGAATGGGCGATAGTTCATTCTAAGTCCTTCGCTAACTGAATCACCATTCTGACATTGGTCGTGCAACCCAACCCATATTTCGGGCGCACCTTTCAACCAATGTTTAATTGTGTATGTTTTCCTCGAGCATACTTCCTTATATCATTTGAGCTGACAAATGTTATCTCCTTGTTCACTTAATGGTGGAAATCCATCTTTTGGGAATCTCGGTGAATTGCCGTTGAGTTCACCAGACACCTCCTTGTCCTCTCCTTGGGTTAATGATGGACTCTTGTTAACGGAAATCACTTCATAGTTCATTTCCCCGAGAATCTTACAATGTCATCTCGTCAATTTGCGTTGCACCTTTTCTTCTCAGGTATCCTAAGTCTGAGGTATCCTGACACCAATCGGATCTGAATCTCGGTCAGATATGATGGTTGGGACAACTTTCCAGGAGTTATGTTGTTTGTCCTTTGATAACCCGGTAACATGATGTCATGCCTAGCACCCCCCTGGCTGGAGGACCTATCATTATGATTTCTTTTGCAAGGATAACCATTCCTCCTGGAGGAAGTGGTAGGACTTATTTTATAAGTTACTCCTGATGGATCATTGGTGTATCCGAAGTCGGGCCCTTGATTGAAACACCATATCATTGCTACCTGAAGCATGTCTGTGGTACTCCGTTCATCACCAAGAACATTTGAAGCACAATGCTAAATTTCTCTTTATCAATTATCCAAACACCGTTGTATGGGTAATGTCATGAAATTTTTCTTCCCTTACCTAAAATGGTTTTCTACCTACTATCCTGTCATGGATATCATCTGCTTGTCCTTGGGAAGGATATACCCCTGGAAAATGTGTTTAAACACATTTTTCCTTTCCATTGATCTGGTTAAATCCGATAATCATATCTTCCTTTCCATTGTTTGGTTTAACCTTTCTTGTGATCTATGAGATCTAAGCAGTAATATTCTCCTACTTTTGTAAACACCTCGGTGTACAATTCTGTCAGTAAGACCCTGTTACTTTGTTGATGACATTCCGGTAACCACCGATGGACGAGAACTTTGCCTAATGGTCCACCTCGTTCAACGAGCAGGAAAATGGTTCTCTTCGTCCCTCGCCCTTGGTACCGACGTTGTTACCGACATAACTGACAGGTTATTCTCTGGCATGCCTTGCTATCATAACCGTGCAAGATGTCACCGCTCTTTCAACGTTTAACCCACATGGTGGGCCCATAACCCACAGTTCCACAGGATCAAAACCTGACTCTCCTGTACAGCCCTGTTACTAATGGTTATTTCCCGCGCTTGGCTTCATATTTAATTCACGGGCCACCTTCCTAATGCTCTATTCTGGTATCAGACGCAATACTTACTCTCGTTGCTCTGAAACCCTTTCTCACTCCGGTTCAGACTTCGAGAAACTATCTATCCGCTTGGAACCTCTTATTGTACCTTCGTACCTTACCCTCGACATATTTTATTGGTTCAACTCAAGAGATACTCTTATGCTCATTCATGGGTTAACCCCAGATTGTCTCTCTCATAAGCATTCTGTCGTAGCCGAGCTGCCCCTTACCCATTCGTAAGTACGTTGGAGTTCCCGAAGAAAAGGACGACTTCACCATGATGACCTGAAGCACAGAAATAAAGACGTCAATGTAACGGATCGACCTCTTCGAGAAGAGCAACTATGACCGAGAAGAATCGTTAGAGTTTCGAAACCAGATCCCTTCCCCCTTATAACCGCTCCTAAATCTCGGGACGAGATTTCTTGTAGTGGAGGAGAATTGTGACGCCCGGATAATTAGGCTACAATAATCCCGCGTTAACGATGCCACGTCACCTCGGTTACTGTTGATAAACTCGAGTTAGTTCAAAAACGATTCAAATTAAAATTTAAAATATAGGCAAACAATAAAATTTTCAAATATTAAAACTAAAATGTTTGGGTTGTGTCAAATAAATCGTAAGTAATTATGGTGGAGAAACCAAACTTTGATAAAATGTTTAAAGGCTCTAAAATGATTAAAACAGTAGTGAGAACAATTAAACAAATGCCCAGTGAATTTATAAAATGCTAAAACTATTTTATTATGGGTTAAGAATTAATCTTACAGTAGTTTGATGATAAATACAAATTTGGGCACTAGTGGTAATTTTTATAAAACTAAAAGTAAAAGAAACTAGAAATAAAATAGAAAAGAAAATAAATAAAAAGAAAATGTCTAAACAAAAACAAAACAACAAAGAAAGAAAAGGAAGAAACCCCCCCCCCCCCTGCTGGGCCAAGTGGCCCAGCTGGCCTCCACCGGCCCAGCCGGCCGGCCCACTCCCTCCCCTTAACCCCCTAAAACCCTAACCCCCCACGATGCCCCACTCCCCCACTCGTTACCCACCCCCGCGCGTCTCCCTCGCCCCTCCCCGATCTAGATCGAGGGAGACGGCGCCTCGGCCCCGCCGCCTCACCCCTGCGCCCGATGCAAGCCGGCGTCGGCGCCGCCCCTCCCGGACTCCTCGCCCCTCCTCTCCCTCGCGCGGTGCCCTGCTGAAGCCGCGGCCTCGCCTCGTCGTCGACCCGACGCCATTCACCGTCGCTGCCACCTCGCCCCCGTCGTCGATCTACCTCGTCGGACCACCCCGAGCCCGCTGTCTGTCCCTACCGCATCGCTGTGAGCTCCGCCACCCCCCTGTGCCATCCCAAGCTCGGATACGAGCTCCTGCATGTCCTCCCCACCACCTGTAACTCCGGCCACCGCTCCCCTCGCCGCCTCCGCCGCGCTTGTCGCCGTCCCCTGCCCGGCGCCACTCCGGCCTCCTCACGGCCCGCCGCGTCGCTGCTCCGGCCGTGGCCATGAGCCACGCGCCGCCCCCCCCCCTTTTCTTCCTCCCCTCTCGCTGGCCGCATCGGGCGCCGACGCCCGCGCCTTCCCGGTCCGGCGCCGTGGACGCTGCCGCGCCCGCCAGCCACGCCCTGCCGTGGCCCGCCTCCCCTGGTGACCTCGGGCACGCGTCCGCGCGACGCCGTCCCCTGCGCTCGCCGCCGCCGCGAACTGCGGCCTCGGTCAGTCGGCGCCCGGGTCCGGCGCCCCTGGGCTCCGTCCGCCGCACCCGGGTTAGCCTCGACGGGTGCCCACACCCGTGCCCGTTTGCCCGTTTGGCCCCTGGGGCCTATGAAAGATGGGCCCCATGCCCATAACGTTTTATTAAAAAAAAGAGGAATTAGAAATAAAAATAATAAATAAATAAATGATTTAATAAAATTAATTATTAATTACTTAATTATCTAATGAATTAATTAAGTTAATTAATCCGGTTTAATTAATTTAATTAACTAGTTGAGTTTAATTAACCTGATCAATTAACCTAAACCCTAATTAAACTAACAGTGTATGAAAAGGTGGGTCCCACGGGACCCACATGTCAGGTTGACCAGGTCAACGGTCAACGCTGACTGCTGACGTCAGCATGACATCATGCTGACGTCATAATTCCATTTTTTCGAATTAATTAAATTCCAGAAATTAATAAAATCTTTAGAAAATCATATCTTTTAATCCGTAACTCGGATTAAAATATTTTCAACATGAAAGTTGCTCAGAACGAAGAGACGAATCCGGATACACAGTCCGTTCGTCCGCCACACACCCCTAACCTATCGAACCCGCAACTTTCCCCCTCCGGCTCCTCTGCCCGAAAACACGAAACACTGGGGATATTTTCCCGGATGTTTCTCCCTTTAACCGGCACCACCTCATACCACGTTAGGGCACGCCTAGCATCGTTACTTGTCATGTCATGCATTGATATGCATCTGTTTACATGGTATTCATTGTTTCTCCCCCTCTTCTCTCCGGTAGACTACGAGACCGATGCTGCTGCTGCCCAGTTCGACTACGGAGTTGACGACCCCTCTCTCTTGCCAGAGCAACCAGGCAAGCCCCCCCTTTGATCACCAGATATCGCCTACTCTTCTCTATACTGCTTGCATTAGAGTAGTGTAGCTTGTTACTGCTTTCCGTTAATCCTATTCTGATGCATAGCCTGTCATTGCTGCTACAGTCATTGATACCTTACTCGCAATCCTAAATGCCTAGTATAGGATGCTAGTGTTCCATCAGTGGCCCTACACTCTTGTCCGTCTGCCATGCTATACTACTGGGCTGTGATCACTTCGGGAGGTGATCACGGGCATATACTATATACTTTACACCGTTACATTACCTGTGATACTGTTCGGAGTTGGGGGCTGAAGGGGCAGGAGGCTCCATCCCGGTAGAGGTGGGCCTGGGTTCCCGACGGCCCCCGACTGTTACTTGGTGGCGGAGCGACAGGGCAGGTTGAGACCACCTAGGAGACAGGTGGGCCTGGCCCTGTTCGGCGTTCGCGGATATTTAACACGCTTAACGAGATCTTGGTATTTGATCTGAGTTGGCTACGAGCCTATACGCACTAACCATCTACGCGGGAGTAGTTATGGGTATCCCGACGTCGTGGTATCAGCCGAAGCACTTCAGACGTCAGCGACGGAGCGGCGCGCGCCGAATTGGACTGGAACGCCACTAGGCTAGGTCTGCTTTCGGCCGCGTACGCAACGTGCATGTGTGCTATGGGCGATGGGCCCAGACCCCTGTGCGCTTAGGTTTAGACCGGCGTGCTGGCCTCTCTGTTTTGCCTAGGTGGGGCTGCGACGTGTTGATCTTCCGCGGCCGGGCATGACCCAGGAAAGTGTGTCCGGCCAAATGGGATCAAGCGTGTTGGGTTATGTGGTGCACCCCTGCAGGGAAGTTAATCTATTCGAATAGCCGTGATCTTCGGTAACAGGACGACTTGGAGTTATACCTTGACCTTATGACAACTAGAACCGGATACTTAATAAAACACACCCTTCCAAGTTCCACAGACAACCCGGTGATCGCTTTTCCACAGGGCGACGAGGGGAGGATCGCCGGGTAGGATTATGCTACTGCGATGCTTCTTGGAGATGCTACTTGGAGATGCTACTTGGAGGACTTCAATCTACTCTCTTCTACATGCTGCAAGTCGGAGGCTGCCAGAAGCGTAGTCTTCGACAGGATTAGCTATCCCCCTTTTATTCTGGCATTCTGCAGTTCAGTCCACTGATATGGCCTCCTTACACATATACCCATGCATATGTAGTGTAGTTCCTTGCTTGCGAGTACTTTGGATGAGTACTCACGGTTGCTTTCTCCCCCTTTTTCCCCTTTTCCTTTCTTTCTGGTTGTCGCAACCAGATGCTGGAGTCCAGGAGCCAGACGCCACCGTCGACGACGACCCCTACTACACCGGAGGTGCCTACTACTACGTGCAGCCCGCTGCCGACGACCAGGAGTAGTTAGGAGGATCCCAGGCAGGAGGCCTGCGCCTCTTTCGATCTGTATCCCAGTTTGTGCTAGCCTTCTTAAGGCAAACTTGTTTAACTTATGTCTGTACTCAGATATTGTTGCTTCCGCTGACTCGTCTATGATCGAGCACTTGTATTCGAGCCCTCGAGGCCCCTGGCTTGTATTATGATGCTTGTATGACTTATTTTATTTGTAGAGTTGTGTTGTGATATCTTCCCGTGAGTCCCTGATCTTGATCGTACACATTTGCGTGCATGATTAGTGTACGATTGAATCGGGGGCGTCACATTGACAATCTTTGTTAACTTGGCGGACAACAAGCTGTGAGTCACCCCTGACAATAAGCTTCTTGATCCCAAGTTTTGCTGCGATCCTGAGTCCGGCAAGCAAGCCTTCATACTCTGTAGTATTGTTTGTTGCCTGCTCCTTGGGAAAGTGCATCTGGATCACGTACTTGAGGTGCTCTCCGGTGGGTGCGACAAGTAGCACGCCCGCACCGGCGCCTTGCAGCGAGAAGGCACCATCGAAGTACATGATCCATTCCTTATTTGCTTCCTTGACGGGGATCCTTGTCTCTGGAGTTTCTTCATCAGGTGTTGGCGTCCACTCTGCTATGAATTCTGCCAATGCTCGGCTCTGAATAGTTGAAGTACTTTCAAACTTGAGGCCAAAGCTTGACAATTCCAGTGCCCACTCGACAATCCTGCCTATTGCTTCTGGATTCTGCAATATCCTCTTCAACGGAAAGCGAGTGACAACTGTAATCTCATGTGCTTGAAAATAATGGCGCAACTTCCTCGAGGCCATGAGAAGGCCGAAAAGCAACTTCTGCACACTAGAGTACCTTGATCTAGCCCCCTGTAGAAGAGAACTGACAAAATAAACTGGGCGCTGCACCATCTTCTTCTGTTTCTCTTCCGGCAACTGCACAGATCCATCCTTGCCGGGACCAGAGCTTGTCGAGGAAGCCCCCTGCTTGTCGCTAGATTCGCTTGCCGCGGCTGCTGGCTCATCATCTGCCTCCCTCTCCGCTACTAACGCAGCACTAACCACTTGATTGGTTGCCGCTAGATACAGCAGCAACTTCTCTTGCGGTTTAGGTGCGACAAGTACTGGAGTGGAGGATAGGTATCTCTACAGGTCCTGTAGCGCAGCCTCCGCTTCCGAAGTCCATTTCATTGGACCTGCCTTTTTCAAAATTTTGAAAAATGGCAGGGCGCGCTCAGCAGACTTAGAGATGAACCTACTGAGAGAAGCAACACAGCCGGCAAGTCTTCGCACATCCTTGACGCGCTTCGGGGCTTCAATCTGCTCGATGGCCTTAATCTTGTCGGGGTTGGCTTCAATCCCCCTCTGGGACACAAAGAACCCGAGAAGCTTGCTGGAAGGAACTCCAAACACGCACTTCTCGGGGTTCAACTTGAGATTGACCTTGCGCAGATTTGCAAAAGTCTCTTCTAGATCTTGAACCAAAGTTTCTCTGTCCTTGCTTTTGACCACTATGTCATCCATGTATGCTTCTACATTCCTGTGCAGCTATGGCCCAAAAGCATGACTGACTACTCTTGCAAATGTTGAACCAGCATTCTTTAATCCGAAAGGCATTCGTACAAAGCAGTACGTGCCACATGGAGTAATGAATGCGGTTTTCTCTTCATCCTCTTCTGCCATGAAGATCTGGTGGTATCCCGAGTATGCATCAAGAAATGAAAGCAGATCACATCCTGCCGTGGAGTCGACAATCTAGTCAATGCGCGGCAAGGGAAATGGATCTTTGGGACAAGCTTTATTAACATCCGTGAAGTCAATACAAAGCCTCCACTTCCCGTTCGCCTGGCGCACGACTACTGGATTGGCTAACCACGTTGGATGGAGTACTCCTCGGACGAGGCCTGCTGCTTCCAACTTCTTGATCTCTTCTGCAATGAACTCTTGGCGTTCCACCGCTTGCTTCCTGACTCTCTGCTTGACAGGCCGCGCGTGAGGACAGACGGCAAGGTGGTGCTCAATTACTTTCCTGGGAACACCGGGGATGTCAGATGGTTGCCATGCAAACACATCAACATTCGCCCGCAGGAAAGCAACGAGCGCGCTTTCCTATTTAGGGTCAAGCGTGGCACCGATGGTGAAGGTACCACCAGTGCCGTCCTCCTTGGCGGCCACTTTCTTGGTCTCTGGTGCAGCTGTCTTCGCCTTCTTGCACTTGCCGGTGGAGCTCGATGGTGCGTCCTCGACGGTAGCGCAGCACTCCGAAGAGGTGCGCTTGCCGGAGTGGGCATCAGAGCTACTCTTGCCGGACTTGGTCTTCTTCATCTTCCCCCCGGGAGCTTCAGCGGCAAGTGGGTTGCGCTCTTCTGCGGCTGCTGCTTCCCGGTAGATCTTTTCGGTACAGATAAGTGCATCCTTCTTGTCGCCCTGTACAGAAATGACACTTACGGACCGGGCATCTTGAGCACATTGTAGGCATAGTGAGAGGCTGCCATGAACTTGGCAAGCACCGGACGGCCGAGTATCCCATTGTAGGGCAATGGCAAATCAGCAACGTCAAATGTGACTCTCTCTATCCTGAAATTCAGCTCGCTGCCAAACGTCACTGGCAGTGTGATCTTCCCCTTCGGCTTGCTCCTTCCCGGGTTGATTCCTTGAAAAGTACCGGTTTGTTCGAGCTCGCTGTCAGGGATCTGGAGCTTGTTGAGCACCGCGGGAGAGATCAGATTTAAGCCGGCCGCGCCGTCAACCAACATCTTCGTGACCTTGAGGTTGCGGATGGTTGGCGAAACCAACATCGGCAAGCACCCGACCGCAGTGATGCGATCATGGTGATCCTCAACATCAAAGACGATGGGCGTGCTGGACCACTTCAGGGGCTTGTGCGATTCGACTGATGGTTCTACTGCATTCACCTCCCGCACCCACTGTTTAAGTTGGCGGTGCAAGGTGTGCAGAGAAGCACCACCGTCAACGCACAAAACCTCCGTCGCCTTCTGAAACTCTTGCTCGTCGGTCTCATCCTCATCCATCTCATCATCTTCATCTTCATCTTCGTCTTTGTCGCGGCCACGGGGAGGTCTGTCTCCTTGCCGCTGCTTGGCCTTGCCGCGGCGCCCTCCCCGGGCAGGACGATTCTTGTCGGATCCTCCGCCACCTTCCTGGGCCTTCTCGTTGTCGCGATGCTCATATTCAGCTTTCTGTAGCTCTGCCATCTGCTCAACCTTTTTGCATGCTTGGAGGTCATGGCCCATGGTGCGATGGATCTTGCAGTACTGCTTGCCGGAGCCATCCTGCTTGTCGGCGGCCACCACAGCCTCGCCGGAGTCACCAGCTTTGGCCTTCTCGGTGCCGCCTCCATTGCCGGACTGCTCGACAACTAGTACATCCTTAGCTTTCCTCTTTCTGTTATTCCGCCTCCGGTTCTTCTTTGCCGGAGGGGCGTCCTCACTGTCAGATCCTTCTGCCCCTGTGTTCTCTCCGGGGAGTTTCCTCCCCTCTTCAGCACGGGCGCACTTGTCGGCCAGAGCATAGAGCTCGCTGACATCTCTGATCTTGCACATCGCCATCTCCTCCCTCATCCTGCGGTTACGCACGTTCTGATGGAACGCGCTGATAACCGCGGCAGGGTGGACGTCTGGGATGTTGCGCTGCACCTGGCTGAATCTCTGTATGTACTTGCGCAGGGGCTCTCCTTCCTTCTGGGCAAGCAAATGAAGATCGCTTTCCTGGCCATGAGGCTTGTGGCCGCCTGTGAAGGCGCCGACAAACTGATGGCACAGGTTCGCCCACGAAGAGATGGAGTTGTCCGGCAAGTGCATGAGCCAAGATCTGACGTTGGGCTTGAGTACCAGCGGGAAGTAGTTGGCGAGGATCTTCTCGTCGCGCCCCCCGGCAGCCTGCACCGCGATGGTGTAGACGCTGAGAAACTCCGACGGATGTATCCTGCCATCGTACTTCTCAGGCACGTCTAGCTTGAAGTTCTTGGTGCTGGGCCACTGGACCTGCCGCAGCTCACGAGTGAACGCAGGGCAACCTACCGCGTACGGCAAGTCGTCTGGTTCCCCTGGCGCATGCATATCAATGGTGGGCCCAGCGCACTGGTCAGACTGTCGTCGCACTTCTCTCCGACGCTCGATACGAGTGCGAGCGTCTTCATGTCGTCGTTCTTGAAGAACTTGGCGTTGATCGCGGCGAGCTCGCGGGTCCAACGATGCAGAGGAGTCGGTGTCGAGGTTGGCCCAACGAGTCGGCGATCTTGGCCTTCGGGGCGGGGAGTGCACGGTGGTGGCACCCCCAGCGGTCTTGTCAGCGTCGGCTTGTGCCTGGGCGTCTTGCCGGGGCTTCGATGTGCTCGGTTGCCGGGGCTTGTTGCCGTTGGCGAAGCCGATGAGGCTCTGAATGGTCATCCTCCAGTCGTCAATCTTGAGTGGCACCGGAGGGTAATCTAGAAGCAGCTGGGCTCGGGCCAGTGCTTCCTCTGGAGTCTTCGGCGGCGGCGGCGAGCGGTGCGAGGAGCGGGATATGCTCGGACTCCTGACTGGGTTGGAAGGAGCAGTACCCCGTCCAGGCGACCGCACCTCACTCGTGCCAGCATGCTAGCGTGCATGCTGGTCTTGAACGCCCCGAGATCCACCAGCTTGGGCTTGCTCCAACGCGAGTACGGTGCTAGGAGCACTATGGCGTTGTCGACCCTGCACCTCCTAGGAAGGGTGCGGTGTATGTACGGACGCCGAAGCTTGCGGAGCCTTGTCCTTGGACCTGGTGACGACGTGAGTCCCACCGTCAGCGCCCGCTCCTCCGCCGGCGTCTACCCCACCGCCTGTTTGCTCCGGCGGCGGTGGAATCGACGTAGACGGAGCGGCCACCTCCGAAGTCTTCTTCTTCGGTGGCATGTCGATGAAGATGTAGATGTAGCGCGCGCGGAGACCGGATCAGGTTCGCACAACCTCGACGCCCCCTACCTGGCGCGCCAAAGATGTCGTGATGGGAACGAGCACCTATGGGGCAGGGCCCCTTTCTGGTCCGGCAGGGAGTGGGGGGCGCACGAAGAGCAGATCGAGGTCGAGCGCGCAGGGGATTTTACCCAGCTTCGGAGCTCTCCGGAGAGATAAAACTCCTACTGCTGCTTTGTGTTTGTATTTTGTTCTTGCTCGAAAGCGTGGGTAGGCTGTAGTCTCGAATGAGTCGAACCCATTCTACGTGCGCACGGGCCTCCTTTTTATAGTCTAAAGGGGTTACCAATAGGTGGCAACGCAGAGAGAGGGGTAAAAACGTAAAAACACGGGTTGGTACAACCACTATCAATAGTGCCCCTACCTAACTCTGACGGCAGGGGACAAGGGCATTTAATGCCCGTCCGGTCGTCCAAACAGTGCATGAAGCGACCGTTAGGGGCGCCACCGATCGCCACAATGGCCTCCTCGTCATCCTCTCTTGCCACCTCGCACCGCTCGGCTGCACAGCCACCCGCCACGTGCACCAGGAGCGATCTTGCGGCGACACGTCGTCGGATGTGCTGGAGCGTGGGCGCAGAGTAGTGGCTTCGCCGCGGCAAGCACCTTGCCGCGGTCATTATCTTGTCGCACCCGGAAGCTTGCCGCTCGTCGGGTCTTGCCGGGACGCGCGGCGCGGCGCGGCAAGTCTCTTCCCATGCTTTTGTTGGCCTTCCCGGCAAGCTCCTCTTGCCGGGGTCTTGTTCTTCCCGGCAAGCTTCTCTTGCCGGGGCCTTGTCTTCAAAGTTAACACTTTGTTCTTGAATGGCAGTAAATGGAAATGACGGAGGATCTTGGCGGACGCCCGGCAAGCCTTGCCGCGGGACGCTGCGACTGCCCGTGCACAAGTTTGGAGTACTAAGGTACCCCTACTTTAGTACACCGACAATCATCTTCAATGACGCAATCCAGGGGGAGGTTTTCCTTCCCGGATAGATCTTCGTATTCAGCGACATCATACTGCGGGCCAACTCACTTGGCCATCTGGAGCAGATCGACAGCTACGCCCCTGGCCATCAGGTCAGGTTTGGAAGCTTGGACTATAATGCCGACATCCGCGGAGACTTGATCTTCAACGGATTCGAGCCCATGTCAGGTTTGCCGAATGGTCATGACGGGCATGGCTTTGATCTGCCATCGGACAGTGTTCGAGAGAACGTGCCTGCGGTGGCGCCGGGAATCAATCGAGAGCAGATCGTGCCTTCCGAGGACGAGTGGTTAGACCCTGCCACGGAGGCTGCACACTCATCGGCGTTGGAGCCGAACACCGATCCCACCTCCTATGAGGGTGGTGTCATCGGACCCTCGGACTCGCCTCCGGCTACAGGATCCGAACCGCGTACGTCCGTGCCTATCGAATCTGATTGGGCACCGGTCATGGAGTTCACTGCCGCGGATATTTTTAAGCACTCGCCCTTAGGTGATGTGCTAAACTCATTAAGGTCTCTTTCCTTGTCGGGAGGTTCTTGGCCAAACTATGTCCGGCTTGAGTGGGAAGCGGACGACGAAGAAATTCGTTCCCCACCCACCACCCACTTCATAGCCACTGTCGATGACTTAACCGACACGCTCGATTTTGACTCCGAAGACGTCGACGATATTTACGATGACGCAGGAGAAGAACAGGAACCACCGCCCACTAGGCGCTGGACTGCTACCTCATCATATGATATATATATATGGTGGACACACCAAAAGAAGGCGATGGTGACAATGCAACGAAGGATAATCCCCGCGATAAGCCACCAAAGCGGCGCCGTAGGCACCGCTCTATATCCCACCACAGTAAAACAGCGACAACAGCACAAGAAATAATAATATCCCGGCTGACTCCAAAGGAAACGACGCCCCAATGGACCCAGCGATGGAGCAGGATGAACCAAGGGACGATGAACATAGTCCAGAGCTGACGTCAGATGACGCCGATCCCGAGGGTAAAATTCGCCAACCTGTCTCCAGAGAGGAGAACAGTCCGGACAATGATGCACTCATCATCCCAGAAAAACTCTTGGAACAAGAGAACCTCCACAGAAGGCTTGTTGCCACCGCGAGGAGCCTAAAGAAGCAGAAGCAGAGGCTTAAAGCCGCGCAGGATACGCTTAACCGCAGGTGGAACAAAGTGCTCAACACAGAAGAAAAATACGACGGCGATGGTCACACAAAGAGCTATCCAAAGCGCAAGCTGCTACCCGAATTCGACGACGAGGCCATAGAGCCCATTCAGCCGAAAATGACTGATCGGCCGGACCGACCACCCCGCGGCCATGAAAAGATGACCAATGATGCCACACACAAGTCAGCACACGATTTGCGTGATCTCCTAGACAAAAAGTCCGGTATGGCCAGATCCATCTATGGATCTAGGTGGCGCGCTTCGGCACCTACCAAAACGATCACATTGATTGAATACCAGCTTGGAATCAGCACCAACCACAACAACCGTCGACAGCATGCCACGACATGTCCAAAAAAGGGGTGCCATGCACTGTAACGCCCCGAGACCGACGCTCCAGAAGACTTCCATATATTCCGGGTTTCGCCGTGTGTTTCATTTGTGCATGCCCTTTTATTTTTGCATTGCATCATGTCATCATGCCACCATCTCATAAATCTTTTGCAACTCATCTAAATAAATGGCATGGATCTTTGTTCCATTTAAATCGAGGGAATTCACATGGTGATTCTCCTTAAAACATATCCTCTCAATATTTAGAGAGCTATAATAAATATTCCATTTTTGGAATTCACCATAACACACTTGCAAAATATCCCATGTCGTTGTTATCTCAATTCTTGATCTCCAACTTTGCCATTTATTCTTTTATCATATTCCGGAGCTCCACCAAAAATCCGAACATTTTTGGACCTTCCTTTTATCAAGTCCTAGTTCAAACCCATTTGAATTAAATTCAAATGAGTTTGAATTTAAATCTTTCAATCGTGGCCTTTCTATTTTTCTTGGAACGAGCATATTTTTACGAGTCCGTGGAAATTATCCCCGTGCCCAACTCTTTCTCTAACCTTTCTTTTCTTCCCTTTTTCTTTCTGTTTATTTTCTGTTTTGATAAGAGAATTAGAGTTAGAGAGAGAGAAGGAGCCCTGCAGCCCAGCAGCCACACCTCCCGCGCCGGCCCATCCAAATTCCTTGAGGCCCAGCCGCCCCCACCAGTTTCCTAACCCTAGCCCGATCCCCTCGCAGCTTCTCTTCCTCTCGTTCCCGTGCCCGCCGCCACACCCGCACGCTCAATCCCCTCTCCCTTTTCCTCGATCTCCATCTTCCCCGCGCCCGATCCCCCACGCTCGCCTCCCTAGCCTCCCTTGCTCCGCCTGACGCCATAGCCGTCGGCCTCCTCGTGCCCGAGCCGTCCCGCCTTGCTGCACCTCCTGCCGCCAAGCCCTGCCGTCGGAGCTCGCCTTCGTCCCGACCCGCAGCAGAAGCTCGTCGCCGCCGGCCTTCGCCTCTGCACCGCGCCGCCCCGCGCCTCTCCACCTCCGCCGCAGCCAGGCCCCGCCACCATCCTGCCCCGTCGCCCCTCTGGTCGCTGCGACCAGGAGCGCCGCGCTCGACCTCCTCCTCGCCGCCCCTAGAACCGCACCGCCTCGGCCTCGCCACCGGCAGCAGCAGAAGCTGCTGCATCCTCTCGCCGTCACTCGCCTCCACCACCATCAGCATCACCGCGGCCCTGTTCGCGTGAAGCCACTGCTTCACCACCATCAGCGCCCGGCGTCTCTGTCCCATTCTGCACCTTGCTGCTGCTGTAGGCCATGAGCTCGTGGCTACCGCACGGACGCCAAGACCGAGACCCCGTGAATGTCAAGTACCACGACAACCATGTCTCGTCAACTTCGTCTACGAAATGAGTACCACTATGCCCGAATACCGTGGATGCGCCAAGTCCCGCTTCAACAAGTGTACCTCTACTTCGGATTCACCAAGTACCCCTTCGGATGCGCTAGTTCGACTACATGGACGGTCAAGTACCTCTACCGCCGCCCGGACATCTACGAAAACGTGTTCAACTACCGTTGCCACGTGAACAACGACTTCCACAACACCGTGTACGACTACTTCCCACTACGGCCCGTGAACGTCTACGAGATGTACCACTACCGTCGGCCCGTGAACGACTACTTCCCTCTATGAAACGCGAGCCGTCCCGTTTGAACGCTTCGAAGGTATAACCCGAAACGACCGCCGTGGACCGAATGCATGTTGTATGAGATGCCTGTGTTTGCACCGTGACCGAATTGTCTTTGCACGTTCCTCTACTGCCATGCCACCATTATGTGGGACACCCGGAATCCGGGACCACCCCACCATCCGTGCATGCATCCGCACGCCTCCTTTTGCACCGGTATCTCCGTGAGCTACCGGAACCGATATGTTGCCGTGGCATCATTTTCGGATTCGTTGCCGTGGCACCCGTTTTGTTCCGCCATAGCGACAAATGCCTCGTATCATGCTCATGTCAACATTTTCTTAAAATTGTATAAACTTGCATATGTCATCCGCATCATGATAACAACATTTAAATTCTTAAAATTGTGTTTGCATTAACTACTAAAAGACATATGGGGATTTACCGGATTTGTTGTTTTTATATCCGGCCCCATTTAAATTGTTTAGATGGTATAGTTTTTGTTATGCTTCACCACTTGCCATGTTAACCAATACTTAATATTTTGGTAGCATAACGAGAGAGAACTAAATGAGTCATGTGGTGTTTTCTTCAATATGCCACTTCGTTGCATATTGAGCTCCACTTAATTTGTAAGTTTGTTTTGTGCATTTTGCCATGTCATGCTATTTAAACCGGGCATGCATCATACTTGTTTGTGCATCATGCCATGATTATGCTTGTGTGTTTACCATGTTGTTTGTTTCTTTCCGGGTTGCTTCTCTCGTTAGCTTCGGTTTCGTTTCGGAGTTGTGAGGATTTGTTCAACTACGTCCGTTTGTCTTCTTCATTGAATTGTTCTTCTTCCTTGCGGGATTTCAGGCAAATGATCTTACCCTCGAAATCACTACTATCTTTGCTATGCTAGTTTGCTCGCTCTTTTGCTATGCCAATGCTACGATGCCTACCATTTGCTTGTCAGCCTCCCAAATTGCCATGAACCTCTAACCTTTGACACCATTCCTAGCAAACCATTGATTGGCTATGTTACCGTTTTGCTCAGCCCCTCGTATAGCGTTGCTAGCTGCAGGTGAAGTTGAAGATTTCTCCATGGTGGACAGGGTTATGTTGGGATATCACAATATCTCTTATATTATTAATGCATCTATATACTTGGTAAAGGGTGGAAGGCTCGGCCTTATGCCTGGTGTTTTTTTCTACTCTTGCCGCCCTAGTTTCTGTCATACCGGTGTTATGTTCCTGGATTTTGCGTTCCTTACGCGGTCGGGTGATTTATGGGACCCCCTTGACAGTTCGCTTTGAATAAAACTCCTCCAGCAAGGCCCAACATTGGTTTTACCATTTGCCTCACCACCACCTATATTTCCCTTGGGAGTAATTAACCCAAGGGTCATCTTTATTTTAGCCCCCCCGGGCCAATGCTTGTCAAAGTGTTGGTCCAAACTAGAGCCACTTGCAGTGCCACCTTGGGGAAACTTGAGGTCTGGTTCTAGTTGTACGTACTGCTCATCCGGTCGTGGCCTGAGACGAGATACGCGCGGCTACTATCAGGATGTCGGCACGCCGGGAGGTCTTGCTGGTCTTGTTTTACCATTGTCGAAATGTCTTGATGTACCGGGATACCGAGTCTGATCGGAGTCTCTCGGGTGAAGGTCTATTCCTTCGTTGATCGCGAGAGCTTGTCATGGGCTAAGTTGGGACACCCCTACAGGGTATAAACTTTCGAGAGCCGTGCCCGCGGTTATGTGGCAGATGGGAATTTGTTAATGTTCGGTTGTAGAAAACCCGAAGCTGACCTTAATTAAAATACATCAACTGCGTGTGTAACCGTGATGGTCTCTTCTCGGCGGAGTCCGGGAAGTGAACACAGTGTTGGAGTTATGCTTGACGTAGGTTGCTATAGGATCACTTCTTGATCATACTTTTATCGACCGTGCTTTGCCTTCTCTTCTCGCTCTCATTTGCGTATGTTAGCCACCATATATGCTAGTCGCTTGCTGCAGCTCCACCTCATGCCTTTACCTTAGCCATAAGCTTAAATAATCTTGATCTCGCGGGTGCGAGATTGCTGAGTCCCCGTGGCTCACAGATACTTCCAAAACCAGTTTGCAGGAGCCTATGTTACCAAGCAGGTGACACAACCTAGCTCAAGGAGGATCTCGGTGAAGATCTTGCCCTTTGTGTTGTTTCGTTCTAGTTGATCAGTAGTGGAGCCCAGTTGGGGTCGATCGGGGACCTTTGTCGCATTTGGGGTTCTTCTTTTATTTTGGTTCCGTAGTTGGACCTTGATTGTATCTGAATGATGTAATGCTTTATTCATGTAATTGTGTGAAGTGGCGATTGTAAGCCAACTATGTATCTCTTTCCCTTATGTATTACATGGGTTGTGTGAAGATTACCTCACTTGCGACATTGCTTTCAATGCGGTTATGCCTCTAAGTCGTGCTTCGACACGTGGGAGATATAGCCGCATCGAGGGTGTTACAAGTTGGTAATCAGAGCCTTCCCCGACCTTAGGAGCCCCACTGCTTGATCGTTTTTAGCGACCGAGTTGTGTCTAGAAAAATGTTTTGAGTCATTTAGGATTATATATATCGAAGAGTTAGGAATTCTTTTTACTCCTCAGTCCCTTCCTCGCTCTGGTGAGGTCTCCTGACGTAGAAGTTTTGACTTTTCTCTCCTCAAATTTCACTAATTTTTTTTAGGATCACGCGGGTATCTTGGAATCGTTCCGATGGTTTTATGATGAGAACATTGTCTTGGTGCCTCCTGCCAGGGGTTTAGTGGAAGTATCCCGGGGAGTTGAGCTCTGAGGTGTTGTCGTCATAATTTTATCGTTGCAGTTCTGGAACACCTGAGTTTAGTACGCCGACATCGAAAATCTCTTTTATGCAGTTGTTGGTGAGATAACCCCGATAACCCAGTACTGAGGTGAGTAAGGGAGTATTGCCATGACTCGTATAACAGATGCTTTTCGAAGGTTGAGGTACACGATTTCCGGAGTTTTCTTGGTTATGTGTTGACGAATGGATATAGCTGGATCTAGGGATTGTTAGTTTGGGTGAGATATATTGCTTCCCCTGTATCCCCAACACCAGATTGCATAACCAGAAAGTTTCGGGAGTTTATAGGTGGGAATTCAAGTAGCTCCTAGAATATCTTTTCGACATATGCATGATATGGGATTGGGTAAATCTCTATCATATGTATTTGTTCCGGCTTATTCTGCAAGCCAGTCCTTTGTTTTTGTTTTGAGTTGTGGTATTCGAGTTGCTTCAATGTCGAGTGTTGATTCCATATCTTTCCGAAATGGTGTTCCCATACTTCGATGTGAATACCAATCCTTCTCGACAATCGAGATTGCCATGTCAATCCTTTTCAACCGGCGTGTTTCTCTTCAAGTGGATCTGATCACTTCAACATCAGCAAGACCAATTATCATTTCTTCTCAACGGTGTTTGTTTCATCCGTCTCCAAGTTGCCTTTGTTTTTTCCCGCCCACCCACCCTTTTTCCTCAAGGACTAAGATTTCTTTACCAAGTATCCTTTTATTTTTTATCAAGTTTCTCCATTCTTTTTCGTCAATGTTCTTACCCGGTGGTTCTCAAGAAGATGTTCTACTAGTTCGTCATTCCTCATTCCTTTCTCTTCTCCGGTGGATTCAAGTCAAGTTTTGTTGATCATACATTTTTCCTCATTTCAATGTCTTCTCATACCGGAGCACCTCATTATCATTCTACTTCTCGCTATTTGTTATTCCGGAGTGCTCAAGATACCTCGAAGATTCGTGTTTCCACTCTGCATTCGTTCAAGCTCTTTCGAGATTGGTATCTCATTCAAGTCGTTTAATTCAACCGGTGCAACATCTCTTTTAAATCTTTTCAACGGTGTTCTTTTGAGTGGGCCCTAACCCACAGGTCTTTTCCCCAGGATCTTACCTGACTCTTCTAATTCCCCGGAGCTTTTCTCAAATTCTTTTCATTTGTGACGTAAGAATGGATCCCATCTGTCACATGCCTTCTCCAAGATCTCTTTCAAATTCTTTTAATCTTTGGTGCAACCCTTCCTCTTTTTCATTCTTTCGGAGTATCTCAGTAATTTTGGTGTTGTTTCTCGTCATCATTTAAAGACCGAAGAAGGATTTCTCTTAAATCTTGGTCCATTCATTTAAATATTCATGGTTCTAGCTTTATGCCATCCTCTCATAATTGTTTTCGATTGTGAGAATTTTTTTCACTCGTCCGAAGCGTTTCATGAGTTGTTTCCATTTCTTTCCTCCGAAGGCCATCATGTCATAATTCTTCATTCTCAGCTTTCAGCTATCATTCTCCAAATTTTACCGGTGGTTCGTTCAAGATTTCACTTCCTTCGTTATCATATTAATTCATTCGTTGTTTCCAAATCCTATCGGTGGTTCCACCAATACCTTCTCAAGTTTTGCACTATATCTCTCTTAATCCTTTCTACGAGAATAAGTAGTATGCCAAATCCATTGCTTGTCATCAATTTAATTTGATGAAGGGTAAGTATACAATAAATCTTATTCTTATTTCCTCAAGGTGATTCAATTCTTTTTCTTCCGGAGATTGTTTATGATAAAGTAATCCTTGGTTTCAGTTGTTTCATCTTTTCTTTTTCCGGAGTTCCAAGTTTTCCGCATTATCTCGTCACGAAGCTCCATCTAAATCATCGCAAGGCTTCACCTTGTGTTTTCAAGTTCTCTTTCTTTTTATCATCCTTGTTTTTATCGGAGTTCTACATGGATGCTCTACATGGTGGTTCATCAAGGATTCTTTTCATTCTTCAATTGTTCTTCAAGATTTCTCTTGTAGTTATGATCAGCCAAGCTATACTCAAAAATTAAACATGGTGTTCAACACATGTCTTGTTTTGAGGAGTTCAAGCATTCTTCATCTTGCATTCCAAAGTGCAATTCTTTCGACCTCATCTTTTCAGGTGGTGTTATGTCATTCTTGACAATTTCTCTTCATGTTTCATGATGCATATGTTGTCAAGAATGAGGTATTTTAAATCCATCATTTTCTCTTCGTTCAAGAGATCTTTTCGACCAATCAACTTCTTCGTTGGAGTTATATTGGGTTATATCTCACTTACAGCCTTCCCTAAGGAATGTAGCTATTTGTGGTGCTTATCAATGATCCAATTTTCTCCTTCTCATCTCGGTGAAGAAGTTTTTCATCTCTTTGGTGCTCTCAGTCAAATCAAGTATTTCCGTTAGTGGCTGTTTGTCACCTCATAATTTTGAGATGTTTCCATAAGCCCACTACAAGCTTATTCTTTTCGTTTTGTTGTTGGTTTTCCAACAACTCCGTTCAATCCTTCTTTTTAAAGATGCTCTCTCAAATTCATTTGAGGTAGTACATGTTGTTTTCTTCTACATTCGATTATTCCAATGATCTATCTTCGATTCTTTCTTCCGGAGGCATTGTGATTTTGCTCTCGTTGACCCATCATCTCGTTTTCTCAAGATCATGTTTATTCATTTTCTTGCTTATCCATTTAACCGGAGTGTTGTGTTCTCATTCAAGTTCTTTCATCTTATCAAGTTTTGCCTCTCGTTTCAACCAGAGTGGTTCCAATTCCTTCTTGTCCATTGTACTCGGCATTCACAGCTTTGCAACCTCCAAGGTTCACATGGTGTTCCTTGTTTCTCTTTTCTACCGTAGTGCTCTCAATTGTGGTTAACTCCGTTGTGTTCTTTCTTTCAATTTTTCAACCTCTCAGGTTCATGGTTTCACTCGTTTGTCAAAGAAGCAACTTAGTTTTACCTTTCTTTTTCTCTTCCGTTTTCCCTCCGGTGCCATTCTAGATCTCGGGACGAGATCCTCTTGTAGTGGTGGAGTGTTGTAATGCCCCGAGACCGACGCTCCAGAAGACTTCCATATATTCCGGGTTTCGCCGTGTGTTTCATTTGTGCATGCCCTTTTATTTTTGCATTGCATCATGTCATCATGCCACCATCTCATAAATCTTTTGCAACTCATCTAAATAAATGGCATGGATCTTTGGTCCATTTAAATCGAGGGAATTCACATGGTGATTCTCTTTAAAACATATCCTCTCGATATTTAGAGAGCTATAATAAATATTCCATTTTTGGAATTCACCATAACACACTTGCAAAATATCCCATGTCGTCGTTATCTCAATTCTTGATCTCCAACTTTGCCATTTATTCTTTTATCATATTCCGGAGCTCCACCAAAAATCCGAACATTTTTGGACCTTCCTTTTATCAAGTCCTAGTTCAAACCCATTTGAATTAAATTCAAATGAGTTTGAATTTAAATCTTTCAATCGTGGCCTTTCTATTTTTCTTGGAACGAGCATATTTTTACGAGTCCGTGGAAATTATCCCCGTGCCCAACTCTTTCTCTAACCTTTCTTTTCTTCCCTTTTTCTTTCTGTTTATTTTCTGTTTTGATAAGAGAATTAGAGTTAGAGAGAGAGAAGGAGCCCTGCAGCCCAGCAGCCACACCTCCCGCGCCGGCCCATCCAAATTCCTTGAGGCCCAGCCGCCCCCACAAGTTTCCTAACCCTAGCCCGATCCCCTCGCAGCTTCTCTTCCTCTCGTTCCCGTGCCCGCCGCCACACCCGCACGCTCGATCCCCTCTCCCTTTTCCTCTATCTCCATCTTCCCCGTGCCCGATCCCCCACGCTCGCCTCCCTCGCCTCCCTTGCTCCGCCTGCGCCATGCTCGTCGGCCTCCTCGTGCTCGAGCCGTCCTGCCTTGCTGCACCTCCTGCCGCCAAGCCCTGCCGTCGGAGCTCGCCTTCGTCCCGACCCGCAGCAGAAGCTCGTCGCCGTTGGCCTTCGCCTCTGCACCGCGCCGCCCCGCGCCTCTCCACCTCCGCCGAAGCCAGGCCCCGCCACCGTCCTGCCCCGTCGCCCCTCCGGTCGCTGCGACCAGGAGCGCCACGCTCGACCTCCTCCTCGCCGCCCCTGGAACCGCACCGCCTCGGCCTCGCCGCCGGCAGCAGCAGAAGATGCTGCATCCTCTCGCCGTCGCTCGCCTCCACCACCATCAGCATCACTGCGGCCCTGTTCGCGTGAAGCCACTGCTCCACCACCATCAGCGCCCGGCGTCTCTGTCCCGTTATGCACCTTGCTGCTGCTGTAGGCCATGAGCTCGTGGCTACCGCACGGACGCCAAGACCGAGACCCCATGAATGTCAAGTACCACGACAACCATGTCCCGTCAAGTTCATCTACAAAATGAGTACCACTACGCCCGAATACCGTGGATGCACCAAGTCCTGCTTCAACAAGTGTACCTCTACTTCGGATTCACCAAGTACCCCTTCGGATGCGCTAGTTCGACTACATGGACGGTCAAGTACCTCTACCGCCGCCCGGACATCTACGAAAATGTGTTCAACTACCGTCGCCACATGAACAACGACTTCCACTACGCCGTGTATGACTACTTCCCACTACGGCCCGTGAACGTCTACGAGATGTACCACTACCGTCGGCCCGTGAACGACTACTTCCCTCTACGAAACGCGAGCCGTCCCGTTTGAACACTTCGAAGGTATACCCGAAACGACCGCCGTGGACCGAATGCATGTTGTATGAGATGCCCGTGTTTGCACCGTGACCGAATTGTCTTTGCACGTTCCTCTACTGCCATGCCACCATTATGTGGGACACCCGGAATCCGGGACCACCCCACCATCCGTGCATGCATCCGCACGCCTCCTTTTGCACCGGTATCTCCGTGAGCTATCGGAACCGATATGTTGCCGTGGCATCATTTTCGGATTCGTTGTCGTGGCACCCGTTTTGTTCCGCCATAGCGACAAATGCCTCGTATCATGCTCATGTCAACATTTTCTTAAAATTGTATAAACTTGCATATGTCATCCGCATCATGATAACAACATTTAAATGCTTAAAATTGTGTTTGCATTAACTACTAAAAGACATATGGGGATTTACCGGATTTGTTGTTTTTATATCCGGCCCCATTTAAATTGTTTAGATGGTATAGTTTTTGTTATGCTTCACCACTTGCCATGTTAACCAATACTTAATATTTTGGTAGCATAACGAGAGAGAACTAAATGAGTCATGTGGTGTTTTCTTCAATATGCCACTTCGTTGCATATTGAGCTCCACTTAATTTGTAAGTTTGTTTTGTGCATTTTGCCATGTCATGCTATTTAAACCGGGCATGCATCATACTTGTTTGTGCATCATGCCATGATTATGCTTGTGTGTTTACCATGTTGTTTGTTTCTTTCCGGGTTGCTTCTCCCGTTAGCTTCGGTTTCGTTCCGGAGTTGTGAGGATTCGTTCAACTACGTCCGTTTGTCTTCTTCATGGAATCGTTCTTCTTCCTTGCGGGATTTCAGGCAAGATGATCTTACCCTCGAAATCACTACTATCTTTGCTATGCTAGTTTGCTCGCTCTTTTGCTATGCCAATGCTACGATGCCTACCATTTGCTTGTCAGCCTCCCAAATTGCCATGAACCTCTAACCTTTGACACCATTCCTAGCAAACCATTGATTGGCTATGTTACCGTTTTGCTCAGCCCCTCTTATAGCGTTGCTAGCTACAGGTGAAGTTGAAGATTTCTCCATGGTGGACAGGGTTATGTTGGGATATCACAATATCTCTTATATTATTAATGCATCTATATACTTGGTAAAGGGTGGAAGGCTCGGCCTTATGCCTGGTGTTTTGTTCCACTCTTGCCGCCCTAGTTTCCGTCATACCGGTGTTATGTTCCCGGATTTTGCGTTCCTTACGCGGTCGGGTGATTTATGGGACCCCCTTGACAGTTCGCTTTGAATAAAACTCCTCCAGCAAGGCCCAACATTGGTTTTACCATTTGCCTCACCACCACCTATATTTCCCTTGGGAGTAATTAACCCAAGGGTCATCTTTATTTTAGCCCCCCCGGGCCAATGCTTGTCTAAGTGTTGGTCCAAACTAGAGCCACTTGCAGCGCCACCTTGGGGAAACTTGAGGTCTGGTTCTAGTTGTACGTACTGCTCATCCGGTCGTGGCCTGAGACGAGATACGCGCGGCTACTACCAGGATGTCGGCACGCCGGGAGGTCTTGCTGGTCTTGTTTTACCATTGTCGAAATGTCTTGATGTACCGGGATACCGAGTCTGATCGGAGTGTCTCGGGTGAAGGTCTATTCCTTCGTTGATCACGAGAGCTTGTCATGGGCTAAGTTGGGACACCCCTGCAGGGTATAAACTTTCGAGAGCCGTGCCCGCGGTTATGTGGCAGATGGGAATTTGTTAATGTCCGGTTGCAGAAAACCCGAAGTTGACCTTAATTAAAATACATCAACCGCGTGTGTAACCGTGATGGTCTCTTCTCGGCGGAGTCCGGGAAGTGAACACGGTGTTGGAGTTATGCTTGACGTAGGTTGCTATAAGATCACTTCTTGATCATACTTTTATCGACCGTGCTTTGCCTTCTCTTCTCACTCTCATTTGCGTATGTTAGCCACCATATATGCTAGTCGCTTGCTGCAGCTCCACCTCATGCCTTTACCTTACCCATAAGCTTAAATAGTCTTGATCTCGCGGGTGCGAGATTGCTGAGTCCACGTGGCTCACAGATACTTCCAAAACCAGTTTGCGGGTGCCTATGTTACCGAGCAGGTGACGCAACCAAGCTCAAGGAGGAGCTCGATGAAGATCTTGCCCTTTGTGTTGTTTCGTTCTAGTTGATCAGTAGTTGAGCCCAGTTGGGGTCGATCGGGGACCTTTGTCGCATTTGGGGTTCTTCTTTTATTTTGGTTCCGTAGTTGGACCTTGATTGTATCTGAATGATGTAATGCTTTATTCATGTAATTGTGTGAAGTGGCGATTGTAAGCCAACTATGTATCTCTTTCCCTTATGTATTACATGGGTTGTGTGAAGATTACCTCACTTGCGACATTGCTTTCAATGCGGTTATGCCTCTAAGTCGTGCTTCGACACGTGGGAGATATAGCCGCATCGAGGGTGTTACATGCACCCCCTCTGCTTCACCGATGAGGTGCTGGACCATGAATTTCTGGAAGGATTTAAACCCGTGAATATAGAGGCATACGACGGAACGATAGACCGTGGGGTCTGGATTGAGGACTTCATTCTCCATATCCACATGGCTCGCAAAGATGATCTCCACGCCATTAAATACCTACCCCTAAAATTGAAGGGACCAGCTCGACACTGGTTGAAAAGCCTTCCCGAAAACTCAATTGGAAGTTGGGAAAAACTTGAGGATGCTTTTAGGGCCAATTTTCAAGGGACCTATATCCGACCTCCGGACGCAGACGACCTAAGTCACATGATTCAACTGCCTGGAGAGTCAGCCCGAAAACTTTGGAACATATTTCTTACTAATAAGAATCAAATCATCGACTGCCCGGACACCGAAGCCTTAGCAGCCTTCAAGCACAGTGTCCGAGACGAATGGCTTGCCAGACACCTCGGCCAGGAAAAGTTGAGGACAATGGCAGCCTTAACAAGCCTCATGACCCGCTTTTGCACGGGCGAGGACAGTTGCTGGCCCGTAGTGGCACTAGCGACTCAGGCACATCCGAAGTCAGAGATGGCAACGGGAAGCCGCGACGCAACAAAAACAAGCGTCAAAACAATGAAAGCAGCCCAGATAACACGACAGTAAACGCCGGATTTAGGGGCTCTCGACCCGGTCAACGGAAGAAGCCATTTAAAGGCAACAGAGATGGACCGTCCAGCCTAAATAAGATTCTGGACAAATTATGTCAGATTCATGGCACCCCTGAAAAACCTGCAAACCACACCCACAAAGAGTGCTGGGTTTTCATCCAGGCCGGCAAGCTAAATGCCGAACACAAGGGGAGGGAGACCCCAAGTGAAGACGAGGATGAGCCTCGTCAGCCGAACACTGGAGGACAGAAGAAATTCCCACCATAAGTCAAAATAGTGAATATGATTTATGCAACTCACCTTCCAAAGAGAACGCGCAAACGCGCACTCCAAGACATATACGCTGTGGAGCCCGTCGCCCCCAAATTCAATCCCTGGTCGGCCTTCCCGATCACCTTCGATCGCAGGGACTATCCGACTAGTATCCGACACGAAGGCTCGGCTGCCTTGGTGCTCGACCCAATAATTGATGGATACCATCTCACTCGAGTCCTTATGGATGGCGGCAGTAGTCTAAACCTGATATACAAGGACACTGTCCGCAAAATGCGGATTGCCTGGCAAGAATCAGCCTAAGCAACACTACCTTTAAAGGAGTGATACCAAGCGTCGAGGCCCGCTGTACGGGATCTCTAGTACTAGAGGTTGTATTCGGTTCTCCCGACAACTTCAGAAGCGAATAACTGACGTTCGACATCGCTCCATTCCGAAGCAGCTATCTCGCACTACTTGGAAGAACGACCTTTGCTCATTTTAATGCAGTACCGCACTACGCCTACCTTAAACTTAAGATGCCTGGTCCACGTGGCATCATCACAGTTAGTGGACATACAAAGCGTTCCTTACGCGCGGAAGAATACGTGGCGGCTCTAGCAGCCGAACACTGAGCGACCCCTCCTACAAGAATAAACGTTCGTCGAGACCACAAACACGGTTAGACGAGTTCGGCACCCCACCAAATGTAACAGCCCAAACTGGGATATCCCCATAAATGGTGCTAGGGGCTACTCGCAAAAAAAAGAGGCCCATAGTTTGGCCCAACCCTATCAATACAATAACATGTTGCATTTTCATGGTTCAGATTAACTAACTCCTCGCACGAAGTCTTTCACCTGGGTTTTTCCTTTTTACAGATGATCATCGTGCTACACCCTTCCAGAATACGGTACAACAGAGATAAAGGCGCAGATGTGCTGCAGGGCCCCGCTCAAAGGTTTCTTTTTAGATTAAGACCCTACATAAACCTTTTTAATGTCTCTTGTTGCGTCTTCCCCTCTGGAAACTTGGTATAACCAGGAGGAATACTGGCGTTTTCGTCATTTTTGTCACAGCAGACTAATATACGTACCTGGAAACTCAGAGCTTATTGTCGAGGGCATTATTTAGCCCAGTATATGTTGTAAAGTCCGAATACCTTAGGCAGTGTTCGGCGTCGCGAGTTTGGCCTTATATGCATCAGCTCCGAATCATGTCTTTGGTCAAATGTTGGGTTTGCCCGGCTCCCATGTTTTGCTACCTTACGTTCCGCTCTATCGGCTAAGGCGGCACCGGGAGAACTACTGCGATTGTGCCCTGGTTCATCTGGGTGAGCACGTCAGTAGAGAAAGCCGAAAACTGACTATTATGATACATCGCGAGACTAGTCAACCACTCGGTTACTCAGCGAAATCTTCATGATTCCTCCGCATTAACGAAGCACCGGTTTCTCGGTCATGTAAGTACGCGCACCATCTTTGGATGAACGCGGAAGTACTAGGGGCTATATAGTAGCCCCACCATCAAACTCCTATGGCTAAGTGAAAGTGTTAAAGCTATATAGTCTGATTGCCTGGTTCGCCGTGCTACCACCTCCTTAACGGACCAAGACGTTGGATCAAGTGTGACTATGCATTTTTCCGAACACCCTCGCATTATATGCGTGGGGGCTGAAGCCGACGACTGCTAACTTTCAGGTTATATACATACATAAACGGCCGCACAAGAGGCACTACAATACTTTCATGCAAAAGTATAAACACAGCCTTTATAATCAAAATAGCATTGTCTTTACAATTGAGATACATGTCACTCGAACATGGCACTCTTCGAGCACTGAGCCTATATTAAACGGGCACCTTCTAAGACTTCTTCAAAATAGTGCTCAGCCGGGTCCTGGCCTTCCGCCGCACCCCGGGTTGCAATGGCGGTGGTCTCCATCCCAGCCCAGTATGTTTTAACACGGGGAAGAGCCATCCGCACACCCTCTATGCACGCCGACCTCTTCACAGCATCGATATGCAAGAAAGCACCATGGAATTGTTGTACCAATCCAAAATAGTTGTATGGCCTTGGTCCACGTGGCCAAAGATGATCCACGACAAACCTCATAGCAAGCCCAGACAACCTGTGGAGTTCGGCCCATGCAGCCATCCTTTCATTCAACGGCAACGGACGCTTCGGGGAACTGAACTGCGACCAGAATAACCTCTCTACCTAATGGTCTTTCCGATCTTTGTAAAACTCAGTCGCATGAGCAGCACTCTTTGCCAGGTCCGTATACGCATCTGCAGCACTCGACAACTGATCTAGAGGGTTATACTTCGGATCTCCAAACTTCATCCGCAACAAATAGGGCCTCCCAGCCGTGATATCTCCGGCTTCCCGAAGCTCCTCCCTTATCCCTCTCATTTTAGAGCGGGTATCCTTGGCTGCATCCAGGGCCTTCTTCAGATCGGCCACTCTCGCTTGGCTGTCCTTTTCAAGGAGCTCATAACGGTCGGCGGCATCTTTCAGCTCAACAGCCATCTCGGCTATCCTTTTCTCGCTCTGGCGATGAGCAGCCTGTTCGGCTCTCAACTCTTCGACCGCCTTCAGGGCGGCCGCATCACTTATTCGAGCTTGTTCCTTGGCTCGGGCAAGCTCCGCCCAAAGGGTCTCTACGGCAGCAGCTCCATCTGCAGTCACAATATATTATAAGATACTATCATAATGCTCCTCTTACAATTTATGGACAAGCAGAACATACATACCTTGGGCCTCTTCAAGCCGCTTGTTAACAAGCACGATGTCGACATCCGCCACGTCCAGCTGCCACTTTAGCTCGGCAAAATCAACAGTCCGGTCAGCCACCGGACAATCAGCCGCCTGCACACACGCAGCAGCATGATTATTACTTGGGATTACGATCCTCTGTTTGCCACCTCCGGGTGGCAACCAGAGTCTCAGGGGCTACTATCTATACAGAGCACACCTAGCATGTGCGGTACCGTCATAAACATATACATTATTTTGCGTACCTCAAAGCCTCTCAGCAGACTTGTAAAGGCTTCATTCAATCCGCTTTTGGCGGATGAAATCCTCTCAATTACCCTACCCATTAAAGTACGATGTGTCTCTCAGATGGCTGCTCGCCTTAGCAGACCCATCAGTGTGTCCGGCTGTATGTTGGACATCCCCGGACTCTTTCTATCGTTCTCCTTGGGAGCCGAATAGTCCAAACTTCGGGCAGCCGAAGTGTCAACTTCTAGCCTCGGCGGATCGGGAGAGATCCTCCGTGACGACACCTCGGGGTCATCCACCCCATGTAACGGGGAGGCAGGAAGAGGCGTTTCGCTCTCCATCATCTCCGGAGGAAGATCCCCAGAAGACGAACTCTATGGAGAAGGGGTACGAGCCGGACTACAACAAATATGTTTCGGTCATTATCCTCAGAGACAAACCGAGTATATTTACCAATGTACTCTTTTACTTACGGCTCGGTGGAGGGTTGGCCCCCTTGCAGGCGCTGTGCGGCAATAACGCCCTCGGGGGCAGGGCCCCTTGGCGAGGGTTTCTTCCCTTGTTTGGAAGCCTCTGTTTCCAAATCTTCAGAGGCGGCCCTTTTCTTACATTGAGGAGAGGGGATTTTAGGTTCCCCTCCCAGATTATCCTCCTTCGTGGAGGCGCTTACTCCCCCAATTTGGATGTGTAAAATATGAGGCCCACCTATGGCTTCTCTATTCCTCCCCTCGTCTTCTCCTGTTGGCACTTCATACGACGCGTGCTCAAGCATCCTGGTCAACAAAGGATCCGGCGAGCCTTCGGGAAGAGGGGCCGAACACCTAATCCTCTCCACCTTCCTTAGCCAGTCCTGGCAGATAGCAATTTTTCAGAATGATGTTATAATAAACATAAAGGATGGTGTGTTCGGTAGCGGAATTACTTACTTGGGTATCCGGACGGTTGCAGTTGAGACCCACGTCCTCGGTGGTGTCCGGACACTTTATTCGTGATCCGAAGAATGACCCACTACTAGGAAAAGGGCTATAGATAGGATTGATTCTAATGGCGCACCGTGGAAGCAGTGCGCCACTACTATATACTAATGGCGCACCTATTTGTGATACGCCATTAGTGTGGAAGACACTAATGGCGCACCGTAAACAGGGTGCGCCACTAGTATGAATTATTATTTTTTTCCATTTTCCCATACATACTAATGGCGCATCGGGTCCATAATGCGCCATTACTATCTATAACTACTAATGGCGCACCAAGCAGGCAGTGCGCCATTACTGTAAATTTTGTTTTATTCTTTTTTTTGCAAAACTACTAATGGCGCATCGTGGCACAGTGCGCCATTACTAGTTTAAACTAGTAATGGCGCACTCAGAGGAGATGCGCCATTAGTATATATACTTATTATTTTTACTTTTTTGCAAAACTACTAATGGCGCATGGTAGGCTGATGCGCCATTAGTAACCAGGGTTACTAATGACGCATTTTCCTACGGTGCGCCATTAGTAACCTGGGACCAACAAGATATTTTGGACAGCCCACACCTACCCACTCACTTTCCCCACTTCATTCCATCCACCTCCTTCTCCAAGCTTTCGGCCATCTCCTCCTCCTCACCTAATTTCCACCATAGATTCAACAAAATTAAGTGGTGAAATTACCTTTTTTTGATAGGTAAGTAAGGGAAAGCTATCTTCATGATATAGATCTACTTTTTTTTCTCCCTAGCTCGCTCCAACAACGTGCACATGCACTTTTTGTGGCCTAGCTAGATCTATGTATGTTTGTGGTGTTGCATGTGTTTGTGGTTTTGCATATATGTTTGTGTTTGAAGGTACCGGTATTTGAAATATGCGATAGTTGCCAATATTTTGCCGGAATGTTTTGATTCATTTCCGTTTCGGCGAGAATTTTGGCACTATGCATTCTTTTTGGTCCTATTTTTAGGGAAGGTCATGCCAAATTTTTTCTTGGTTCTAACATATCGTTTTGCTCTACCCTGCAGGCGACCATGGTCCGCACGATGACTGAAGGCATCGTGAATAGGTTTTTGAGCTCCGCGAAGGCCGAGATGCTTCAAAAGAACGAGACGGAGATAAGATGTCCATGTCAAAGATGCAAGCTGAAGAGCCTTATTGCGGACCCGGATTCCGGGCAGGTGCGGGACCACCTGCTCTTGCGTGGTTTCATGGATGGCTATCGGTGGCAAGGTGATGAAGATGACTATCAAGTCATCCATGGCCGGGGCCGGGCAAGAAATGAGGATGATGATGATGATGATGATGAGGCGAAGCAGGACACGGAAAGTCGTCGCAAAGGCAAAAAGGCCAAGAAGACCGGAAATGACTACCCTCCCGCGTGCTTCACTCTAAGTCAGGAGGAGATCGAGCAGTTTTTCACCTGCCTCCTAGGAGTAAAACTTCCTTACGGTTACGCGGGGAAGATAATCAGATACCTAGACCCAGCGAAGCAGAAGTTCAGCGGGATGAAGTCTCATGACTGTCACGTGCTGATGACGCAGATACTTCCAGTTGCAATCCGTGGGATCATGGACGCGCACGTCCGTGAAACGCTATTTGGCCTATGCAACTTTTTCGACGTCATCTCTCGGAAGTCGATTGGCGTGAGGCAACTCAGAAGGCTACAGGAAGAGATCGTGGTGATACTATGCGAGCTTGAGATGTACTTCCCGCCTGCATTCTTCGACGTTATGGTGCATCTGCTGGTCCATATAGTGGAGGATATCATCCAACTCGGGCCGACGTTCCTGCACAGCATGATGCCGTTCGAAAGGATGAATGGTGTCATCAAAGGATACGTTCGCAACATGTCACGTCCAGAGGGAAGCATAGCCAGGGGCTTTCTGACCGAAGAGTGCATCTCCTACTGCATGAATTATCTAGGCATCGAGAACCCCGTTGGTCTGCCCGTCAACAGGCACCTCGGCAGGCTCGCTGGATGGGGTCACCATGAGGGTCGCCGCGAAATGCATGTCGACTTCGAGGGTCGACTCGCCGACTTTGAAAGAGCAAACCTAGTCGCGCTACAACACATAGACGTGGTCGATCCTTGGGTGGTAGAGCACAAAACCTTTATTAAGAAGACGTACAATGACCGAGGTCAACAGAGGACGGACGAAGATATACTCAAAGAGCACAACTCATGTTTCACGCGTTGGTTCAAGCAGAAGCTTCTGTCGTACCCTTTACATGAGGATTCTTCCGCGGAAGAACAACTCATATTCGCCTTGTCACAGAGCGCCGAGCACAACCTGATGACCTATGAGGCGTACGATATCAACGGCTACACATTCTACACCGAGGACAAGGACATGAAGAGCGATGGTTATCAGAACTCCGGGGTAATGATGGAATCCTACACCGGTAACGACAAGGACAGATACTACGGAAGGATCGAGGAGATCTGGGAGCTGAGCTACGCTGGAGAGAAGGTCCCGATGTTCCGTGTCAGATGGGCCAAAAACGTCATAAAAGAATACCGGTATTTCACCACCATGGTTATACCCGAAGCCAAATCCAAGACCGCGGGCGCAAACGTCACCGTGAAAAATGAGCCATGGGTACTGGCTTCCCAAGTGGACCAATGCTTCTTCATTACCGACCCGCCAAAGCCCAGTCGTGTTGTCGTGAGGAGAGGCAAAAGGAAGATCTTCGGAATGGATGGAGTAGCCAATGAGCAAGACTTCGACAAGTACGGCGACCCGAAGATCGAACATGACGACGACGATGAAGTAGCAGCACACACCACAAGAAGAAGCAGGACCACCCTACCTAAAGGACGTCCGTTCCACAGAAGAACTCCGTTTGCGAAAAAGAAGGGCAAGAAGATTGTGAACAGATAGCTAGCTAAGACCGATTGTATTTAAATCGTAGTCTTCATTTCTCGATTGTATTTCATGGGCACTTTTTGATATCATGAATATTTTTAAATTTCATGGGCACTTTTTGAATTCATGAGGACACTTGATCTCTATTCCCCCTCCATCTCGATCTCGATCCCCCTCCATCTCGATCACACCCGCACCCTCCCCCGCTAGCTCCACCCATCGCAACCCTCCCCCGCACCCGCACTTTTTGAACATATTTTTTAAATTTTTTTTACTATTTTTATAAAAAACATTACTATTATAATTTAAACAAGTTTGAACATATTTAAACACAAATAAATATAAAAAACAGCATTTAAAATGCATAAAAAATATTACTGTTATGATTTAAACAAGTTTGAACATATTTAAACACAAATAAATATAAAAAACACCATTTAAAATGCATAAAAAAATATTGGGGATCCTGGGAATCGAACCCAGGACCTCTTGGTGTGTGTGCTGCGTGCTGACCAGTCGGGCTAGTGGGTGGGTTCTGTTGTAGATAGGGTTGGGCTGTAGATATGGCTACTGGGCTAGATTAAAACAAAATTCTAATGGCGCACCGAGGGGTGGTGCGCCATTAGTACAGTCGTACTTATGGCGCATCGGCGTGTGGTGCGCCATTAGAAAGCTTCCCTCCTCCTATTCCCCTCTGGCCTCTCTCCCTCCCTCGCCAGATCCCACCCCCCCACTCGACCTAACTTTGCCCCCGCGCCGTCGCCCCCCGAGCCAGAGGAGACGACGACCGCCTCTACCTCAGCTCAGCTAGGCCACGCGACGCCGAGCCGAGCGCCGCCTACCTCGCCGTCCCCCCTCCGCCCGCGCCCGCGCCCTCGACGTCCTCCGCCCAAGACGAGACGCAGAGACAGGCGAGTGGAGGAGCCCACCGCGTGTCACCGGAGCTTCAACGCCCAGCCGCTGCCGGAGCTTCAATGCCGGCGCCTTCCTCCATTCCTTCATCCCCTCCCCCAGGTGATTCCTCCCTTCTCCTCCATCCCCTCACCTGCAAACCCTAGGGTAGGCCTGGCTTTCCGGTGCTGTTAGCCAACCAATCGCTTGATGCCTGTGTACCATGCTGTGTTTTGAGTTTAAGATTTATATAATTGCAGACCCCTGCAAAACTGCAACAACCAAATATAGGTAAATAAAAGATAAAGTGGGTGATCTCAACACTGGAAAAAAGGTTTATTATATCAGGCAAGCAAACCGATTTAGTACTCTAGTACACACCACGTTTGTGTCCACATACATTCTGGACTGGATTCATGTGAAATGAAAATTGATTTGATATTGAATTGGACTTAGAAATACAATTGCATTGGCCAAAGAAAAGCAGGTCACCTCTTTTAACCGAAGAAAACACCAGTTCATTATAAGCTGACGAAACTTCCAAAGGCTTTGGTCTGACAGTAACTGCAATTTTCAAATAGAAGTGTATGACAGAAAGATTTCCAAACCAGTGTCTTCTCCCTTCTCTAAGAAGGGAATCCATGTAGCAGAGGAGAAAAGCAAAACAATCAAGGATCTGGAGTCTGACTATAGTTGCATATATAAGATATAACTTAGAACTTGGTGTTTTCATCTAAAATTATTGAAACTATCGGGAAAAATGCAGATAGGTAGCAATAAAGTGATATATCCAAAAGCTCAATTTGTAATATTAGGTATGAAGACCTCTATGTGGATGCTAACAAACAACGACTGAAATAGCAAAACTGTAATGCCATGCAAGTTCTGGGCAGGACAGTATACAGATTTGTAAAATGCAAGTGGATTTTGGTGCCAGCGTTCGTGTAGTACTCTGCATTAATAAATCTAACTATATGAGCTCTCAATACTTGTGTAATATGATTGCTTTTGGGCTGTTTGAAGACATGTTGAATCGGGTTTATGTGTTATTTAGGATGAACTCCTTGCACTACTGTTAAAGCCTAACTATATTGCTGCTGTTACTTTTATGTATACATATTGTTTTTGTTAATACTTGTGTAATATCATTTCTTTATTTTTGTTAAGTCCGGGCACGGGGTGCAGGACGACGACCGCGGCCGCCGGCCTTCCCACGGCCAACTGAGGCATCCCTTCGACGACGCCGCCGCCGCCGACCCCGACCCCAACCCCGACCCTGACCCCTCCGGCGACCGGCCGCGCCTGCCCAGGTACCTCTCCTCCTTCCTCCTTCCTCCCTCTCCATCCTTCCTCCCTCCCCAACCTATGCATGGTGAAGATGAGTTCAGTTGAGTAGGCAGGAAGTTGCTGCTTCCAAATGCTTTTTCTTTTCTAGCTTAAACTACCACGAATGGTTTGCTGCAATTGCTTCATGGAAGAATCTAAACTTTTTACATGGCAGTGTGTGATACAACTCTTCAGGAGGCTATAAGCATGCAAGTTGCTTAACCTCTGGACATTGTTCAGTTGCAAATGCATCTGAAGTAGATTGAGATTTCATTCTGCTTCCTTGTGCTCTATGTAGAATGCTTCTAAATTTCCTGTTTTGTCCAACTGCAGTTTCTTGAATTAACTTGCTATGCATTAGGTTGGTCTCACCCTCAGACCGATGCTGGTAATGATATGTATGTGCTATTAGATGTTGGTATTGTTCTAGTTTTAGTTCTGATGGTTTCCTTGTGGGTTTGTTTGACTCAGGTGTTTTAGTTCATGTTTCCATGTACAGATGTTTTAGTTAGTCAACTGAATCGAGTTTGAGATGTTCTGTTTCTGATGGAGTGTCAAAGCAGATGGAGTGTCAAAGCAGTAGAGTTTTCAAAACTAGATCATTTTACTGGCCATTTAGTGACAAGTTTCCTGGGAGTTGTCGACCCTTCTGCCTTCAGTTGTTGCTAGCCTAGAAGTAAGTCTCCTCATGGTTTTACTAGACCTTTGAATTATCCCCAGGAGTGAAAGGGCATAAAGCTCTCTAGCTGATTGACTATGCGTGTTCTGTTATAGCTATTTCAGCAAATTGATGTCATTCTCTATTAGCAATGTTGCAATAAGGGAACATATATATCATTAGTAAGGTTAAAAGGAAGTGATCCATCTGCAACTGGTGTTTATTAGTCTTTTTGAGTGAGTTATCTGCATCTGCTCCTTGTGGTGGTGGTTGTTTAGATGGGCAGTAAGAAACCATGCTTGATTTGGGGGACTGAACTTATGCTTATGTATGCCATCAGAAGCAGTTCGAAATCATTATTCTCTCTTTTCCTTGCAGGTTTGGGCAACTTCAGTCAGTTGATCTTGAATCCATTGAGCCTTCACTTAGAGTTGGTACTCATCCATGTAACTCTTCACATTTCCATGTAGGATGGTTGCCTATCACTTACTAGTGTGCTAGTGCCCCTTAGTCCAAAGACTAATAGCTATGACAAAGTATAATTCCTTGTAGTGTTTAAGTATAACAAAATTCAGAGAAATGCATGCAGAAGCTAGATCAGTACCAGCTAGCTAGCTAGCTAGTAGTAGTACTACTGCTACTGTTCTTTCCTTTCTTTTTCTGTCTGCTCATAATTTTTTTAAGATTTATCTGTTCATACGATGATATACTAATAATTATAAAGAAAATCTTGGACACCCATGGATTCAAGAGTTAGCTAGCTAGATGATAAGAGGGATGCATGAGAAGCTAGCTACACTGCCATGAACTTTGTTTTTCCTTTTGACAAACACTCTTGTTAACATCAGGAATTAAAAATGCAACATAGAACAAGATATATAGATAGCTGAAAGAAAGAGGTGTGCTTTGAAAGAAAAAATGTGCACCTGCAAGTGAGACTTGACATGTGCCAAGCTAGTAAACAAAATCTGTATATGTACATACTCTCATAAGGTTCTAAGAGATTTTGTAATAAGCTTGATGTTCCTTGTCGTTGACTTATCACCGTTAAACAGAGACCTCTGAGCCATGATCTGTAAAAATACATTTGTCATTCTTTCTGTGTTTGTACAGACTTGCTAAACTATTGATGATTTTTTGTTGGGAGACATATTATATCTGGAATGGAAGCTCACATAAGTTGAGCTGATTTTTGTCCATATGAAAGCAGAGGACCATATGGTCTGTGGCTGGGTTTTGTCTCCGACCATCGTGTCGTGCTGAATTTGTGTGTACCCCAAGAGGCCCTTGAGTTTGCCGGAATGTCGATTAACTTCCGTTCCGGCAAATTCGGGTACTCCATATGTCCTATTTTCAGCAAAGGTCATGCTGAAATTTTCCATGAATTTTAGCATGACTTTGCTAAAAATAGGACATATGGGGTACTTGCGACTAATGCATGGGCCGGGCTATCTTAGTACTTAGTTAAGTAGGATCATCTGCCTGCCATTCTTGCTGCATTAAATCATAGGTGGCAATAGAGCCAAGTGATTAGGCCCAACTTAGAATTATCCTTAGCATCGATAAACCCTAGATGATAAACCCAACATAGGTGGCAATAGAGCCAAGATTAGGCCCAACCTAGGGTGCCTCGGCATCGATAAACCCTAAATGATGAAAACTTAACTTGGTTGCCCCGGATGCCTCGGTGTCGATGAGAACCTAAATGATGAAAGCTTAGGATTTTAGGGTGCCTCGGTGTCGACAAACCCTAAATCATGAGACCATGATCTTGTTCCTTGACAATAACCATCTTTTTGACCAAACTTTTTTCCTATTTAGAGAGAAACATGGCCCACAACGATGAGGCCGGTGGTTCGGGCGGCAAGCAATTCTGGGAGCTATCCCAAGAGATGGAGGAACAACCTCACCGCTATGATGACACCGCGGAAGACACCGATCCTGATTACACAACCCCTAGTGGCGTCGGGGATGACACCACTGATGGTGCCGCCGAGGATGCCACCACTGATGATGGAGGCGCACCCCCGCGTAATTAGCTCCATATGGTTGCACTCTAATTAATCCCGAATATTTCTAAATGGTTCATGTTCCTTTCGCAGGACAATGAAAGCAGTAGCATGGGGTCGTCTAAGAGCTCCCCTTTCGACACCCCTTTAAATAGGGCGTTGAACGTAATGAAAAAGAAGGATAAGCTCGATAAGCCGACGTCAGCTGGTCGTGTGGCCGGCAAAGGCTTGTCCACAAAATGGGGGTCATACTATAACGCTGGTGTGCGGAAGGAGAAAAAGACCAGCTCGGAAAGCCAGATGCGCGAGCTTGAAGAACTCAAGGCACAAGTGGCGCGGATTCCGGAGCTTGTCCATGAGCAAGTGCAACAACAACTTGGAACGACGCTCAACGCCATGGTGCCTACGTTGATTCATGGGCTGACGACGTGGATTGCGGGCGGCCAAAAGGGGCATCCCCCGGTTCCCAGCTTCACGGCCAGCAACTCGCACAGCGCGGCGGCGGCACCATTCGTGTCTCCGACGGCGGCACCATTGGTGTCTCCGGCGGCAGCGCCATTGGTGTCTCCGGCGGCGGCGCCATTGGTGTCTCCGGCGGAGGCGCCATTGGTGTCTCCGGCGGAGGCGGTATTCGTGTCTCCGGCACCGGCACGGGCATTGGAGATTAATGCACCCGGGTGTACGCCGACCGGCACCACGCCAGCAAGCGCCCCCTCCGTCAGTTGCACGCCCGCCGTTGGCGGTGCCTCGACATTAGCCGAGCTCGACGGAATCACGGTAACTAAGCCTCTCGGCCGATGACTTCATCACCTTGCCTTTGACTGGGCATCCCTGACGCCCTATACATGTTTTTCCAGGGCACCGCCGACGTTCCTTGCACTCTTCTGCACTTCGTGGGCGCCGAGTTGGTCGATGTCGCCAAGGGCAGAATCGTTCAACCGGGCAACCCCATGTTCCACGGTAATCCGATGCCAACCACAATGTATAGGGTTGAAGTGGTTCGGGTGCTGCCAGGCTGCGACGAGCTATTACCTCCGATTCGACCCACTGGGGCCAACGAAGAAGATGAGATGACCCTCAGCACCTGCGTAAACTGGCCCCTGCTATGGCCGAAGAGCCAGATTCGTTTGGGGGTGGGGGACACCACCCCACAGACAAGACCGCCAGTCGTGCCGGCGCCAAGCCATGGCAAGAACGCCGCAACGCTACCGGACCTGTCGGACATCCCTATGGCACAGGATCCGGACAGCCCTATGGCACAGGATCCGGACGGCGACGACAACGACGACGGTACATTTACCAAAGTTGATAAGTACTTTGCCGAACATGGGTACGCTGACAAGTTCTGCGGGCCTCTTTCTCAAGAACCCAACCAAGACCACCGCGATCTAGCTGGTACGGCGGAGAAATCCAATTGCAACAAGCGTCGTCTGACGTTCAGTTCTCAGGACACGCCTCCAGCTCCCGCCTTCACCGAGCCTCAGATAGCTGAGGCGCGAAATATTATCAGCCCCAACACGCTGAAGAAGGCGGTCTGTGAGCAGAACTCGGTCCCATTACAGGAGATCAAGAAGAAGGGCCGGAAACGAAAGACTAACAAGGGCGCCGGTGCGAGCCAGCCGACACCGAGTTCGATCCGTGCTCAGGACGGGCCACCTTCACCTAAGGATATCTCTAGGAGGGTGCATGTGGCGGGTAGGGCGATGCTACCGCCAAATATGCTGAATGCTGCAACCAGTGCTATGCGGAGTCTGCACGACAGTGTTCTGATTTTGGAGAAGCGGCGTCTCAGAGAGAAGGATGTGGCATACCCGGTTTTCATGGCCAAGGTGCCAGAGAGCAAGGGCTTTGTGGATGGCGACATCGGGGGTATGATCGTCCTGCGGTTTGATGACATCTTTTCTATGTTTAACCTTAATCCGTTGCACTACACCTTCGTTCGGCTGTTTTCGCTGAGCATGCAGATGCGGATCATTAGAGACAATACCCCGGACATCGTGATAGTCGACCCCTTCTACATGTGTTCCAAGCACTTGAGCAGCGTTGGGGACCGCCAAGTTGCGAGTTCACACCTCGAAGGCATCATTCTGGCAAACGCAGATAAGGATAACTTCCTTGTGCCTTACTTTCCCAAGTAAGTCATCCCTTAACCGCCCCGTAACATATGATTTCTTAGATTTCGATCGTTCATTTTTTTCTAAAATTCCGTGTTCTGTGCAGTGACACACATTGCACACTCATCCTCTTAAGCCCGAAATATTCCATGGCCACGTATTTCGACCCGAACCGTAACTCCATGATAGACTACACAAATGTGAAGAAAGTTCTTGATGATGTTCTCCCCGGCTACGCCCAATCTGGAGGCAACTTCACCAGGCCAGTTCGTAAGTACGGCAAGCACATCTTCTCACACAATACGAAGTTCTGCTGCGTTAAGCAGCCGCCTGGCGGTCAGAAGGATGCCTACTACGCCCTCCATCACATGCGGGCGATCGTAAGGGACCATCATCACCTTCTGCTACCAGATAATCTCAAAGATTGGGCCGCGAGCTTGTCGGCAGTCCAGGACGCGGACCTCAGACAAGAATTCTTTCGCATCCAGTCGGAGTTTGCGGACATCATCCATCAAGATGCCCTTCATACCGCGGGGCAGTTCTTCCTCAGATATTAACCGTCCAACAGTGAGATAGATGAAACGCTACAAATGCAGGGTGACAACGACCGTGATTTCATGACCATCACGACAGACGGCGGCTTCACCCACGCTCCTGTCCGATGAGTTGAGTCGAAAGTAGTGATGTGTAGTTCTGAAACATTGATTGGCTCATGTTGTAATTAAACTTTAATGAATTCGGATGTCTCTTTGGTTTGGACGGTTGTTCAACTTAGATGTAATCGATGCTATTTATTACTAGGACCATGAATCGTGCTATTAATGTCTTGCTTTTCTCTTCCGATCCTTTTGTTGCATACTTACACATTGCTTATGTATTGTCTGTTGTTTGGCTTGTGCATAGAGATGCCGTTGTATGTCCTTTACAAGGGTAAGGTTCCCGGAGTCTACGATGACTGGGAGGAGTGTCGGAGACAGGTTCACCGTTTCAGCGGTAACAGTTACAAAGGGTACACCACTAGGGCGGAGGCCGAATCTAGATACGCCCGCTATCTAGCGGGAGAGAGGAGGGAGCGTTGGAGGAACCGGATGAAGACTAGTTTGATCGCGATGATGCTCATCGTGATGACCACAGCTCTCTTCTATGTGATGGTAGTTTAGATGATCGATATCGACTTGTAATGTGAAGGCAAACTCGATACTCGCGGTCTTGAGACTTGTAATGTTTTATCTTTGTCCGGTCTTTTGAATCCGGAGACTAATATGATGAATTGTATTCGGAGACTAATCTTCTATTATATTTGATGAATCTGATGTTGTTGTGTGCTGCTGTCTATATTCTATGCAATAATATATTTTGTAACCTGTGGAAAACTCAGAAAAGCAAAAAAAATAAAACCTAATATTCATACTAATGGCGCACCACACAAGACACTAATGGCGCACTGTGATCATCACACTAATGGCGCATTAGCTGCTGGTGCGCCATTAGAATGCCAAAGCACATTTGTACATATGGCCCCTGGGAGGCATTCTAATGGCGCACTGCAGGCTATACTAATGGCGCACTGCAGGCTATACTAATGGCGCACTACGCGGTGCGCCATTAGAACACCAGATACTAATGGCGCACCAGTAGTGCGCCATTAGAATTTAATTCTAATGGCGTGATGCCAGTGGCGCACCAGTAGTGCGCCATTAGAAGGAAAATTCGGTGCGCCACTAGCATGCCTTTTCCTAGTAGTGACCCATACATCTCTTTGAGCATCATGCCGAAGAATTGTTGAATGGTTCGCGGTCCTTCCGGGTTGAACTCCCACATACGAAGAGGACGACGCTGGCAGAGAAGGACTCAATGAACCAGCATCACTTGCATTATCTTGACAAGACTGACATCCCTCTTAAGGAGGTCTCGGATGCGACTTTGCAGTGTCAGCACGTCGTTAATCGGCCCCCAATCCAGCCCCTTATTGACCCATGACGCTAGTTGCGGCGGGGGCCCGAGCGGAACGCTGGAGCAGCCGCCCGCTTTGTACCATGGGGAGCTGTGATGTAAAACCACTCTTGCTGCCATAAATCAGATGTTTCCGCGAAAGAACCCTTTGGCCATGGGGCGTCGGAGCCTTTGCTTATTATATCACCTCCGCACTCCACATGACACCCGTCAATCACTCTAGGCCTCACATTCAAGGTCTTGATCCACAGGCCGAAGTGGGGGGTAATGCGGAGAAAGGCTTCACACGCGACGATAAACGACGAGATGTGAAGGATGGAATCCGGAGCTAGATCATGGAAATCTAGCCCGTAATAGAACATAAGCCCCCTCACGAAGGGATCGAGACTAAAACCTAGCCCTTAGAGGAAGTGGGAAATAAATACGACACTCTCGTTGGGTTCGGGAGTGGGGATGACCAGCCCTTGAGCAGGCAGCCTATGCGGGATTTCGGCGGTGAGATACCTGGCCTCCCTAAGCTTCTGGATGTCCTCCTCTGTGATGGAGGAGGCCATCCACCGGCCTTGAAGATTGGATCTGGACATGGTCGAAGGTCCGAAGTGCTTTAGCTTGAGCCTGGGGTGTTGGAACTCGAGGTGTGGGAGGGGAAGGATCGAGCGTGGGAACAAAAGGATAGGCCTTGCCCCCCCCTTATAAAGAGGACGAATATCAAGCGTCCCCCGCCTGACCGTTTGGGACTTGCCTAAAATCGAGGAGTCATATTAAGCAAACACGGTTGGGTTACCCACACCTGTATTGATGAGAATCCCATGATAAGGGGGACACGATCTCTGCTTCGACAAGACGTGCCAATAAAACTGCCTCGCGGCGCGTGTAGTGGCTGGTTGTGAAAAACAGTTTGAATAATGACTGGGCCGTGGCGTGATGTCATGCTATAAAAAGCTGTTAGCAGATTAGATTTGTGGAATATTGTACTCTCTACGGTGGTATGTGGAATTTGTCTTGCAGAGCTGGAGAAGATTCTCGTGTTTAAAATCTTCTATGGAGTATTCAAAGAAGGAACCCGCCTTGCAATGCCGAAGACAATCTGCACGCCGGACTCATCGTCATTGAAGCCTGGTTCAGGGGCGCTACTGAGGGAGTCCTGGATTAAGGGGTCCTCGGACAGCCGGACTATATACTTTTGCCAGACTGTTGGACTATGAAGATACAAGATTGAAGACTTCGTCCTATGTCCGGATGGGATTCTCCTTTGCGTGGAAGGCAAGCTTGGCAATTCGGATATGTAGATCTCCTTCTCTGTAATCGACTCTATGTAACCCTAGCCCCCTCCGATGTCTATGTAAACCAGAGGGTTTAGTCCATAGGACAAGAACAATCATAATCATAGTCTAGCTTCTAGTGTTTAGCCTCTACGATCTCATGGTAGATCAACTCTTGTAATACTCATATCATCAAGATCAATCAAGTAGGAAGTAGGGTATTACCTCCATCGAGAGGGCCCGAACCTGGGTAAAACATCGTGTCCCCTGCCTCCTGTTACCATTAGCCTTAGACGGACAGTTCGGACCCCCTACCCGAGATCCGCCGGTTTTGACACCGACAAAGACCCTTTCTGGCCTTATGCCTCCCTTAGTTTTATCATGGCTCAGGATATTTACTTTTGCTTTACCTATGAACTTGGTATGTAAGGAGTTAAACTACATTATTTGCTTATGTTGTTGGGGACTTATGTTGAATTTATTTTGCTATCTGAGAAATCTGAATGGTTTACTTGGTCATGGTCAGTTATGTTTCTCTATGGAATCATGTTTATGTTACTGGCATGACTTTTCTGCACTCACACTTATGATGATCGCTGGTAATACTGAAATGATTAAGTCATTTTACTGTAGACTCAACTCACACAGTTTTTACAATGAATAGAACATGGGATATATTAAATTGGAATGTCAAAGGAATAAACTCACAAAGCAGATGGGATGATTTAAGGGACAAAATTGATGAGAGCAATTGTGGTATTGTATGCCTGCAAGAAACAAAAAGAGATGACTTTGACCAAAATTATCTTAGAAATTTCTCTCCTAGAAGATTTAATCAATATGCTTATAGCCCTTCATTGGGCCTATCTGGTGGGCTGATTACTATCTGGAATGGCAGCCTTTATAGTGGTTCGATTGTTTGCCAGTCCTCATTTCAGCTCATAGTCAAGTTACTCTGCAATTTATCAGGCCACATTTTTTATGTCAGCAACAAATATGGGCCATGCCAGAATGAGAAAAGAACTGATTTGTTTAACTGGTTGGATAATGTTGATGCCTCACAGATGGATCATTGGATTCTTATTGGAGATTTTAATTTAATCAGAAGTCCTCATGATAGAAACAGACTTGGGGGAGACTCAAACAATATGCTTATGTTCAATAGCTTACTACAGCAACTTGATTTGGTGGAAATTCCACTCAAAGGTAGAAATTTCACATGGAGCAATATGCAAGACTCTCCATTGCTAGAAAAATTAGGCTGGATATTTACCTCAGCAAACTAGACTTTAACTTTCCCAAATACTCTAGCACACCCACTTGCTAGAGTAACTTCAGATCATGTCCCAATCCATATTCAGATTGGCAGTGATATTCCAAAGGCCTCCATTTTCAGATTTGAAAATTATTTGCTTGAGATTGATGGATTTGATGAGACTGTCATACAATGTTGGAACATAAACCAACAGATGTTAAATTCTGCAAATGATATTACAGCAAGATTCAAATGCCTCAGAATGGGTCTCAAGAAATGGAGCAAAAACCTATCTAAACTCAATATTAATATCTCTCCTTGTAATTATGTCTTGTCTATGATGGATGATATTGAAGATCAAAGAATACTGAGTACTATGGAATCAAATTTCAGGGATATTCTGAAAAAGCACATTCTTAAATTATTGGAAGTTAAGAGAATATACTGGAGATCTAGATTTAAAATGAGGAGTGTGAGACTGGATGATGAAAACAATGAATTTTTTTCATGCCATGGCCACACAAAGCTTCAGGAAAAATTATATTACTTCCATTATTGGGGAAGATGGTAATACATACCAAAATCATGAGCATAAAGCTGCTATTATTTGGAAATCCTACAAAGACAGATTGGGAACATCCATTGACCCCCCATGCTCTTCAATCTTGAAGAACTAATTCAGCCACAAGACCTGTATGTCCTTGAGGCTCCTTTTACAATGGATGAGATTGACCAAGTTATCAAGGACCTACTGACAGAGCCCCTGGCCCTGATGGTTTCAATGGCACCTTTTTAAGAAAATGTTGGGATATCATCAAGCAAGACTTCTATACCATGATCTGGGATTTTTTTGAAGGAAACCGTGATATTCATGGTATAAACACTGCTTTCATTACTCTCATCCCAAAGATCACTAACCCAGATAATATGAATGATTTCAGACCTATCTCATTGGTCAGTCTGCCTCTCAAAGTTATTACTAAACTTATGGCCAACAAAGCTCAAAATATCATCACTACTGTTATCCACTAGAATCAGTATGGATTTATTAAAGGTAGGAATATTCAAGATTGTCTAGGCTATGCATTTGAATATCTCCATTTATGCCATCAATCAAAAAAACCATCATCATATTGAAACTGGATTTTGAAAAGGCTTTTGATAAGGTTGAATATAAGGCCATTATTGCTATGTTGAAGGCTAAAGGATTTGGACCTTGATGGATAAATTGGGTAACAAATATACTTCATTCTGCATCAACCTCTGTCCTACTTAATGGAGTGGCTGGGAAAAAGATTATTTGTAAGAGAGGAGTCAGACAAAGTGATCCACACTCCCCTCTACTTTATATCATCACTCCTGATCTTTTACAATCTGTGGTTAATGCTGGTTGGGCCAATGGTGAGATCACTCTCCCCATCAACCATGCATATGGACAAGACTATCCAATTATCCAATATGAATATGACACTCTAATGATTATGCCAGCAAATGAAGACCAGCTTATTCACCTTAAATATTTTCTCAACATATTCAGTCTTTCCACTGGACTATTTCTTAATTACAACAAATCATCCATGATTCCCATCAACATTGATCTGCAATCTGTTACTATGCTTGCAAATACATTTGGATGTAAGGTTGAAAGTCTTCCTTTCACTTATCTGGGTTTACCCATGGGAAACACCAAACCTTCTGTCATGGATCTCATCCCTTTCATATCCAAAATTGAGAAAAGACTATTAGGAGTGACTAGGTTTATGAAACATTCTGGCGGACTCACATATGTTAATTCTGTTGTTGCCTCCATGCCCATTATCTCCATGTGCTCACTAAATGTTCATTACACCATATTGGATCATGTGAACAAATCCAGCAAAAACTTTCTATGGTATGGAAATGAGATCAACAAAAAAGGTAAATGCCTTGCCAGCTGGGATATGATTTGCAAGCCAAAAAATCAAGGAGGCCTTGGTGTATTAAATTTGAGAGAACAAAACAAAGCCCTTCTTATCAAACATCTCTACAAATTATACAATAAGATGGATATTCCTTGGGTCAAATTAATTTGGGAGGCACATTACCAGAATAATGAAGCTCCACACACTAACCCCAATAAAGGATCATTTTGGTGGAAAGACTGCATGAATTTTTTTGATCTATTTGAAGAGAGGACATCATGTGAGATCAAAGCAGGAAACTCTTCCATGTTGTGGGATGAAAACTGGAATGGAGAGATCATGAAGTTGAAATACCCTGAGCTTCACTCTTTCTGCCTTCATGAGAAAATATCTATTGGGGCAGCCAAAGGTACAGAAAATCTTTACAATTTATTCCAGCTACCTCTGTCCATCACTACACACCAGCAATTTCATCTTCTGTCTGACCAACTACATAACATTTGATCCAATAATGAACATGATATATGGAATTTCTCCTGGGGAACAGTATAAATATGACCAAGAGGATTTATAATTTCTTAATGAGAAATGAGGATGCCGTTGTGACCTTCAAATGGATATGGAAAACTTTCTGCCTACCGAAGCATAAATTCTTTTGCTGGCTTCTACTTCATGACAGAATAAACACATGTGGTCTCCTGACCAGGAAGAATACGCAACTTGATTCCACTCAATGTGTATTATGTAATGCTGGAGATTTGGAAGATAGAATGCATATGTTATTTTCCTGCCCATTTAGCCAGGGATTTTGGTGGAAGATTGGTTTTGAATGGAACACAGATCTGAATTTTCATGATATGATAATTGAAGCACAACAAAGATATCAACTACACCACTTCATGGAAATTATGATAGTGGGTTGCTGGAGTATATGGAATTAAAGAAATGGTCTGATATTTGATGGAACCCCATGCTCAATCAATGAATGCAGATATGAATTTATCAGATCTTTCAAATTAACAATGTTGAGAGCTAAACCCATTCTCAAGGAGGGCATGTCATCTTGGATTGACAACATATAATTTTTTACTTTCATTCTTTGTACTTTAATAAGCTCATTGGTTGTCTCCCCATCAACCATTGTAAAGACTATGTTACTCTCTGTTTCTTTATATGAAAATGACACACAGTAAGGCATTTGCCTTACTGTATTATGGTCAAAAAAATAAACTAACTGCCCATTTTTTATAATTTTTTTTGGAATTTGCAGCCCATTTCATATTACTGTTATGATTTACTGCCCATATTCTGGCCAGGCTGGAATGCATCCCTCCTCGTCTTGAAAGATTTGCAGCCCAGGAAGTCAGAGAAAACAAATAGGCCTAGGTTGGGTATTCTTCAAAAAGAAATGGTGGGCTGCCTATTTTCCCAAAGAAAAAACTGCTGGGCTGGTCATGTTGTTAGATGAGCGGCAAAGACCACACGACCCAGTTTATACCCTGCTCCGTCTGAACAAATCCTAAGAAATGCTCCATTTGAACATTGAAAAAAAACTACTAGAGCTGTTGGATCCCAGGTGTCAGCCGCTCCTTGTGCAATTTTGTCGTTAATTGACTATACTTTGACAATGATGTGGGTCCCAGATATCCGCAGGGTGGATTAGAGTAAAAAATCAAGGGGTGCATTTGAGTAGTAAAGATGCACTTGCTTGCGTTCGGGAGTGGACCTGGTGGGTCCGTACTGTCATACTTACAACTACAGTCCTCTTCCGATCCACTATGTTGACAAGGCTGGACGGCGGGGCTGCTGCGAGCGCACCAAGGTGGAGGACGAGGCAAGGCCTCGGACAGGAAAGAACAGGAGCTGGGGAAGATGCGACAGTGTGGCCGTAGGTGGAGGGAGTACGAGGGTTCACTGGTTCTGGTGCGGGGTAGGCTACCATCGCCGGAGAAGAATAGGATGTGGTGGGAGTAGAGGGATGGCCTGGCCAACATTTCAGGGTATGATAGGGTGGTGATGCGGCACAACAGCGCAACCAGCCATAGAAGGTGGGAATAGGTGCTCCCGCCGGTGCAGGTTTGGTTTTGGCGGCTGGACAGGTCAGAACCAAAAACTCATCATGCTGGATTATAAGAATTAATTTTATATGGCTACAACTTATTGTAAAATGTTGCGGAGCACCTCTTTCTGCTTGAGGTTTTTTATTTTTTGAGACAATTTTCTTCTTGAGGTGTGAAGCCGAGCACATTCAGAATCCCTGGGATAAAGTGTTGTCACCAATGTGTTGGGCCGGGCTGGGCATTATTATCAAAAAATAATAATGGCTGGAACTATTTATCATAGGAAAAAAACTCGGTTAATCAAAAAACTTGTGGTACTTGGGCTCTGAATGGGATACGTGGGCAGCACAATCCCTAAAACACACAAATGATACGGATTTTTTTGATATTTATTACAACTTGCCGCTGAAAATTGTTAGATTTTGACCACGTTTACTACAATTTGCATGGGCTTCAACCTGGTGGGGACCCGATACCAGTCCGTTGGTTGCAGGAAGAAAATTGTGGGAGAAAAAAGACTGGTCGCTATATTTGCCTAAGTATAATATCGACTGAATGTAAGGACACTCATAGGAAATAATATCCTCCTGTTAAAATTTGAATTTTCAAATCATAAATTTAAAGAACATGTGCATGAGCATTTGCCTTTATTTATTTGTTTATGTTTACGGGACCATGAGCATGTACCTGTGCCGGATTCATGTGAGAGCCTCCCTTCCAATTAATTATGGGCTCCTCTATTGGGCCTCTATCACTGGGCTACTTGTGGTCGACAAGTAGAAAATGTGTTCTGTACCAAAAAATAGTATGCGCTACGTACGGGGAACTAAAGGATTGGACCATGCAATGACTTCCAAAACATTGTGTGTACCATTATAACAACACATTTATTCAACCAACAGATGAAATATATTACTGGTTGTACATTGAAAATAGCAGCAGCAACAACCAGCGCTGGGGGTACAACAGAAGCAGTAAACAGGACAAAAGAGTAAAGACGCAGATCTCTCTTCCAAACCAAACATCAGCCAGCACTACAAAAGGGCTACCAAGAAAGAACAAGTGTACGCATCAAACTAAACAAAGATCCTACTACACCAAGTGTGCACATCTAACTAACTGGCTCAGTTACACGTTACTATTTACTAAGCTGCGGAGATTGGTTGATGGCTTGAACCAGATGGGTGCTTGATGGGGGAAACTCCAGCCAGCAAGTCGAAGTCTGATACTTGCATCCCTGTCTCCTACTTTGGGCTGTAGAGCGTGGCAGCACATATAAGGGTATGGTGCATGGAGAGAGACATGGTATGTTGTGTAGATGAACGAAACCATGCTGCCATTGTGATCCTTGTCGTTGGTCATCTCCTGTTTAATCGGATAATTCAGTCCGAGAAATAGAGATCGTGTACCGAGGCTACTTACCGGCCTCCAGTCAAAAATTCATGAAGGCCCAGAGAAGCTGGGATCCTACTCAAAGACCATACAGTGACTCTGATTATATTCCGCGAAAGAACAAGTCCGGTGCGTGCGAACGATCATCAATCATTCGCCATCGTCTGATCGAGCCACTAACCACCTGCAACTATCGTGTCACTTTTCTTTGAAAGGTTATGGGATTAGGAAGGGTAGGGATAATAGGTGGCCTACAACATCATATCAAGTTGGAGTCAAATAAAAAAGGGCTCGTACTGTAGTCAATCTTAAGAACAACATGTTATGAGCATGAATGTTTTTTCAGTAAATGTTGACTGTAATATAAGCAAGCCATCATGATATAATAGGAAAGTAACACACTACTGTAACAACCCTTTGTGACGATGACTGGAGTAGGCCAGCAATATGTCCAGCCATTGAAGGAGTCCACAGCGTAAATGAAGCACTTGTGTTCAATGGCATCAAAGAGCCATGGAGGATATATGATCCTGCAATGGACGTGCAGATTTATCCACTTACCATGGTGACCTGTTAGATAGGCAAGACCGCGGTTGAGGAACACATTTATCCTAAAGTCTTTATAATTCGCGGATCTTGTGGGCACTTGGAAGATTACAACCTTGAGCAAATCAAACTTGGTATCATGTTTTGCTACAGTAAGATTCCGAGTATTCTAGGTTGCGGTGCCAAAGCAGTGAAGTGTTAATCGAAGGAAGGGGATCAATCACCGGGTGTACATCTCCACGAGCATCCAGCTGCCACGACCATCGACGAGCACCATCCAAGACGTGTTCATGCCGACCCAGTACATACCATTAATGTAGTTCAGGGTGACGGGGATCAGATCGCAGTCAGGGGGTTGATGCTCGCCACCCTACGATTGTTATGCTGCCTAACACACCGTTTCTGAAGATCAGGAAGCATATGCAAGCAGGGAGCTAGCTTAAAAAGCTCCAGTCTGAGGGCTTTGAGTAAATGGTACAACCCCGTTGTGCACGCGGCGAGCGGCATCGTACTATGATTGTCCATGCACGAAACAATGAATTTGATTACCTCTATGGGGAGCGAATTCTAGTCACTCTTTTGGCGGACACTACTCGGTTTTGCCATTGTTAGTGCTCGGGTTTCAGAAGAGTGGGAGGCGCCTAGCGGGGATGGAAGATTGCACGATTATGTGCGGACGAGGATGGAGAAGCGAATATGTGCGGCGGGAAGTGGACACGTAATGATGACAATGTAGCAGCAGCACACCGCTTGACTTACGAGACACATCCCAGCAGCGTAGGGTCATATCGATGCCAGACAACTTGAGTGATCATAGTACTAGTACAATAAACTATAGTACCTACTACTATGCCCGAGTAGTATAGTGGAGTAGCACTACTGGCATCGGAGGAGTACTATATTGTAAATAGTTACAAACTTCAATGCCCGAGCGTGGAAGGACTACGAACCGCCATCGGTGCTAACGGCAATCCCCAACCAACGTTCCTCGGAGACATGGCAGTTGCAAATTCCCGCGTTGCACTTACAGTAGTACATGTGTAAGGTGCTACCTCTTGAGCATGCGTTGGTTTACCCTTGAAGAGGAAAGGATGATGCAGCAAAGTAGCGTAAGTATTTCCCTCAGTTTTGAGAACCAAGGTATCAATCCAGTAGGAGACGACACACAAGTCACCTAGTACCTGCACAAACAATCAAGAACCTTGCAACCAACGTGATAAATGGGTTGTCAATCCCTTCATAGTCACTTGCAAAAGTGAGATCTAATAGAGATAGTAAAGTAAATATTTTTGGTATTTTTGTTGTATAGATTGGAAAGTAAAGATTGCAAAATAGTAAACGAGATGCGATGTAAATAAAAGATATGTAATATATTAAGAAAGAGACCCGGGGGCCATAGGTTTCACTAGTGGCTTCTCTCAAGATAGCATGTACTATGGTGGGTGAAGAAATTACTGCCGAGCAATTGATAGAAAAGCGCATAATTATGAAGACATCTAAGGCAGTGATCATGAGCATAGGCATCACGTCCGTGTCAAGTAGACCGAAATGATTCTGCATCTACTACTATTACTCCACACATCGACCACTATCCAGCATGCATCTAGAGTATTAAGTTCATAAGAACAGAGTAACACATTAAGCAAGATGACATGATGTAGAGGGATAAACTCCAGCAATATGATATAAATCCCATCTTTTTATCCTCGATGGCAACAATACAATACGTGCGTTGCTGCCCCTACTGTCACTGGGAAAGGACACCGCAAGATTGAACCCAAAGCTAATCACTTCTCCCATTGCAAGAAAGATCAATCTAGTAGGCCAAACTAAATCGATAATTCGAAGACACTTGCAAAGATATAAAATCATGCATATAAGAATTCAGAGAAGAACCAAATAATATTCATAGATAATCAAGTCCATAAATCCACAATTCATCGGATCTCGGCAAACACACCACAAAAGAGTATTACATGACGACGGCTGAGTAACTCCTTTCCTCTCTCTCTTTCTCTCTCTCTCCCTCTCTCTCTCTCTCCCTCCCTCCCTCCTGCACAAAATTATCAATCCCTCAGCCCACAAGATCCTTCCCCTCTTGTCCATTTTTAGCTCTCTCATCAAACCTTTTGTCTCTTCTCCTTCCACATGTACAAAATCCTGATGCACACGCATCTCACTCCTTATATTACATGTATCCATCTTTTCACACAGACCTAACTTCTTCCTCCCTACTCTCTCTCGCACACTTCCTCTCTCTCTCTCTCTCTCTCTCTCTCGTGAGGTTTATCTCCTACTCTCTCGCCCACTTATATACAATATTTCCCGCCCTATGTCTCTTTCTTCCATTGGGTGTATATCTTGTGTGTTGAGCGCACACATCTCTCTCCCGCCATTGCTCATCTTCACAAACTCTCTCTCTCTCTATGTTTCATTCACACACTAGGATGTGTTCGAAAATTGCTTTAGACTGGATCATGTAGAGTTATGGTTGGTTTTGTTGCATACAACAAATTAATAACTATGAATGCATTTAGATTTTCATTTGAGTTGGATCATGTTACTTTGAGCATATTGTGAAGTACTATAGACCTGGTATTCATATTGGAATTCAACAATGATTATAAATATTGAATTGTATAAACCATTACATTCGAAGTCAATAGCTTAATATATTTATTTCACAATTACAAAAAATAAGTAATGCCATGACAGAATAAGAACAAATGTGTACTCCCTCCGATTTTATTTAAGTCCGCGTATTAGCATTGGTCAAAGTCAAGTTTTGTAAACTCTGACAAAGTTTATAAAAAAAATATTAACATATACAATAACAAATCAATATCATTAGATTCATTATTGAATGTACTTTCACATCATACAGATTTGTTATGGTAAATGTTTATATTCTTCCTATAAACTTGGTCAAACTTTAGGAAGTCTAACTTCAGTCAAACCTAATATGGAGAGTAAATTAAAATGGAGGGAGTACGAGTAGTACTCCTAGTTGCTTAGCCCAATGACCCAACACGCCAGACGGGGAGTAAGGAGTAGTACTCCTACAATGTTACAAATTTTCAGGTCAGCGGCAAAATCTCCCGCTTCCATCAAGATCTCGCACGACTCAGACTCGAGCAATGCAAAGTTAACATCATACCCTTGGTCGAACAGGTCGACGGATGCTGGTGGGTCGGGGGCTGTTTCGGTAACTTCACGTTCACGCCACCCAGCCAACCCAACCTCGGCACCCAAAGTACTCCTCATTACTCCCATTTTCTATCCCCACCGCCAAATAGACTTCTCTGTGGCACCGCAGCACCTTCGTGGCCCTCCCCTTCTTCATCGGCTCACTCGTCTACCGCAGCGCATCTGCCTGATCAACGATGTCTTACACGGAGCCGCTTCCCCGGCGCCGTCTTCCACGGTCTCGGATCTGCTTCCCAGAAGCCGATGCCAAGCGCAGCAGCACCATCGTCGTCGACAATGAACTAACTCCCGTTGTCGACCATGATGCACAGACGCGGACGCGACCTTCGTATTCCTAGATTGGTAATGTGTATATTGATTCTCTTAGCAGTACATGTGCAGTTCCGATTATGTTCATACCTACCCTTCAAATTTCCTGGCTGCCATCACTACAAAAAAAAGACACATTCGTGACATTTTGGGCCGAACGAAATTTTTTCGTGTCATACTTATGACACTTCTATGACGATAATTGTGACAAAACCCGGTATCATCATAGATGTGGTGGGCTCCTACTTCTATGACAAAAAATCATGACAGAAAATGGGCCTTTCGTCCTGGGCGGGCCGGTGACACAGCTGCATGACATTCTTTTCACCGTCCATGACGGAAAAAACCGTGGTAGAAGCAAGGGCGAGGAAAATTTCGAGGAGTGCCGGTTACAGTGGGTGGTCGAGGGTTGAGCGATGCACGTTTCTCTCGTACATGTACGCGCATGTGTGCGAGGCATTGGGCTCTAACTAAACCCGAGCGAGGCGTTGGGCTCTAACTGAACCCGAGCGATTGCACTAGCTACGTTACAGAACCCGAGTGATTCCTTCGCTACTGCTGCTAACTGAAGCCGATCGAACCCTGCTGCCTCCTTCCCTTGATGAATACTGAGTGTTGTTGGGGGGTTTGGATGAAGAGTTTCCGGTGGGGGTGGATGAACAGGACCCCGTGGTGTTGCCTCTCGATGAAGAGGCCCCGATCAATCGAGCCGGTTTGGGCTGGATGAACAGGAAGACCCTATGGAGGGCTGGTTGAATAGTAGCCGGTGGAGGGCTGGATGAATAGTATCCCGTGGAGGGGTGGTTCAACAGGAGCCCGTGGATAGGGCTGGTTGAACAGTAGCCGATGGAGTAGCGCATGGTGGAGGCTGGATGAATAGGAGCCCGTGGATGAACAGTCACAGGTGGAGGCTGGAGAAGGTCGATGGTGGATGAACAGTAGCCCGTGGAGGCTGGAGGAGGTCGACGGTGGAGATGAACAGTATCCCGTGGAGTCCCGTTTTGCGGTATGCCACACCCCTCCCGATGAACCGGACACCCGCTTCGACCGTAGAGGTCCAACACAAGTCTGTTTCCTCTATTTTGCGGTACGCTACACCCCTCCCAATCAACAGGACCCCGTTTCGACCGTAGGATGTCCAACAGAAGTCCGTTTCCTCCGTTTTGCGGTACGCCAGAGCCCTCCCGATGAACAGGATCCCGTTTCGAACGTGGCCAGTCAAACACAAGGCCATTTCCTTCGTTGTGTGGTACGCCAGGCCTCGTTTCCATCGGCTGTTCTGTCCAAGCCGGTTGGCTCCCACGCGTTCCGTTGCCTCCCGATGAACACGACGTGTTCCGTTACCTCCCCATGAACACGATGACGACGCAGTTTCTTCGTTCCGACTTAGCCATGTACACGAGCCCTGGCCGTAAGTATGCGCGAGTAGGCATTCGAGACCCAGCCCATATGTATGTATGTGGATGTATTTACTTTCTTGCACCTTGGCCACTGTACATACATGTAAATGCTATGTGCGCGCCTATCCTACGACACGTGCGCGCCTCTACATCGATGAGTATGTACGTACACTTTTGCGACCAGAATGACAACACTACGTACGCTTTGACCAAGTGGATCCCGACTATCAAGCACTTCCTTGCGTGCGAAGATGTAGCTAGTGGGTCCCAGCAGTGAGGGGGCGAATCATTTTTTTGCCGTAATATGGACACACTTCCTTGCGTGCGAAGATGTAGCTGGTAGGTCCCAGCAGTCAGGGGGAAACATTTTTTTTGCAAAATATGGTGGCCCGTCCGGTGGGTCCCTGCTGTCAGGTGGAGGAATCATTATTTTCCGCGTAATAAGGAGGCACTTCCTTGCTGCGGCCGTGGACCCAGCTATCAGCCTCTCCACGTACAGTCTACGTCCGATGAAAGTCGTTTCTTGACCTCATTGACCACGCCACGCCTAGAGCACCAGGGCGGTGGACGGCCACAAGGCCTAGGAAGGGGATGACGCGGAGCCAGGGAAGACGCGGCAGTGGATGCCCACGCGTAGAGGAGTATGAGGGTTCACTGTTTCGGCTGCGGCGTGAGGCTGCCGTTGCCGCAGAATAACAGGGGGTGTGGGTGAGTAGAGGGATGGCCTGGCCAGCGGTGGGAGTAGTAGGGGCAGTGAGGCCTCCACGGCATCACAGTCGGCCACGGGAGGCAGGAGCATGCGGCACGACCGGTGCTGGTTTGGGCGGCTGGAGCAAGAAGACCAGAGGTGGAAGAAGCACTACGGCCGTTGGATGGACATCATACGGTCACTGGAGCTAGAATCGTTCATATTGACTAAGTTGACAAAGCCCTCCGTCCCCGTCAACTTAGTAGGCCCACAAGTCAGCCTCCCACCAAGGTGGGTCCTAGCTAGCAGGGGGTATTCATTTTTTTGTGCGTAATAAGGAGGCACTTCCAGTGGGTCCGAGCTGACAGCGGGGGGAACATTTTTTCGCAAAATATAGTGGCCCGTCCGGTGGGTCCCGGCAGTCAGGGGGAAACTTTTTTTTTTGCGAAATACGGTGGCCCGACCAGTGGGTCCCTGCTGTCAGGTGGAGGAATAATTATTTTGCGCGTAATAAGGAGGCACTTCCTTGCGGCTGCCGTGGACCCAGCTGTCAGCCTCTCCACATACAGTACTCTTCCGATGGAAGTCGGTCGTTGACCACATTGACCACGCCGTGCCGAGAGCACCATGGCGGTGGATGACGACGAGGCCTAGGAAGGGGACGACACGGAGCCGGGGAAGATGCGGCAGTGGAAGCACGCGCGGAGAGGAGTACGAGTGTTCATTGGTTCGGCTGCGGTGTGAGGCTGCCGTCGCCGCAGAATAATAGGGGTGTGGGTGAGTAGAGGGATGCCCTGGCCAGCGATGGGAGTAGTAGGGGGCACTGAGGCCTGCGCGGCAGCACAACAGGCCTTAGGAGGCGGGAGCAGGCGGTCCCCCCTGCGCTGGATTTGGCGGCTGGAGCAAGAAGATCAGAGATTGAAGAAAACGACGGCCGTTGGATTGACATCCAACGGTTACGTCTGCTAGAATCGTTTGTTGATGTATATAATAAGTAAAAAAATCTTGCATACGCGTCAACTTAATAGGCCCACAAGTCAGACCATTCCCTCTTTTTTAAATAATTTATATATAGCTCATTGCAACTTCTTATGCAATTTATTGCAGTCCATTTTTTTGGTTGGCCAGGGCTAGGGTAAAAATTTAAATGAAATTTCTCATATTTCTGTGGGTTCCAAGCTATTTTTAATACCGAAATGTCGAGCCAGATTTAAAGTACTTTGTAGATATATTTAAATTAGGTTAAATCCCAGTGAAATAGGAATCTGAAAATGTGAAAAATTCAGAAATTATAAAGTAATTGCCAATTTGTCATCTGTTTTGTATTTACAACCCATTTCATATTACTTTCAAGATTGCAGGTGTCTTGAAAGAGTAGCAGCCCATCAGGGCGTAGAAAAATAAGTAGGCATGGATTGGGTATTCTTCAGAAAAAAATTAGTTGGGCTCTTCACAAAGAAAAAATAGCTGGGCTGGTCACATGGTGAACATAAAGTATAAGCCTAGGCTAGACGGGCCACAACCTAGTTCAAACCCTGCTCCGTCTCAACAATAACAAAAAACATACTGCTCGAGAAGCTACGTCCCAGGTGTCAGCTGATCTTGTGTTGTTCTCTTGTCTATTGATTATATACGCTCACAATGTCATGGGTCCCAGATGTCAGGAAAACACTAGGAGGAAGCATTTTATTTTTCCATACGCTGACATGGTGGGCCCCTACTATCATCCTCTCCACATACTTCTGTCGATTCATGTTCGTTTGTTGACCATGTTTTCAACGTGAGAGGGCGGCGCCGCGGCGAGCACACCAAAGCGCGCGAAAGATGGCGGCGAGGCCTCGAACGACGGCGTTAACGATTTAGGAGATGATGGGGCGGCGATGCGTGCGCTGAGGCGCAGCCAGCTGTGGGAGACAGAAGCAGGCGACCCCGTCAGCACTGGTTTGGTTTTGGCGGTTGCAGGAAGACAGGACTGAAGAAACACGACAGACTGTAAAAGCAGCAGGAGTACTTAACAACCTTAACTGAAACCAGCAGGGGCACTTAACAACAATAGCTGAAAGCAGTATGAGTACTTATACAGGTTCAACCGTACAAAGCACGCCTCGAATAGTGCTACTTTGCCTATAGTTAACCAAGGGTGAGGCCGCCAAGCCCCAGGACAAGGCCCAGGCGCCACCCCGCGCATCCACAACCTTCTGAAAGCGGCTTCATCTTGCAATGTGGTCAATAAATTGGATATTCGCTTTAGAGCCATGGAAAACCAGGAACATAATCTTCTGCCCTATTCTCCAAGATGGACGGGCCTTCATTATTTGAGACCACCCATGAATAAGTATCTTTTCACCTCCAAGGGGAATGGAGTAGGTCGACATAAACATCATGTTGTGACCAAGAGCAAGTCTGACCCGACCATGGTCAGGCATCTGTATAGGAACAGTAGAAGTGGGCAGTTTCTGTTTCAAGAAGATCACAGCTGTAAAACTGTGTATAAGCAATAGTTTATGCACAACATATATAACAGAAAACAGCTTGTACCATAAGTTTCTCGACACAGTTGGACCTATTCAAACGAGTGCAGCAGTGGCACACATATCCCACGTGGCCTTCCACCATTGAAACGCCCCACAAGGACCTCAAGACGATCAATAAAGTGTAGGAACTTGTGGATGTCGTCCCAGTCAACTTCAGTGCCATCAGTAACAGCCGAGTTCTTATAGAATAACAAATGAGCAGCCTGCTTAACTCTGAAAAAACCTACACGTGCCACCAATTATAAGAAAATATTAGTTAGAAGTAGCACCTTCGTGAGAGATTCGTTGCTACTTCTAAAGTTAAATTGTGATTAGTTAGACAGAATAGGTGGATTAAGAAGCAATCAAGGCAACAAGCAAGAACCAGATACAAAACTAACATGGATGAACAATTGGAACAACGTCGGGGCAGAAGATCGCTGTGAAGATGAGACTAGGTTCTGCTATTTCCATCAACATTTGTGCGCCAACTTTCAGTCTGTAACACCTGAGAAAGTTTATCCAAGTTTGGCCATAAAAAAGCAGCTATCTTCTTGGATCATGAACCCAACTCGGAACTTATATCCATGGCTTGTCTTCACTGTGACCATTAAACTGGTGTATTCAGTTATGGCAAGGCCGAGCATCTTGAGTACACGTGTTCTGGCAGAGCAAATAATGCACTGCAGGAAAAATAATATGAGAACACAATGTATTCCCTATCCAAATCTAGAAATAATTTCCTCCTTCATGTCAGTGTTAACCATCGTACTAGTAGTACCTTTTATCCAAATATAGCAATCCAAATTTCCAAATTAGTCGACAACATGTTCAAAAAAACCCCACCCTCCCGGATAGAAAAGAGGATTCTAGGAACATACTGTGCGTGTTTTAGAATCCTGTGTTAGGATGAGAAGGAACAAGTGTGGCATCTCGCCGAGGGCGCAGAAACCTGTAGGGTCCTCGCACTTTGGGCACTGCAAATGAAACACACTAGATTCAATAGGAAGAAAATGCATCAACGGCGACGGTTGCCATCCTAGGATTACCCGCTGAGGGAGTCCTGGACTAGGGGGTGTCCGGATAGCCGGACTATCATCATCGGCCGGACTCAAAGTCTATGAAAATACAAGATTGAAGACTTCGTCCCGTGTCCAAATGGGACTTTCCTTGGCGTGGAAGGCAAGCTTGGCAATACGGACATGTAGATCTCCTACCATTGTAACCGACTCTGTGTAACCCTAGCCCTCTCCGGTGTCTATATAAACCGGAGGGTTTTGGTCCATAGGACGAACAACCATTACAACAATCATACCATAGGCTAGCTTCTAGGGTTTAGCCTCCTTGATCTCGTGGTAGATCCACTCTTGTACTACCCATATCATCAATATCAATCAAGTGGGAGTAGGGTTTTACCTCCATCGAGAGGGCCCGAACCTGGGTGAAAACATCGTGTCCCTTGTCTCCTGTTACCATCCGCCTAGACGCACAGTTCGGGACCCCCTACCCGAGATCCGTCGGTTTTGATACCGACATTGGTGCTTTCATTGAGAGTTCCTCTGTGTCGTCACCGATAGGCCTGATGGCTCCTTCGATCATCCACAACGACGCAGTCCAGGGTGAGACTTTTCTCCCCGGACAGATCTTCGTGTTCGGCGGCTTTGCACTACGGGCCAACTCGCTTGGCCATCTGGAGCAGATCGAAATCTACGCCCCTGGCCATCAGGTCAGATTTGGAAGCCTAAACTTCACGGCTGACATTCGCGGGGACTTGATCTTGGATGGATTCGAGCCACAGCCGAGCGCGCCGCACTGTCACGATGGGCATGATTTAGCTCTGCTGCCGGACAGTGCCCTGAAGGCCGCACATGGGTCCGCTCCGATCCTTAATTCGGAGCCGACCGCGCAGATCGAGGACGGGTGGCTAGACACCGCCTCGGGGGCTGCAACCTCTACGGCGATGGAGCCGAATACTGACCTTGTCCCTTGTAAAGCTCGTGACTCCGAGGTGCCGGACTCCTCGCCGGACTCCGAACCTTCTGCGCCTCTACCAATCGAATCCGATTGGGCGCCGATCATGGAGTTCACCGCCGCGGACACCTTTCAGCACTCACCCTTTGGAGACATCCAGAATTCGCTAAAGTATCTCTCGTTATCAGGAGAGCCCTAGCCGGACTGCGGTCAGGACGGTTGGGACGCGGACGACGAAGAAATTCAAAGCCCACCCACCACCCACTTTGTAGCCACTGTCGACAATCTAACCGACATGCTAGACTACGACTCCGAAGACATCGACGGTATGGACGACGATGCCGGAGACGACCAAGAACCAGCACCTACGGGGCACTGGAAGACCACCTCGTCATACGACATATACATGGTGGACATCCCAAAGGATGGGAATGGAGAAGAAGTAGAGGAGGCAGATTCCTCCAAGAAACAGCCCAAGCGACGGCGTCAGCGGCGCTGCTCTAAATCCCGCCACAGAAAGAATGGAGATTCCGGCACCGGAGATAATAACACCCCAGAGAGTGCCGAAGACAACCCCCTCTAGCAAGATTCAGCACAGGAGGACGGAGAAGCCAGCCCTCACGAGAGAGCGGCATACGAAGAGGTAGAGGATGATAATTACATGCCTCCCTCCGGAGACGAGGCAAGCCTCAACGACGACGAATTCGTCGTGCCCGAGGATCCCGTCGAACAAGAGCGTTTTAAATGCAGGCTTATGGCCATGGCAAACAGCCTAAAGAAAAAGCAGCAACAGCTCCGAGCTGATCAAGACCTGCTAGCCGACAGATGGACTGAAGTCCTTGCGGCCGAAGAGTATGAACTCGAACGCCCCTCCAAAAGCTACCCAAAATGCAAGTTGCTCCCCGATTAGAGGAGGAGGCATATAAACCTTCATCACCAGCGCACAATACGGCAGACCGACCACCTCGTGGCCGCGACAGAGAGGCCACTAGGCCCTCCATCAGGACCGTACCCCGGCACCGCTCGAAAAGTACGAAGCCACGGGGGAATGCACCGGACTTGGGAGACATATTGGAGGACAAGGCAAGACAATCAAGATCGATCTACGGATCACGTGGGCGCCCCACGATGCGCGACGACTACCGTCACGCCGGATACAGCAACTCCGGCCGAGCCAAACACAGTAGACAAAGCTCGCTTGAGCTACGTCGTGATATTGCCCAATATAGAGGCGCCGCACACCCACTATGCTTCACAGATGAAGTAATGGATCATCAAATCCCTGAAGGATTTAAACCCGTGAACATTGAATCCTACGATGGCACAACGGACCCCGCGGTTTGGATCGAAGATTATCTCCTTCATATCCACATGGCCCGCGGTGACGATCTTCACGCCATCAAATATCTCCCACTCAAGCTTAAAGTACCAGCTCGGCATTGGCTTAACAGCTTGCCAGCAAAGTCAATTGGGTGTTGGGAGGACCTGGAAGCCGCATTCCTTGACAACTTCCAGGGCACATATGTGCGACCACCAGACGTCGATGACCTAAGCCACATAATTCAGCAGCCAGACGAATCGGCCAGACAATTCCAGACACGGTTCTTAACAAAGAAAAATCAAACCGTCGACTGTCCGGATGCAGAGGCCCTCGCAGCCTTCAAACATAACATCCGCGACTAGTGGCTGGCCCGGCACCTAGGACAGGAAAAGCCGAAATCCATGGCAGACCTCACATCACTCATGACCCGCTTCTGCGCGGGAAAGGACAGCTAGCTAGCCCGCAGTAACAACCTCAGCAAAAATTCTGGCAGTCCGGATAACAAGGACCGCAATGGTAGGTCGCGCCGCAACAAAAGCAAACGCCGCATCAACGGCGATAACACTGAAGATACGGCAGTCAACGCCGGATTCAGAGGCTCCAAACCTGGTCAGCGGAAAAAGCCATTCAAAAGAACTACTCCGGGTCCATCCAATTTGGAACGAATACTCGACCGCTCGTGCCAGATACATGGCACCCCCGAAAAGCCAGCCAATCACACCAACAGGGATTGTTGGGTATTCAAGGAGGCAGGCAAGTTAATCGCCGAAAACAATGACAAGGGGCTGCATAGCGATGAAGAGGAAGAGACCCGACCGCCAAACAATAGAGGACAGAAGGGTTTCCCCCCACAAGTGCGGGCGGTAAACATGATATACGCAACCCACATACCCAAGAGGGAGTGGAAGCGCGCAATTAGGGATGTATATGCGATGGAGCTAGTCGCCCCGAAGTTCAATCCATGATCCTCTTGCCCGATCACTTTTGACCGAAGGGACCACCCCACCAGTATCCACCATGGCGGATTCGCCGCATTGGTTTTAGACCCAATCGTCGATGGATTTCACCTCACAAGAGTCTTGATGGACGGCGGCAGCAGCCTGAACTTGCTTTATCAGGATATAGTGCGCAAGATGGGCATAGCACCCTCAAGGATTAAACCTACAAAGACGACCTTCAAAGTCGTCATACCAGGTGTAGAGGCCAATTGTACAGGCTCAGTCACACTGGAAGTGGTCTTCGGATCCCCGGATAACTTCCGAAGCGAGGAGTTAATCTTCGACATAGTCTCGTTCCGCAGCGGCTATCACGCTCTGCTCGGATGGACCGCGTTTGCAAAGTTCAACGTGGTGCCGCATTACGCATACCTCAAGCTCAAGATGCCAGGCCCTCGAGGAGTCATCACGGTCAACGGAAACACTGAACGCTCCCTCCGAACGGAGGAACACACAGCGGCTCTCGCGGCAGAAGTACAGAGCAGCCTCTTAAGGCAATTTTCGAGTCCGGCCGTTAAGCGACCGGACACGGCCAAACTTGCCCGGAGTAACATACAACAAGACCACCTGGCACGTTCTAAGCACGCGTAGCAATGCGGCCCCAACCCCAGCCCTTGCATAATTGCAAGACCAGTCCTTCGCGTACGTCATTACGCTCTGGAGATACCATGGGCGTAGGGGGAGGGGCACGACCACGACAGGCCCAGAGTGCGGCTCAACCACACCAGGGGCTCCCAAGTGTGTCTCTCTTTTTCTTTTTTCTTTTTTCTTACCCACAGGACTCCGTTCATCAGAGGCCCTATCCGGCAGTAGACCTGCCGAACTCACGATGCAACATCCAGGGAAGGAGAAAGGCCACGACAAACACTCAGGTGGTCTCCATTATGAGAATTAAATCTGTTTAATACACCATTCCGCAGCCTACCCCTGGAGGGGGACATGTTTAATAGTCCAATCCCTTGCTTACCGCACTATTTGTATCGTTCTGCATTCATGGCAGTATTTTTGGAATAAACAATGCATCGCTTTTTGCTTATAATTGCATCTCTTTCTTATATATGTTTGTTTATGACATGTTGCATCCGTACACTTTGGTACGGCCGAATACACCAGGGGCTTAAGTTCCCCGCATTATGGTGTGATAAGTCCGAACACTTTCACAAGTGCGGCACCCCTAACTTATAGCATTATATGCATCGGCTCTGAATCATGTCTTGGGTCAATAGTTGGGTTTTCCCGGCTCCCATGTTTTGGTACCTTACGTTCCGTTTTATCGGCTAAGGTAGCACTGGGAGAACCACTGCGATTGCGCCCCGGTTGAGCTGGGCGAGCGCCTCAGTGGGGAAAGCTAAAACTGACCGTCATGATAGGGCTAGAGCTGGTCGCTGTTCGAGAGGTTTTTTCGAGTCCCTAAAGACTTATGCCGCTTAGAGCGAGGAACCGGCTTTGTCCGGCCCAGGCGTGGATAGCGCCCCGAACTCGGTCTTCCGAACACTAGGGGCTTCGCCGAAATTTAAAATTATAGAATTCTATGGCTAAGTGAGAGTGTTTAAGCATTATAAGTCCCGTTGCCTCGTTCGTTGTGTTGGGCGCCTCCCTAGATGGACCCAAACATGGGAACAAGAGTGCTCAAAGTTTATCCCGAACAGCCCAGCACTAGTGGCATGGGGGTTGAAGCCGACAACTTGCCATCTCTCAGATTTGATAAACGGCCGCACAGAAGGTAATATTTTAAATTAATAAGCATTTCTTAGCGCATATGAACACAGTTGTCAGCGCACAGGATAACATAATGCGATTCTACTCAAATATTACATCCTTGGAGCACTCATCCGCAATCATGCGGGCACCCTTCAGGACACTCTTATAATACATTTCGGGCGTATGATACTCCTTGCCCGCCGGCGGCGTGTCCGTCAGAAGCTTCTAAGCGTCCATCCTGCCCCAGTGCACTTTTGCACGGGCAAGGGCCCGACGGGCACCTTCAATGCAGGCGGAGTGCTTGACGACTTCCACCCAGGGACATGCATCCACCAGCCGCCGCACCAGGCCGAAGTAGCTCCCAGGCATGGCCTCCTTGGGCCACAGCCGAACTATGAGGACCTTCATGGCCTATTCGGCTACCTTGTGGAGCTCGACCAGCTGCTTCAGCTGGTCGCTAAGGGGCACCGGATGTCCGGCCTCAGCATACTGAGACCAGAAGACCTTCTCCGTTGAGCTCCCCTCCTCGACCCGGTAGAAAGCGGCAGCATCGGACACGCTGCGAGGCATATCTGCAAACGCTCCTGGAGAGCTCCAAATTCGGGCAAGTAACAGGTAATTCACATTCACATGCTTGCTTTGCATGAAAAATGCCTTACCCGCCGCTATTTTCTTCACCGCCTCAATTTCCTGGAGGGCCTTCCGGGCTTCGGCCTTAGCGGCTTTGGCACTCTCAAGAGCCGATGCAAGCTCGGACTCTCGAGTCTTCGAGTCGCGCTCCAAACTCTCATGCTTTTCCACGAGAGCCTGGAGCTCTTGCTGCAGCTCCGCCACCTGCGCCTCCTGCTTCTCTCTCTCACCTCGTTCCGCGGCCGCATTACGTTCGGCCTCGGATACGGCCTCCTTCAGGGTCGCCACCTCGTTCGTGGCCCCTGGAGTACCCACGTTATCCTTGTTATTTCTCTTGCAACCAAAATCCTTTTCTGTAAGGTAAAAATTCAATACGGTGTCACTCACCTTCCTTGTCCTCGAGGTGCTTCTTGGCACGGCCGAGCTCGCTCTCGGACCGCTCGAGGTTCTGCTTCAAACCATCGACCTCTGCAGTCAGTGCGGCAGAGGTCAGCAGTGCAGCCTGCAATCCCATATTGACATATTTTTTAGACCTCCTGCATATATCTTTTTAGATCCTCGGTCCGGCTTTTCTTTCCGATCACTAAAACGAGCATCAGGGGCTACTGTCTATGTGGTATTATATTACATATTTTAAATTTCTTACCTCAAAGCCTGTTAGAAGGCTGCTGCAGGCTTCGGTCAGCCCGCTCTTGGCGAGCTGAACCTTCTGAATCACCGCACTCATAATAGTGCGGTGTTCTTCCTCGATGGAAGCGCTATTGAGCGCCTCCAACAAGTTATCCGGCGCCTCCGGTTGGACGGAGGCCGCCGGTGTCACAGTCTTGCCCTTCTTGCGAAGGGGCCGCCTGCCAGACTCCGGAACCACTGCAGGTTCCGGTGCAGAGTCCGGTGCGAAGTCCGGGAGGTTGCCTTGCGGCACCTCCGGAGCCTCCTCCTCCTGATGGGTCCCCTCCTGGGATCCCACCTCGGCGTCATCAGCGTCACGAGGGGTGGAGGCGGTCGGAAAGGAATCCATATCCGACGTGCCCAAGGACCCGCTCGATGAAGCGGGAAGATCGTCCTTGGCCGGACTACAGGTTGTATGCGGCATTAGAAAGACACCGCGTGGCAGAAAGAAAAATTATAAATCATCCAGGAATTCGGACACTTACGATCTTGCCAGGGGCTTGGCCCTTGAGGGCCACTCCTCGTCGCCGTCGTCGGCGTTGGTGGAGCAGTCCGGAGGAAGGGTCCGTCCTTTCTTGGACCCTTCGGTCGCCCTCGTTGGGGAGGCCTTCCTCTTCTTCTCTCCCCCCGCTGGGGGAGAGGCCTCTTTCTCATCCTCCTCGGGGGAGGAGTCCGCCTTGAAGTCATCGAACGATGAGTCCGATACCACCTGGCGCCGGGAACTCCTTCGTGTTCCCGTGGCCTTCTTCTTGGCCTTCTTCTCCGGCACCACATAAAGTGCCGGGACCAGCAGCCCCATCAAACGGGTGTCCGCTGGGTCTTCTGGAAGGGGAGCCGGAAGGTTAACCTGTCCGGACGTCTTCTGCCAGTCCTGTTAAAGGCATTGGGAGTTTAGAACCCGCATCGAGTCAAACTATGAAAGAAATGAGTGTCCCATAAAGGATAACATAGCTTACCTCGTCGGCCGGGCGCTGCGTGCTGATTCTGCGATCTTCAGTTGCAGATGCGGGGGCTTCTTCGCCCTTGAATAGCACCCTCCAGGCAGCATCGTACGTCGTGTCGAAGAGCCCGCTCAAGGTCCGGTGCTGTGCCGGATCAAACTCCCACAAATTGAAGGCCCGTTGCTGGCAGGGGAGAATCCGGCGGACGAGCATGACCTGGATCACGTTGACAAGCTTAAGCTTCTTGTTCACCAGGGTCTGGAGACAGGACTGGAGTCCGGTCAGCTCCTCCGAACTACCCCATAACAAGCCCTTCTCTTTCCAGGACGTGAGCTACATGGGGATACCAGATCTGAACTCGGGGGTCGCTGCCCATTTAGGGTCACGCGGCTCGGTGATGTAGAACCACCCCGATTGCCACCCTTTGATGGATTCCACGAAGGCACCCTCCAGCCAAGTGACGTTGGGCATTTTTTCCACCATGGCGCCTCCGCACTCCGCTTGGACGCCCTTCACCACCTTCGGCTTGACATTGAAGGTCTTTAGCCACAAGCCGAAGTGGGGCTGGATGCAGAGGAAGGCCTCGCACACGACGATAAACGCCGAGATGTTGAGGATGAAGTTTGGCGCCAGATCGTGGAAGTCCGGGCCATAGTAGTACATGAGCCCCCGGACAAAGGGGTGAAGTGGGAAGCCCAGTCCGCGGAGGAAGTGGGGAAGAAATACGACCCTCTCATGGGGCCTGGGGGTGGGGATGAGCTGCCCCTCGTCAGGCAGCCGGTGCGCGATGTCGCTGGACAGGTATCCGGCGCTGCGCAGCTTCTTGATGTGCCCCTCCGTAACGGAGGAGGCCTCCCACTTGCCTCCCGCTTCGGACATGGCTGGAGAAGGTTGAGGCGAGATGTGCGGACTTGGGCGCTGGAGCTCGAGTGCGCGGAGATGGATGAGCAAAGGAGGAAGAAGGCGTAGGTAAAAAAGGTGGATCCTTATCCCCTTATATATGGGCGGGCGAAGACTATGCGTCCCCACCGGCCTGGTAAAACTCGCTTATCTCCCAAGCACCACAATCAATGGCGCGGTTGGGTTACCCACGTCCATATTGATGGGAATCCCAGAATAAGGGGAACACGATCTCTACTTCGACAAGACGTGCCAAGGAAACCGCTTCGCTAAACGCGCTGAGGTGGTATAATAAAAACGATTCAAGTAAAGGCTTGGTAGTGGTGTGACGTCACGCCACAAAATACGTCAGCAGATTGAACTTGTGCAAATATTATTCTCTCTACGGTGGTATGCGGAATTTATTTTGCAGAGCCGGACACTATCCTGGTGTTCACAATCTTCTATGAATTATTCGGAGGAGGAACCCGCCTTGCAATGCCAAAGAAAATATGCGCGCCACACTCGTCATCATTGAAGCCTGGTTCAGGCGCTACTGAGGGAGTCCTAGACTAGGGGGTGTCCGGATAGCCGGACTATCATCATCGGCCGGACTCCAAGACTATGAAGATACAAGATTGAAGACTTCGTCCCGTGTCTGGATGGGACTTTCCTTGGCGTGGAAGGCAAGCTTGACAATACGGATATGTAGATCTCCTACCATTTTAACCGACTCTGTGTAACCCTAGCCCTCTCCGGTGTCTATATAAACCGGAGGGTTTTAGTCCGTAGGACGAACAACCATTACAACAATCATACCATAGGCTAGCTTCTAGGGTTTAGCCTCCTTGATCTCGTGGTAGATCCACTCTTGTACTACCCATATCATCAATATCAATCAAGCAGGAGTAGGGTTTTACCTCCATCGAGAGGGCCCGAACCTGGGTAAAAACATCGTGTCCCTTGTCTCCTGTTACCATCCGCCTAGACGCACAGTTCGGGACCCCCTACCCGAGATCCGCCGGTTTTGACACCGACACCCGCGACCAGGGGACTTGGATTTATTGGGGATGGATGAAGAATTCGTACCTGGTTCTCCATGAGAAAACCCTATGCAATCGCCGTGAGGGGGTTTTCTTTGAACAAGCAGACAAGGGAGAAGAGGATTCATGCCCAGTGAAATATTGTCGCTTCGGCCGTCCAACTTACTGCTAAAGCTGGAAAGGGGGGTGTGATTTGACGGCTCATTGGGCATTACTACGGCGCTACGGCCGGGGTGTGTCTACCATGCAGTTGTGCACTCTAATTTGTGCATATGGCACGTGGACCCCATTGCCGGATGCCGCACATATCAGCGAAAGGAAGTAGAAAGATAGGAGTAACTAGTTACACATAAATATATTTTTGACAGAGAGATACTCCCTCTGTAAAGAAATATACAAATCTTTTATATCACAACTTTATACATAAGAAAAATTAAGGGGAATATATATATAACATATATAATTATAAAAAACAGAGTTGTTTTTAACACAATATAGACGAGTTGGTGATGATGGTGTGCATGCCATCCTGCAATATAGGCCGTCCGATTTATATCTGACGGATAGGAAGGAAACTATGGCAATTTTGCACAAAGGTACCCACACACCTCTCCACATTTGCAAATAAGGCCTTCCCTCATTCATCCTTTTCTCTCACAAGATAAAATACTCATAGAAATGCATCTTGATGTTACGTGCAACGCACGGGCATTATGGGGGTTCAGCTGAGAATATAATACTCAGACAAGCTCACGGTTCTAGACTTTGAGCTGCAGGCCCACCCTGCATGTTTGGGGGCCCATGTGTTGTACCTCAGCGGTTTTCATATTGTAAGCAATCGGTACGGTGCTGGTTTTAGATGTTGTCGCAAGGCGAATACACAAAATTGAATAAAGCACGACATCTGTTGCAATGAAATCGAACAACAGTTCCTAACTAGCAATGAGAGTTGCAATTCTATCAATGATATACCATGTGATAAATAATATCGTCGTACTACTTATACACACAGGACACTTGTTTCACCATGCCAGATTATTACATCAAAATCTCTCAGACGATAGATCAGTTCGGCAGTTGCGTGCTGCTACTGAAGAATTTCAAAGTTGATTTGGACCAGCTCTCCTTGCTGAGAAAGTTCGATTTTGACATCATCCCCTACCACAAGATATGATTTAGATTTGAACCTTGACCATCCTTTAGCATCAATCATCACGCGACCATCCTTTGTACTTACAGTATATTGAGCAGGTTCATTCACCCCAAGGCTGCGCATGGTAAGAGAAACTTGGCCACGGTCGCCCGGATTGTTGAACGACTCCCTCATTGCTCTAGTAATTCTCTGTTTGCAAACAAGAAGACATACCCAAACAGTTAGATCAACACAGTGAATCATGTGAAACAACATGGAAAGAAAAAAGAACGAAGCACTTGGGCGGCCAATGCTTACCAAGAAGGTGGACATGTCGGTTTTTGTAAGGACTTTGGTATATGAAGTGCGAACTGTAGCCCAGTCTGTTGCCGGTGCAACTGCTCGTTCGGTTGCCGCTGCACGGGCTGGAGCAGATGCAAGTGCAAGTGTTAGTGCAGGTGCCAAAGCCTCTGCTGCTGCCATAGATGGTGCTCCTTGTAGAGATGGTGCCAGTGTCGGAGCAGGGGCCGGTGTCGATGCCCGATCCTCTGGTAGATCAGCCTAATCCGCTGACGCGGTCGGTGCCCAATCCTTAGCTGGATCAGACTGAGTTGCTGCCGCTGTCAGTGCTAGAGCAACTACCGGTGCTCGATCGATTGCTGAAGGTGGTACCGATGTACGAGATAGTGGCGATCGTGTCTGGTCTTCTATGATCAACTTTCTAACTTGACTAGGCTCTGTGACCGTGATCCAGTTTTTTTCTTCATTTCTTTTAAACGCGAGAAGGACTAATTGTGGCGTTTTTGTTAAACCAAACTGCAGTTCAGCATAGGGATTCAGCTTGTACTCAGACAACAGACTAATCCAATTTTTTCGAGTAATATAAGTGATGGACAGTGCCTTCGTTATTTTTACACGACATAAGAAGTGAAACCTGCAAAAATAGCCATCATAGAGCAAACCAAATGAATGTCACATGGCAAAACCTGCATCGTAAAATTGCAGGAAAAGAAAGAAAACATGACATTAAATCAATAAGATTCAGACAGTAAATCAATAAGATTTACTTGATGTGACATGAGTGAATCCTTACCATGAAATCACTATGTTGAAGTACTAAACATAAGATTGATCGTCTAACTACGGGTGGCATGCAAGGCCCCTGTCTACTCCCACAAGCAAGACAGTCTAAAGGTCATCACAAATCGTATGGACCGAACATCCATGGGACTGGAAATCCTGGTAGGTGCGATAAACCCTTCAATGCATACGGATATTGGAGTGTAACCATAATTGATAAACCGTCCTCACAAAAAAGATGATCTGGATACTTCAAAATATATAAACTGAATTGAGTGGACAGACATTAACATAGACCGTTCGTAGGACTGACCACACACCAAAAGCGGTAGTACTAAACAATACAGGGTTCACAAACACAAATCAGGTACTAAACAATAGTACTTACTACAGACAAGCAAAGTTGCACTAGTTAAACTCTGCATACTATTTCTTGCCACCGACCTTCGGGATGAACCCCGCATAACTGACTAGGCCATGGACTTCGTGAGAGATGTCTACCTGCACCATCACCATCTCGTCAACCTTGGAGAACCTAACAGAGTGGTCTTTCCACTCATAAACATGATGATGAAGATAGGCCGCATCAGATTTGGTGGGAAGCTTTACAAGAACCACACCCTTTGTAATCGAAGGCACAACCAGGAAATTGTTGTGGTCAAGTACAGCCTCGAGAACACGCCTGACAACAATGCTACAAGAAAACACTAGTTCAGGACACGTGGCAACAAGGACACAACAGCTGGATAGTTTAGCAGTAGAACTCATCCTCGGGTCTTCCAGTTCACATAGCACGACTTTGAGAACTTCAACTCCACCGCAGACCTAGTTCTAATTCAAACAGAAACCATATTTTATTACTACCTTCGTTCAGAAATATAAGATGATTTTCGATATTATACTCCATATATGACTACATATACGCACAGAAATGAGTGAACAAAGACACTAGAACATGTCTTCAAAGGCATGAGAGCAGAGGGATTACTTGCAATATCCATAACACAAGTTACTGAGGCAAATATACCCTCTTCAAAGGTAGCATTGATGTTCATAAAGTACTCACTCCGTCCCAAAATTCTTGTCTTATGTTTATCTAGATACGGATGTATCAAGTCACATTTTAGTATTAGATACATCCGTATCTAGAAAAATCTAAGACAAGAATTTTGGGACAGAGGGAGTAGTTCAAAGTAATCTATAAGAAATTAGTGTCAACCTCTCGCATGTTTTGGTCAAAAGAGGAATTTAGAACCGTCATTTGGCACACAAAATCACATGCAAGATCACCCATAAAGTTGTACTACTAGTACTAGTACTGCGTGTTAGATGAAAAAACATGATCAAGATCGAGAAAAAGATCGTCAAGAAGAGATATTACCTGGACTTGCTTAATGAGGGATCCCGGAGAGGGTGGCTTGGACATGGCGATGGCTTTGAGCTTGCCTGCGGTAGTCTCGGCGGGGTGCTTGCGCTTCTTCGTACCATGAGCCTCGACGGTTTTGGCCAGAGCCATAGACATCATGTCGGCCGGTGCTCCAACGTCCATCCAAGAGAGGAATCTGAGAGAGAAGAGTGAAATGAGGAACGAGATGATGGAGAAGCAAAGCGGGTGGGGTTTTTCTTCAAGAGAGGAAGCTGAGAGAGAAGAGTGAAATGATGGTTGATTCGTCCTTCCAACTTACTACTAGAGAGGAGGGGGCTTTGTGATTTGACGGCTCATTGCGCATTACTGCAGTGCTTCAATCGGGGTAGTCTACCGTCACTCTACTACGGAGTAATTTAGTGCATGGCCAGTGGACCCCGATGCTGGCTATCCCACACGTCGGTGAAAGTGAGTAATTTAGTGCATGGCTGGAGGAGGATCCGCATGGTAGAGCGTGTCCACTGTTTTTCTGAAGCAAAAAAAATGATTACAGCAAGCGTTTCCACTCTTATGATGGAGGAGTGTGAAACACGGCAGCCACTTGAACATACACAGTGCTCCTACTACTAGGCATATGCAGTGGTTCATACGTCAGTACTACATAATCTTGTTGCTAGTGTAGTAAGATATGACGATAACAAATGATGTTGTGCGCATGTCAACTATATGAACAGTAATGTAGTAACATAGTACCACTTTTTCGACTGTCCGGTCGAGAATGAACGGTGAGATCAATGTTAACAGAACTAGGTCTACAGCGCACGGAGAGTACGGTGCTAAGTACTCCATGAAACATGAACCATATGAAGCATGAATAGTGTTAGGCAGTTTGTATGAAGGGTGCATGATATGGGAGCAAAAGTTCCCTTCTCGGCCCACTTTTCGGTGTTTGGCAGAGTGCATGAAGGGTGCATGAGTCCACACTAGTAGGTTAACACAAATACACGAAGAGGAAACAACTATATTGAGATGAGAATGCAACCAAACACACCCACACGCTTTGTGCTACAGTGACTAATCTGCACCGTCTCAGTTTGATCCAACAGTCATGTTGCACCGAGACATGGACATGCCCATGCAGAGGGCGCCTAAACACCACCGAAGTCCCTCTGCTTCTCGAGGCGCATGATGTTGGTGATGCAGGGTGCAACCGCCCGTAGAGCCCGCTCCCGGTCAATGGGAGCGAGCTCGTCAAAGACGGCGTCTAATGGCACGAATGGATTCCGGTGACGGAGCCCTAAAAGGATTCGCCGGCAACGGCTACGGCAGCCCGCAACCCCTCCTTGTCCAGCTGCGCCCCCACCATCGCGCGGAGACGGCTCAGCTCCTCAGAGATATAGGTGAAGAAGGAGACCAGGTCAGGAAGCCGCAGCTCGTTGAAGTCGACCGGGTGGTCGAACGGGTTTAGCCCGACGGCCGTCATGGTCGCGCTGGCACGACGGTAGGCATCGCACAGCCACAACACGTGTGTGGCAACTTGGTTCACCAAGTGGCTGAGGCGATCCTGGACCTCGTCACGATCAGCCCGCTTGCGCTCCAGCTGGCTCCCCTGACGGCCTATCGTATCTCCCGCTTTCTGCAGCAACGCCGCCGATACCTCGAGCATCTTTGTGGTGGACGTCTGCCGCCTTTGAAGCTCCGTGAACTCCCACACATAACGGAGGAGCATGGCACTCCTCTCCTCCTTGAGCTCACGGAGCTCCACGTCCTTGGCCCTGAGCTCCACATCCTTGGCCTGGAGCTCCTGTGTCAGGCGCTTGACCTCGGACTCCGTGATCTACTGCGCCGCCATGGCACCTGGTAGAAGCAATGGTGAGAGGAAGCAAAGGGGGCGAAAACGGCTGAAAGGCGATGCAATACACGGGAAGGCGGAGGGAGCCAGCCGAGGAGTGGGGAATCTTTTGGTTTTCACCATGGTAAAACACTAGTCGACGACATCTCACATCAGGGAGCAGTGGATTTTACAGGCGGAGTCATCATGACTAATTGCTGCCACGCCTGCTCCCGTCAATCAAAAAATTAAAAATCCTACCGCGCCTGCTCCTGTCAATCAAAATATTATAAATCCTGCCGCACCCAAACACCAGAGCAATGCCGCGGTGGATATTTAAATTTACCTGCCAGCAAGTAGATAAAAAAGGGGTGAAAAAACAAATGTGGTGGCGACCTAGCTAATCGGTCGAACTAGCCGAACTAGCTAGCCACCGTGCTTCACTGATGTACTCGGCGGGAAAGGTGGTCTTTCATGATTTGATGACTCATTTACTTGCTTTGGTGCTACGACCGAGGAGGACCCAGAAAACGCGCGGTAGGGTGTCCCACATCAGGAAGAATATATGCGTGCACCACCCGGGAGGACCCCGAAACCGCGCGGTAGGGTGTGCCATGTCTCGGCATGGAGGAAAAATGTGTGTGTAAAAATATACGGTATCAGACGTAGTACCTATGGTTTGACCTCGGGACCCAGCCAGTCGGTCAAAAACAACCAACTAGCCACACAACTTCATCATGCTAACGTAGCACGAAGGATAGGTGTGGTTAGCTTCGTCTTGACCAGCCACAACGTCTCTTGTTCTAGACGATTCTTCTATTTTCCAAGCTTTTTTAGTTATAATAACACCACGGCAAGCTAGCGCCACTCTTCGTGTGTGCCCGTGCAAAGGTTAGATGATGGAGAGGAGAGAGAAATCGCAGACCTGGGACCCACCAGTAAGTGAGTCAACGGTCATGCACGTGTTGACAAGGCACTCCCTCTACTCTACTCAATGTAAAACTGTATAAAATCAAGTTATGGGACAAAGCCAACAACCGTTGTTGTTTCAAGCTATCGACTTACGCTTTGTAGTCCAGGTTGCCAGTTCGAATCTCGTCTTTCAGATTTGTTAGTTTTAGGTCCAAATTTGATTAATGACAAGTTGGACCCCCGTGTGTTGTTCCAATATTTCAGTGTAGGATGGTTTTTTTGAACAAACACTTTGTGCGGTTAGACAAGTAACGGCACGAGTTACACGTATTTTGCAAGTTTATGAACAAAAATGACAGCGACATAGAATATCACATCCACCCCACATCTTAGATGCTATGGTGATATGAGTTTTTACATCGTTGGAAGTGAGGTCCAATGGCTTGGGAGTAGTCTTTGTAATTATGTGCAATTTCCAAACTCTCCAAAGGTTTTTTTGCAAATAAAACATTCATGCCTTGTGTGTGCCGCTGCCTCTTGGATCCAATGGCTCGCCGTTGCTCATATTAGGTGCTCCCCGTAGCTTAATTACCCGCTACGGTGATACGAGCATCTAGATCGTATAATCAGTGATCAGATGACACATGCGTAGTACTTGTACTTTCTGTGCAATTCCCAAACTCTCTCAGCCATATAGTGCAAAAACATTCAAACTTCCTACTGTGGGCCGTTAGATCTCTGTGAACTCATATCACCATAGAATCTACGGTGCAAGAGCACCTCATATTCTGCCGTGCGAGAAAACATAAGGTGCTCTCGCAGCTTGGATGCTACGGTGATACGAGCTTCGAGGTCATTTGATCTGAGATCCAATGGCATCTGAGTAGTCTTTGTGCTTGTAAGCAGTGGCCAAAATCTTTGGGGGCTTTTCTGCAAAAAACCATTTGAACCACCGAGGAGTTGTTGGGTCACAAATCCAACGGCTCCGAAGAGCTTGTATCACCAAAGCATCTAAGGTGTGGTAGCACATGATATTCTTACATACAAGAGCATATGATGTCCTCCTTCATCTTAGATGCTACTGTGATACGAGCTTCGAGGTCGTTGGATATGGGATCCAAGAGCATCTAAGTAGTTTTTGTCCAAATTGTGTGCAATTCTCAAACTCATCAAGGTTTCCTGTAAAAATATTAAGACAGCATGTGAGCTGCTACATCTCAGATCTACAAGATCCAAGCAACTCGTATCGGCATATAGCATCTAAGGTATGGGGGCACATGATATTCTCCCAGAGAGGAGGGGTGGGGGTGCACAACCAATCGGTGTTTGGGAGGGTGAAGACAAATATAATCTAAACAACCCTAAACAGAGCTTCACAATTTTATCTAAGGTCGAGGGGTTGACCCCCGACAATCATAGCTCCGCCTAAACACAACATTTGCATGTACTGTAGTACTAGACTTAATATTCATGTTTCAGTTTCCTGTTCATTTTAAATATTAAATTGAAGACCATGCATGTCTTACATTTTACTCCCTTTGTTCCTAAATATTAGTCTTTTTAGAGATTTCAAATGGACTGGCACATACGGATGTATATAGACATATTTTAGAGTGTAGATTCACTCATTTTGCTCCGTATGTAGTCACTTGTTGAAATCTCTAAAAGACTAATATTTAGAAACAGAAGGAGTATTTTTGAATTCATGTCATACATGCATGGTTTGGAAAAATAGATGCACTATACTTATTGGATTGTTGTTGTGTTCGTGTGTGTGTGTGTGTGCGCGCTCGTGTGCGTGTGGTCATATGCTTGATACACACAAAGTTTTCTCACCTCCATATTGTTCATCTTTTAAATTTGAATTTGCAATGAAAAACTTACTAGGGATACCATGAAATGTGAAATCCACGTTGAGATCACTATATCACAAACTCACTCTAATTCAAGAACTCGTACTAAATCAATTACACACGTTGAAATTAGTATTTGCAAGGAAAATAGGGGCATTGTAATACACATAGATTCATTCGGCAATTTAAAAGGTTCCTTTTGTATTCTCGAATGGTAGGACCCAACGGCGTACCAGCCAGACCTTGGCTCGTGTTGATCCTAAAAAAACGGGCTTGTGTCCTTTTGGTGGCGTGCGTGGTATGCACATTAGGCAACCCCAACCAGTCAAGTCTCCGTGTTTCGAGTCGAAATATCTAGCGGCCAGAATTCCAGCCCTAGGAAATTCCCCTCATGTCCCCGATCCATAATGACTACCGATTAACAACGGAGGGATGCTTTAGTAACTAGACAATGTTACTTAACGTGCCGAGCACGGTTCAATTCCCTCGGTCGCCGCTCACCAAGGTCACCCGTCAACTGCATTGCCTAGTACTACTACTACTACACCAGGATGAGCACAGAATTGAGCCCGTTTGTTCATGCCTAGTACTTGAGTTAATATATCATGCAATGCACTGGTACAGAGGGATTATCCTTTTACTCTGCATATATAACTTGTCTGAAGTCTAACTAAGCAAAATGTTTGACCAAATCCTTTCTTAAGAAATACAACAGGACAGATGTATGGCTTGAAAATTTATTGCATGATGCATGTTATGATATTGTTTCGAATCCTGGATCTTAAATTTTAGAAAATCCAAAAGTGACTATAAATTCTTGAAACTGATCATGGTCACGTGATATGGCACAAATATTACTTCGTAATTTTTTTCTTCAATTTGAGACAAGCTGCTTATGATAAGTTGCACAAATGAAGAGCCAAGGTATTTTGGAACAAAGACCTGTCACGTTAAGGCGAACTCTTTCACTATTGAAACCGTGGGCGTTTACGTGCCGCCACGAGTCCCGCTTCTCATCGGCAGGTGTCGACCGAGCAAGCGTGTGAGTCGATGGGAGGCGTGCAAGCAGACCACTGTGCCGGCTGACAGGGAGGCGTGCGAGCAGACCGCTGTCCAGGCTCGAGCCCTTTGACCAGGCTCCGCCGCCCACCTTCGTCCCAACTGCTCCCACTTTTAATGTCGTCGATGCCGCAGATTAAAATCAACCCCGCACTACACGGTATCGCTACAATCTTCTCTCTTCCTCTCCGATTCTCCTGTCGTCTACCTCCAACCAGCCTGACCTAAACGTACGCCATGCCACATCATGATGGTCTGCCCTTAGTCTTCCAGTTTCCTGAGGAAGACACCCAGCCGGAGTCTCAAGAACATAAGGCACTTTGGGACGAGCTTGAACTGGCCTTGAGGGAAGACGACGCGCCTATCCCCGCTCCCGTTCTGGCTCCCGCCGCCTCGACTGCGCCAGCACCCATCCCCGTGCCATTGATGGGTTAGGAGCCGCACATTGTCGCCGAGCTTGATGCCACGGGGTTCCACGAGGTCCCCGCCGACTTTCACGCGCCTGTGCACCTGCCAGCACATGCGCCTGCGCGTGCACTAACACGCATGCCCATGCCGGTGCCCGTGCAACTGCCAGCGCACGCGCCTGCGCGTGCACTGACGTGCGCGCCCGTGCCGGTGCCCGTGCACACGAATGTCTCCACTGCGCCGTTGACAGCGCCTGTCCCCGCGCGGGTGCCAGTGCCCCCCTCAACGGCATGGATGGCCGTCGTCGACCACTTCCTTGCACCAACGCCAGTCACCTCCTCCTGCCAGTTGACTCGCTCCAAAGTCCAGAACATTTTGGCCTTCCTTGAAGGTGGGCCAACATCCAGGAGTACTCCAACAACAACGCGAGACGCCACCGTCGCCGTTGGTCAGTGGCCCGACGACACACAGAGCACGGCAGAGGAGCCGCTTCCCACCGCAAGACGCCCCCGCCGCTGCCGCGTAATCTAAATTTGCCATGAAAAACGTTTGGATTGTCATGCTTAAAATCCTAACGTTTATCATTTCCATTTATTTTAGATCGATCATTGTATAATTTAAAGTCGGAGTCAGACTGAACGAAATCTATGGTTTGATCGATTGAATGTTCTGCTAGAGCCGTATCAAATTAAATATAAAACGTCATCAAGCCACATGTATTCCTTGTCATCCAACAACCTAGACTGCTTCAATGTCGAGCGCTCAACACGTTTAGCGTGCAGTTAATTTCATGCCAAAATAGTGCTAATCACATAATAACACGCAAATAATATCCTACTTAATATCCGCATGCACTTAATATACTTCCAAATTAACGTGCATTGCACGTACACACTAACTATTGCTGCTAGTACGTGAAACTGGTCCCGTAACTTGTGAACGCGTCCAGATATGGTCAACGGCAACATCGCCCACGAGTTCTTCGTGTTTGCCTGTGCGTCTAAACCCAGAAGGGGAGGACAGAGAGAGAGCACACATGGAACCCACCAGTAAGTGAAGGCGAATAGTACTAAAAGTAATATTACATGTTATCCATTAAATAGGCCGTGGTAATATAAAAACATTATGCGAACAAAGGGGGGTACAACAAACATTGTTGTTCTACGTATGTTGCCTATTGACGTGCGGCTTGAAGGCCCTGGTCGCATGTTCGATCCTCGCCGTTTATTTTTTAATTTTTATATGGGTCCAAATTTGTTTCATGACATGTGGGCCCCTCGGTGTGTAGTTTGTAGCACTTTAATTTGTGGGTCGAAATTTGTTCCATTCCAAGGGGACTATCGGTGTGTAGTTTTGTAGCTTATTTATAATAACTAAAGAGAACAACAGAGTTTTTGCAATAATACCATGGTGCGACATTGAAGGCGAGAAAGGACGTGCGAGAGAGCGATGACCGAGCTAGAGGGAAATCAACTAGGGGAGGTGCGGGGTTTGCAACGGTGTTTGGAGTAGTTGTGGGCCGAATGCTACGAAAATATAATCTAAACCGACCGGAATAAATGCCTACACAAATTAATCCAAGGTTGGAGTGCCCCATGCAATGTAAACAGCTCCGGCTTTGTGAGGGATGGAGAGGTAGCTTCAATGTGTGGAAGATACGTCGTGAGAAAGCGAGGTCAATCGAGAGACATATAGATAGAGAGATAAAGTGAGTGTCGTCCAACATTCATTGAACAAATATATATGCTCTGGAGAGATATTGTCCGATTGAGCTTTTGGCAAGGGTGAGGGCTGTAAGATAGAGCTTAAGAGATGATCCAGTCACAGACATGTATATATATTTTGTGCATGGGAGGAAGCAAGGTCAATCGATCACATAGGGTCGTTGTGTGATCGAAAGAGTGAGACGGGTTGGAGAGAGTGACCTAGATAGACAATGTGCGTGAGAGAGTATACAATGTGAATAGGTCGAATTGGGCTCAAACATGGTGATATATTGTTTTTGTCCGAGAAAGAGTGAGGTCAATAGAGACATACAAAGAGAGAGAGAGAGAGAGAGAGAGAGAGAGAGAGAGTGAGCGAGCATGGCCCGCCATGAGGTCAGAAGAGTGGGGGCGGCTTGGATGGACTGACCTAGATAGAAAATCTGTGTGAGAGAGTATAGAGTGTGTCGATCGAGGCCCGAACAGGGAGATATATCTTTTGTGTGTGAAAGAAAACAAGGTTAATCGAGACTCAGATAAAGAGAGCGAGAGTGAGCGAGTGTGGCCCGTCGTGCGGAAGAAAGAGTGAGACAGTCTCGAGGGAGTGACCTAGATAGACAACGTGCGTGCGTGCGCACGAGAGGTTGGGGGGCTAGATAGGCAATGCATGTATTTAGCGCGAGAGGGTGGGAGGGAGAGGGGGAGAGAGGTCGGCATGGGGTGCAATGGCGGGTGTGTGAGGTAAATACATTTGGTAACAGAGTGGAAAAAGGGGGTTGTGTAGTTGAGAGAGTTAGAGATCGAAACATGGAGAGAAAGAATGAACGTGTGTTGGAAACTAATAGCTTCCTAAGGTGGTTAGGAGAGGAAGATTGACCGATCCAGGAAGTATGTAGCGTGTGTGCCGAGGGGGGGGGGGCTAAAAACAACATTTGAATGTAGATAGTACGAGACTTAATATCGATGTTTCAATTCGGTGTACATTGTAAGATTTTAACCGAGGACCATACATATGGGTAATTATTTCGAATTCGTGCCATACTAGGTTTTGAAAAGTTGACATTGACTCTATTTGTTGTGCTATTTCGTAGGTCATATGTTTGAATCCATCCAAAAGTTTTCTCACTACCATGGTGTTCATCATATACATATGAATTTGTATTAAAAAGTAGCGTGGATATAGTGAAATGCGAAAATCCACGTTAGAATTGGAGATCGCTATGTGACACACACTCTAATTCAAATAACTAATTATGTGACACACACTCTAATCCACGTTAGCGTGGATACCATGGATACCGTTTCAATTTTTGTTCAAATAACTCCTCATTAATTAATTTATAGTATCTCGTTTGGATTGACTAATTATTTGCAAGAAAAACACGGGCATGGTAATACATACAGATTCGTTTGCAAATGAAAGAAGATTCGTTTGCATTCTCAAATGTAGGCGCACCAGGCAGACCAGGGTCGTGTCGTGGTGGTCACGTGTGTCGGACGGACGCTTAGCACCCAGCCACCTACCGCCCCCCCCCCCCCCAAAAAAAGGACAAAGACAAAATAAGTTCACGCTTCCATGTTTCAAATTGAAATATCTGGCGGCCCCAATTCGAGCCCTACAAAATCTCCCTTCTCCGTCATCCCCTTTCGCGCCCAGATTGCTCAAATCCCTAATTCGCTGCCAACCCAAGCAAAGTTCGAATCGCCCCTCGTCTCGTCTCTTTCCCCACCTCTGTGTCGGACGACGACGAGGTCGCACTTCACCACCACACCGGAGCTACCTCATCTACGCCCTCGTCCACCGCACCGGGTGATCCACCGCACCGGGTGGTCCACCGACAACGTCGGCCGCCGCAACCGACGTGCCTCACAGACACCGACTTCCACCGCATCAGGTGCACTTCACCAACGCCGTCTCCCAGGTCACCGGGGCTACTTCACCGAGCACATCGTCACACCTCCGCCCCCCCGAGGCCGTTGGGGCTTCACCAACGGTCTCATCCACCGCATCACGGCGCTCCGCTGCCACTCAGGATCTGCATCCATGCGTGGATAGCCAACACCAGCGCATCATCCTCAACAGCTCTGAAGTGACCCGCACTCTAGCTAGGCGAGCATGCCCAAACGCCGGCCCAAACTAGGTATCCACACATCACTCCCTTGTCCAATGTTCTGACGATGTTTGGATATCCTTTCACTGCTCTCTTAGCTTACACGCCTATGCAACTCTAACTTTAACTCTTATTTCTTCTAGAGATATCATCTGAAACAAGCAAAACCATTTTTTAGCGAAGCATGACGGCGCTACGGGATCTAGTACACATCCTGCACACCTGTATAACCTTGTAAGTATCTGTCCTCCAGCACAACAACAAGGTCGATTCCTCTTATTTGATCAACCATTCGCCGTGTCAAAAATGCAGAGGGGGATGCAAGGAGCACAAGGCCTACACATCCAAGCAACTGGTAACATGGACTTGTACATGGAACATCCCAAGCGCAAGTAGAGCTGCAGTGAGCCTGTACAACGAGCTATCGTAAGTCCCTGCATTTCATTTAATTTGTACTAGCATTCGTGTATAATTTGTGTGCAGTGGAGGATCCACGAATTCAAGTTACCAGGGGCGAACATTTAACTTAAAAAATACGAAGGCACTTGCACTCCGGAAATCAAAATAACTTGAGAAATGTGAAGCTACATGCACTTTGAAAACCAGCTAATGATCCAAAGTAGTTCAGATTATAAACACTAAATGATGCAAGCACCAAAAAACACAAAATGCAACATGGTGTACAAGGACTACAAACATGGTCTGTACCTGCTTGAATTATTCGTTCTCTGGTTGAAAATATCAAAGTGTAATTGCACCTATAACCAATGCACAAACTGCATATCAATATATCTATCCTGCACAAGTATGCCAATAGTTTCAAACAACAGATAAGAAAAGTATTTATGCGATGTTGTCATGATACGGGGACTTTCTGGTAGATGTCCTCGACGTTTCCTCAAGCCATTAAAATGCACTATAATTTGTTTTTATCAATGCCTGCAAATCTCTATGTCTCTCTCAACATAGCAGATCATCATTAGACACTAAATCCTTCAATGGGAGCTTGCAAAATGCTTGCATTAGATCCCTCATTAGACACTATATGTTCATCACCAGGAGCATGTAAAATGTTTGGATCAAATCCTTCATTACAAGTCTGTTCATTAGACACTTCAGGCTCAAGAAAAACATGAGCTTGTATGTTTGCACCGGAAACTTGATTTGATACATCAGATTCAGTCAGTTCAGTATTGATTGGGGGAGTTATAAAATAAGTAGAAATTGGTTTCATTTTCTCATAGATTCCCTACATACAAGCAGTTTTACAACACCGTCAGGTTTAACTATTGGCCAGAAACTGAAGAGTTGAATTAGATATAATCAGGGATGTGATTTACCTACTCATTGCACATGCTACTCTTGCAAGCCGTGACTGTCCGTTTGCGCAAGCTCGATGCCATGCACGTGCTGCCGCCACTGCCTCCCACGCAGGCTACACCTAGGATTGGATCTTCATCTTCTTGTCCTTCCGTTCACTTGAAGCCCGACGACCATGCTACATCTTGAGCTTGCGTTGGTTTTCCTTGAAGAGAAAAGGGTGATGCAGCAATAGTAGCGTAAGTATTTCCCTCAGTTTTTGAGAACCAAGGTATCAATCCAGTAGGAGGCTCCTTAAAAGTTCCACGCACCTACACAAACAAACAAAGAACTTGCAACCAACGCAATAAAGGGGTTGTCAATCCCTTCACGGCCACTTGCGAAAGTGAGATCTGATAGAGATAGTATGATAAGATAAATATATTTTTGGTGTTTTATAATATAGATGCAAAAAGTAAAGATGCAAATAAAAGTAGATTGGAAGCAAATAAGATAAGAGATAGACCCGGGGGCCATAGGTTTCACTAGAGGCTTCTCTCAAGATAGCATAAGTATTACGGTGGGTGAAAAAATTACTGTCGAGCAATTGATAGAAAAGCGAATAATTATGAGATTATCTAGGCATGATCATGTATATAGGCATCACGTCCGCAACAAGTAGACCGAATCCAGCCTACATCTACTACTATTACTCCACACATCGACCGACTCCTGCCTGCATCTAGAGTATTAAGTTCATAAAGAACAGAGTAACGCATTAAGCAAGATGACATGATGTAGAGGGATTAACTCAAGCAATATGATATAAACCCCATCTTTTTATCCTCGATGGCAACAATACAATACGTGCCTTGTAACCCTTTCTGTCACTGGGTAAGGACATCGCAAGATTGAACCCAAAGCTAAGCACTTCTCCCATGGCAAGAAAGATCAATCTAGTAGGCCAAACCAAACTGATAATTCGAAGAGACTTGCAAAGATAACTCAATCATACATAAAAGAATTCAGAGAAGATTCAAATATTATTCATAGATAAACTTGATCATAAACCCACAATCCATCGGATCTCGACAAACACACTGCAAAAAGATTTTACATCAAATAGATCTCCATAAGAGAGGGGGAGAACATTGTGTTGAGATCCAGAAAGAGAGAAGAAGCCATCTAGCTAATAACTATGGACCCGTAGGTTTGTGGTAAACTACTCACAACTCATCGGAGGGGCTATGGTGTTGATGTAGAAGCCCTCCGTGGTCGATTCCCCCTCCGGAAGAGTGCCGACGAAGGCTCCAAGATGAGATCTCGCGGATACAGAAGGTTACAGCGGTGGAAATTGTGTTTCGTTGGCTCCCTGGATGTTTTCGGGGTACGTATGCTTATATAGGAGGAAGAAGTACGTCGATGGACGCCCGAGGGGCCCACAAGACACGGGGCGCACCCTATTTGGGGGGGCGCCCTCCTATCTCGTGGAGGCCTCGGCTACTTCTTGACTTGCACTCCAAGTCCTCTAGATCATGTTCGTTCCAAAAATGACGCTCCCGAAGGTTTCATTCCGTTTGGACTCCGTTTGATATTCCTTTTCTTCGAAATACTAAAATAGGCAAAAAAACAGCAATACGGGTTGGGCCTCCGATTAGTAGGTTAGTCCCAAAAATGATATAAATGTGTAAAATAAAGCCCATAAACATCCAAAACAGGTAATATAATAGCATGGAACAATCAAAAATTAGAGATACGTTGGAGACGTATCAAGCATCCCTAAGCTTAATTCCTGCTCGTCCTCGAGTAGGTAAATGATAAAAAGAGAATTTTTGATGTGGAATGCTACCTAGCATAATTCTCAATGTAATTTTCTTTATTGTGGCATGAATGTTCAGATCCAAATGATTAAAAATAAAAGTTCATATTGATAAAAGAAATAGTAACACTTCAAGCATACTAATCAAAGTAATCATGTCTTCTCAAAATAACATGGCAAAAGAAAGTTCATCCCTACAAAATGATATAGTTAGGCTATGCTTCATTTTCGTCACACAAAGATGTTCCCAACTTCTATAGCCCCGATGACAAGCCAAGCAATTGTTTCATACTTAAATTATCTCAAACTTTTTCAACCTTCACGCAATACATGAGCGTGAGCCATGGATATAGCACTATGGGTGGAATAGAATATGATGATGGGTATTGTGTGGAGAAGACAAAAAAAGGAGAAAGTCTCACAATTATGAGGATAATCAACGGGCTATGGAGATGCCCATCAATTGATGTCAACATGAGGAGTAGGGATTGCCATGCAACGGATGCACTAGAGCTATAAATGAATGCTCAACAAAAGGAAACTAGTGGGTGTGCATCCAACTTTCTTGCTCACGAAGACCTAGGGCATTTGAGGAAGCCCATCGTAGGAATATACAAGCCAAGTTCTATAATAAAAAATTCCCACTAGTATGAAAAAGAAAACTTATGAAACTCACTATATGAAGAACAAGGTGCTACTTTGAAGCACAATATATGAGACTCAATACATGAAGAACAAGGTGCTACTTTGAAGCACAAGTGTGGAAAAAGAGATATTAGCATTGCTCTTTTTATTTATTTATTTATTTATTTTGTTTTTTATTTTTTTATTTTTTTGGGTCTTTCTTTTTTTCTTTTTGGCATTTCTGCTTTTTTTTTCTTTTTTTTCTTTGGGCAATGCTCTAATAATGATGGTCATCACACTTCTATTGATTACAACATATGAATTACAACTCGAAACTTGAACAAGATATGACTCTATATGAATGCCTCCAGCGGTGTACCGGGATGGTGCAATGAATCAAGAGTGACATGTATGAAAAATAATGCATGGTGGCTTTGCCACAAATACGATGTCAACTACATGATCATGCAATGGCAATATGACAAAAGTAATGTATGTCATGATGATAAACGGAACGGTGGAAAGTTGCATGGCAATATATCTCGGAGTGGCTATGGAAATGCCATAATAGGTAGGTATGGTGGCTGTTTTGAGGAAGATATATGGAGGTTTATGTGTGATAAAGCGTATCGTATCACGGGGTTTGGATGCACCGGCGAAGTTTGCACCAACTCTCAAGGTGAGAAAGGGCAATGCACGGTACCGAAGAGGCTAGCAATGGCGGAAAGGTAAAAGTGCGTATAATCCATGGACTCAACATTAGTCAAAAGAACTCATATACTTATTGCAAAAATTTAGAAGCCATCAAAAATCAAGTACTACGCGCATGCTCCTAGGGGGATAGATTGGTAGGAAAAGACCATCGCTCGTCCCCGACCGCCACTCATAAGGATGCACAAGCCAGATACACTTCATGTTTCAAGTTTGTTAACAACTTTAACCATACGTGCATGCTACGGGACTTGCTAACTTCAACAAAAGCATTCTTTAAATTCATAATCACCCAACTAGCATGACTTTAATATCACTACCTCCCCATCTCAAAACAATTATCAAGTATCAAATTGATCATAGCATCCAATTCACTTCCTATGATAGTTTTTATTATACTCAACTTGGATGCCTATCATTCTAGGACCAATTTTATAACCAAAGCAAATACCATGCTGTTCTAAAAGACTCTCAAAAAGATATAAGTGAAGCATGAGAGACTACCAATTTCTACAAAAATAAGTCACCGCCGTGCTCTAAAAGATATAAGTGAAGCACTAGAGCAAAAACTATCAAGCTCACAAGATATAAGTGAAGCACATAGAGTATTCTAGCAAATTCTAATCAAATAGACTTCTCCCAAAAGGTGTGTACAGCAAGGATGATTGTGGTGAACTAAAAAGAAAAGACTAATATAATACACGATGCTCCAAGCAAAACACATATCATGTGGCAAATAAAAATATAGCTCCAATTAAAGTTACCAATGAACGAAGACGAAAGAGGGGATGCCTTCCCGCGGCATCCCCAAGCTTAGGCTTTTGGATATCCTTGAATATATTTGGGTGACTTTGGCATCCCGAAGCTTAGGCTCTTGCCACTCCTTATTCCATAGTCCAAAAAAGCTTTACCCAAAACTTGAAAACTTCACAACACAAAACTCAACATGAAATCTTATAAGCTCCGTTACTGAAAGAAAACAAAACCACCACATAAGGTACTGTAATGAACTCATTCTTTATTTGTTTTGGTGTTAAACCTACTGTAATCCAACTTCTCTATGGTTTATAAACTATTTTACTAGCCATAGATGCATCGAAATAAGCAAACAACACACGAAAAACAGAATCTGTCAAAAACAGAACAGTCTGTAGCAATCTGTAACTAACGCAAACTTCTGGAACTCTAAAAATTCTACCAAAATAGGAAGTCCTGGAAAATTTGTTTATTGATCAGAAGCAAAAAGAATCAATGAAAAAGAACGTTTCTGTGATTTAAAAAAACTAAATTCATGCGCGCAAAGTTTCTGTTTTTCAGCAGAATCAACTCAACTATCATCATAGGTTATCCTATAGGTTCTACTTGGCACAAACACTAGTTAAAAGATAAAAACACATCTAAATAGAAGGTAGATGCAAGATTTATTACTAAACAGGAACAAAAACAAAAAACACGAAGAATATTGGGTTGCCTCCCAACTAGCGCTATTGTTTAACGCCCCTAGCTAGGCATAAAAGCGAAGATAGATCTAAGTAGTGCCGTCTTTAATTTTCAGTTTTTTAGCGGAGTCATGTTCGAATCTAGGAGGTTCTTTCCGCTTCCCTTCATACTCGGAAATTTTTAGATCTAAAGAATCCAACAGCTTAGTGCAAAGAGTAATCAACATATTCATGCGGTGAAGATTTCCGCTAACACTTTTAAGAGGCTCAAGAGGCTTTTGTAAAAAAATTGTTACTTCGCAAATCTTTCCAAACACTTGGGTTTCTTCTTGGGTAGGATGTGGTCCTCCCTTTTGAGGTAGTGTTCCCACTATGCCCTCTATAATTTCATGTGCGATACTGGGATCAATTTCAATAAAGTTTCCCTTGGCAATGCAATCCAAGAGTTGTCTATGCGTCATATTTAACCCAACATAAAAATTGCAAAGAAGAATTCTAAAGTTCACCTCTAGGGTGCACTTGCAATAAGATTCCATCATCCTATACCAAGCATCTTTTATGTTTTCTCCTTGCCTTTGCTTGAAGTGAAGAACTTCAAACTCGGGAGACATAGGAGCGGATAAGGAACTAGCCATAATGACAAGGCAAAACGATCTAACACACGAGCAAACGGAAAAAGGCAAGCGAAAGAGAGAGAGGAGATTGGGAAAAAGAGGGCAAATATAACGGCAAGGGTGAAGTGGGGGAGAGGAAAACGAGAGGCAAATGGAAAATAATGTAAATGCGAGGGAGATAGGTTTGTGATGGGTACTTGGTATATCTTGACTTGAGCGAAGACCTCCCCGGCAACGGCGCCAGAAATCGCACATTGGCGGGAGGTCGAATCTTGACTTGACTTGGTGTAAGCCTCCAGCAACGGTGCCAGAAATCCTTCTTGCTATGTCTTGAGCTTGCGTTGGTTTTCCTTGAAGAGGAAAGGGTGATGCAGCAATAGTAGCGTAAGTATTTCCCTCAGTTTTTCAGAACCAAGGTATCAATCCAGTAGGAGGCTCCTCAAAAGTCCCACGCACCTACACAAACAAACAAAGAACTCGCAACCAACGCAATAAAGGGGTTGTCAATCCCTTCACGGCCACTTGCGAAAGTGAGATCTGATAGAGATAGTATGATAAGATAAATATATTTTTGGTATTTTATAATATAGATGCAAAAAGTAAAGATGCAAATAAAAGTAGATAGGAAGCAAGATAAGAGATAGACCCGGGGGGCATAGGTTTCACTAGAGGCTTCTCTCAAGATAGCATAAGTATTACGGTGGGTGAACAAATTACTGTCGAGCAATTGATAGAAAAGCGAATAATTATGAGATTATCTAGGCATGATCATGTATATAGGCATCACGTCCGCAACAAGTAGACCAACTCCTGCCTGCATCTACTACTATTACTCCACACATCGACCGACTCCTGGCTGCATCTAGAGTATTAAGTTCATAAAGAACAGAGTAACGCATTAAGCAAGATGACATGATGTAGAGGGATAAACTCGAGCAATATGATATAAGACCCATCTTTTTATCCTCGATGGCAACAGTACAATACGTGCCTTGCAACCCTTTCTGTCACTGGGTAAGGACACCACAAGTTTGAACCCAAAGCTAAGCACTTCTCCCATGGCAAGAAAGATCAATCTAGTAGGCCAAACCAAATTGATAATTCGAAGAGACTTGCACAGATAACTCAATCATACATAAAAGAATTCAGAGAAGATTCAAATATTATTCATAAATAAACCTGATCATAAACCCACAATTCATCGGATCTCGACAAACACACAGCAAAAAGAGTTTACATCGAATAGATCTCCACAAGAGAGGGGGAGAACATTGTATTGAGATCCAAAAAGAGAGAAGAAGCCATCTAGCTAATAACTATGGACCCATAGGTCTGTGGTAAACTACTCACAACTCATCGGAGGGGCTATAGTGTTGATGTAGAAGCCCTCCATGGTCGATTCCCCCTCCGGCAGAGTGCCGGCGAAGGCACCAAGATGAGATCTCGCGGATACAGAAGGTTACGACGGTGGACATTGTGTTTCGTTGGCTCCCTGGATGTTTTCGGGGTACGTATGCTTATATAGGAGGAAGAAGTACGTCAGTAGACGCCCGAGGGGCCCACGACACAGGGGTGCGCCCTATAGGGGGGGGCGCCCTCCTATCTCGTGGAGGCCTCGGCTGCTTCTTGACTTGCACTCCAAGTCCTCTGGATCACGTTAATTCCAAAAATCACGCTTCCGAAGGTTTGATTACGTTTGGACTCCATTTGATATTCCTTTTCTTCGAAATACTGAAATAGGCACAAAAATATCAATACGGGCTGGGCCTACGGTTAGTAGGTTAGTCCCAAAAATGATATAAATCTGTAAAATAAAGCCCACAAACATCCTAAAGGGGTAATATAATAGCAGGGAACAATCAAAAATTATAGATACGTTGGAGACGTAGAAATCCTTCTTGCTACGTCTTGAGCTTGCGTTGGTTTTCCTTGAAGAGGAAAGGGTGATGCAGCAATAGTAGCGTAAGTATTTCCCTTAGTTTTTGAGAACCAAGGTACCAATCCAGTAGGAGGCTCCTCAAAATTCCCACGCACCTACACAAACAAAGAAAGAACTCGCAACCAACGCAATAAAGGGGTTGTCAATCCCTTCACGGCCACTTGCGAAAGTGAGATCTGATAGAGATAGTATGATAAGATAAATATATTTTTGGTATTTTATAATATAGATGCAAAAAAGTAAAGATGCAAATAAAAGTAGATTGGAAGCAAATATGATAAGAGATAGACCCGGGGGCCATAGGTTTCACTAGTGGCTTCTCTCAAGATAGCATAACTATTACGGTGGGTGAACAAATTACTGTCGAGCAATTGATAGAAAACCGAATAATTATGAGATTATCTAGGCATGATCATGTATATAGGCATCATGTCCGCAAAAAGTAGACCGACTCCTGCCTGCATCTACTACTATTACTCCACACATCGACCGACTCCTGCCTGCATCTAGAGTATTAAGTTCATAAAGAACAGAGTAACGCATTAAGCAAGATGACATGATGTAGAGGGATAAACTCAAGCAATATGATATAAACCCCATCTTTTTATCCTCGATGGCAACAATACAATACATGCCTTGCAACCCTTTCTGTCACTGGGTAAGGACACCGCAAGATTGAACCCAAAGCTAAGCACTTCTCCCATGGCAAGAAAGATCAATCTAGTAGGCCAAACCAAACTAATAATTTGAAGATACTTGCAAAGATAACTCAATCATACATAAAAGAATTCAGAGAATATTCAAATAGTATTCATAGATAAACTTGATCATAAACCCACAATTCATCGGATCTCGACAAACACACCGCAAAAAGAGTTTACATCGAATAGATCTCCACAAGAGCGGGGGAGAACATTGTATTGAGACCCAAAAAGAGAGAAGAAGCCATCTAGCTAATAACTATGGACCCGTAGGTCTGTGGTAAACTACTCACAACTCATCGGAGGGGCTGTGGTGTTGATGTAGAAGCCCTCCATGGTCGATTCCCCCTCCGGGCGCGAGGAAGTGTTGTGTCGGTCTGTCCAGCGGCGGCTAGGTTAGGAGCAAACCAGACTGGAGGCTGGAGCTAACGAATTGGGATTTTTCCTGCTGTCGATCGATATGGGAGGCGCTCGTTTGGGCCGCGAGCCTGCTATAGGGCCTGCCTTGCACTTATGTTATTTGCCCATCCAAATTGAAACATTTTTCTTCATTTTTTACATTGCCTGCTCGTGCGTTGGGACGAACAAAACTAGCCTGGGCCAACCTGGACAACTCAAACTAGGTGCACACTTTCCAGCCACTCGAGGTGGCCGCCCATACCAGCCCCTGTGGTGGCTTCGCCCCTTTTGCGTGTATGATTAGGGTAGTGAAAAATATTCTAGTGGCGCTTTTGATTTACCCACAGAATGGTTGAATTGCTTGTTTCTATGAACCGAGTTTGCCAATAATGTGAAGGATGCCAGTCTTTTCATCCTATTGTAGATTGCTTAGATCTCGATATGCCAAAAGTAACCGCATGAAATATACAGTAAAAGCCAGTGTGATGTGTGTGGCTAAGACTAGTCTGACTACATGTCCTCATATAACGTATCAAGGATGCACCATCTTACTAGATTAACCATTCGACTTACCAATGCAGTGTGGGAAGAAAGAAGTATTGGGACTGCGTATCCAAGCTATTGATGCCATGGACTCCTTCGTACAACCTTGTAAGCGAAAAAGAAGTTGCAATGTGCCTGTACAAAGAGCTAGCGTAAGTTCAGTTACCTACTTCTCGGAATTTTAGTTAGTCACTTATTGCAAAATTGTTCAATTACGTTGCTTGGCTTAATTTAGTTTGCTACTGATTACATAATGCCACAGCCTGTTAATCCTATTATAGACTGCGCCTACCTATGTGTTTGATACTTACTGTTAAGAATTACCTGTTTGCCTGAACTTAAATAGCTACTTGTTTGTTTAACTGCTTTGCTGCTGCAACAACGGGTTACAATGATGTTAATAACTACTTTTCAGCATCCAATTGAAACTCTTTAATTCCTTGTTTGTTTAACTGGTTTGCTGTTATAACTCCCAGTTGAGATGTTTTGCTAACTTCAACTTTTCTGAATCCAATTGGAACTTTAATGGCAAAACAGGTTAGCCCAAGATCAAAGAGCGAGGTCCCCATGGACGTTGTATCATCCCACAGCAGTGGCACTGGCCCAATCGTGCATTATGAATTCCCAACTGCTGATGCTCTAGAGGCTAAACTAGTGGTAGAAAGAGATTCTGCTTCTGCACTTAGAGATGAAGTTGACATGTTGAGGAAGCAAACAGCACAATCACAAGCAGTACTCAAGACAACCATTAATGGTGGATTTCAAAACGAAGCAAGCTGAGACTGACCACATTGTTAAGATACTGAAGGAAAAAAGGAAATTAAATTCCCACTTGGTAAATCATAGGTGAAATGTTCTTTCAATTGTTGAATAACCTTTGTGTTGTTTGTTCATGTAATCACTCAAACCATTTGTTTTAGAGATCATGTAATAATTGTTTATTATTTTTTGGTTTGTAATTTTATTTGAGTACAAGTCTATATGAATTGATAAGACTTGGAGACATTTCATTTTGATTGCTGTGCCAGACCTACAAATATGCCAATCGGGCTGAATGTGCATTCAGCAATAATAGTAGTATAGATGGACCATAAGTGGCACGCATTGAAAAGGGCCAAGATGCTGTAGTAGCTCGGCTAAAAAAAGGATGATGTTGTAGCAAAAAAAAGTACAACGGCCTGGCTTATGTATGTTAGTTGATATTATTGATCCATATACTCTATAAGTGTTTATATGTCTGTTAGTTATGTACATTCTTGGTTGATTGACTCGGTATTTGAATCTTGATACATCGCTTGTGTACATATCTAAATGGGAGTACACATTATGATGCGTGTGACATTTGAGTTGGACATGAAGTGTTCCAAATATTCGAATTCACCTTAAACTGGATTCTAGCTTCTAAATTTGAGTATCGGCATTTGTAAACCATATTCATATAGGACAGTGGAATACATCTTTGTCGTCCTTTTGAAGATATATAAAAACACATAGAATGATTTATAAAGATTCGTATAGGAATACAAAATGGATTCGAATTTAGTTGCCAGTGTAAATTTGGATGCTTATTGTCCCAAAATTCGAAAGAAGCGGCAAAATGTCCACTCCCACGTCGGCTGCCCGAAGCCAAGTGTTTGGGAGATGGAAATTACTGTCTACCCATTACACGCACAATCCATCGGCCCAATTTCCACTGCTCCAAATAGGGGTAGGTTAGTAACTTCAATTAGACATGACACGACCGCCTTTGAGCCCATACCGACACGGTGGGCGCCAAACATGGGCGGCAAAACACATTTGATTCAAGCTCGTCTGAAAGACCTCTGTTTCTCCCTCCATTTCACCATTCATACAAGGTGGACGGCAAAACAAACTCGACTCGGCCGAAATCGATGTAGGCAAATATTTTGAGTAGGGGCAGGTTTGTAACTTCACTCAGACGTGACACAACCGCCCTACCTGTCAGCCCCGTTCATACACCGTGGGCGCCAACCACCCTCTCCTCGCCCGAAATCGCTCTGGGCAAATATTAGCGAGATGCGAGATTGCCGTCCTATCCCCAATTGACGAGACGTCCAAATTTTAAACGGGGGCTAAGTTCGCAACTTTCCCATATTTCAGACAGGCGCGTCCCAAAAACTTGGTTCCCCGTACTTCTCCTCCATTTTCCCATTCATACACCATCCGCGCTAGAACACCATCCCCACACCAGCCTCCGTCCGCCACTCCATCCTTGGCCGCCGTCCTCCACCCCATCCATCGCCGCGGTCCTCCACCACTTCCATCGCCACTGTCCTCCACCATGCCGGAGCGCCTACCAAGACCGCGTCGTCCACTTCTAGAGATGGACGTTTCTCATCCACGGTGATGGACCAAGAGCCTCGCATCGCGTCCTCTCGCTTCATCAGCGCCGTCGTCCTCTTTGCCGGGGCCGCTCACACGACCTTCTCTTCCACCGCAACAAAACTTATCCCCCGATGCACCCGTCTACCATCGCAGATCTACTTCAACGCCACCGACAACCATCGCACCCCCGATGCCTACACGGCACCGCAAGAGAGGTGGTACTTCATATCTCCTCAACTTTTTTATCTCAACCAGAAAATAGATCATAACTTGGTTACTCTACTTTCTTTTCAGCTCTTAGAATTTAGTTCTTAGTTTGAAGCAAACAATGGATGCTAAATATCATTTCTCCGGTTTGCAGCTTCAAATCTGCCATGGCACAGTCATAATACGGTTTAATTGATCATGCTTAAGGTTTAATTGATCATGTTGGTTCTGTGGTGGTTTCTTTAATAGAAATCGGAGGGGAAATCCTCTTTTGCTAAAAAAAATATGCTTAGAGTTCCCCCTTTTATGATCACTATACGACCAGAATACGTGCTTCGTGTCATAATAGCACTGCTCCACCCATCAAGCTAAACAAGCTTAGTTGTTCAAATACGAATCTAATATTATTAAAATAGAGTTGTTTAATTGGTCAGCTAAATGTTCCTAAATTAGTTTCGAAAATGCATTTTCGCCGCTCGGGTGTGTATCTCTACAGGGTTCCCACGGTGGGCCGGCCCACCCTGGGATCTTGGGTCGTCCCACGCCCCAATTACCCTCTGTTCTGCTGTGCGCTTCCAATCCATACTCGCCCCCAGCCACCTGCCTCACCGGCGACTTGCTGTCCCCGGACGGCTTGACTCTAGGAGGAGACGCCGGACTAACGGGAGGTCAGGAGCCGCTCGCCCAACAGCGTCATCGCTGCCCGGGCGCGCCGCCGCGCCTACCTTCCCAGTCCGTTCAGGGCTCAGGCATGCAGCATCCACTAAGCCAACCCGATTTATCCTGAGATACGTCCTCAACACTCAGCAGCCACTCCTCATCACCCATTTTCTAGTTGATTCATTACTCATTAGGCAGGACTGTTATTAGGGTTTGTTGTGTGCTCATTGCTACCTACACTTAATGGTTTAGATGTATTTCAGTAATCTTTAGTACCTGTAAAGTTCACAGGGTTTTCAAAATTCCGGCCCTAGGAACAAACACTAGTCATTTTGGATTGTTGGTCGTAGTGACATTGACCCAGATTACTACTGCAAGCCAGGTTTGTTGAAAATTTTACTTGTCTTTCTTACTCATTCGATATAATATCCAATTATTCACGTCGACTAGATGCAAACAATAAGTGCTAGACAAACTTCTTGATTCAGATTTTGGACGGTCTCTTACTGAAGTTACAATTCTGCATACTTGTCCTAGTAAGCTCACAAGTAAATGATTGATTCACTACATCTATGCTTGCCTTGTCATATTTGTTGTCAATATTCTTTTAGGGTGGACCACCCTGTTTCTAAATACTGGAACCGTAGACATGAGTGAATAGTATTTCTCTATGTGATCTCTTCCATCACGTGTGGGCAACGAACACTGCATTGTATAGAAAGAAAGTGTCATTTCTAGCTTTTACATAGGCTTCGATCTTTTACATGGAATACAATCTGCCTACTTGCTTTGTGTCACACTACCAACACTCCACCCTTGAAGCTAAACATTATGACACTCAAAATTCCTTAGTTTATTTATTCAAATACGAATTTCATATGATTCTAATGTTCCTACTTTAGTTTTGAAATGTGTGCCTGCCTGTTATAGAGACATCAGGGGTTTGTATTTCTGTGTGTGGTCTGGTCAGCACGATTGGGGGTGAACTTTGCATACGCAGGGGTTTATAGGGAGACACTCTTTGAGTTGAATCCAGAATGCATTCCATAGATAATCTGACTACTTTTTATGTTTTCATGAATCTCATATTCTGAACAACATCATAATGATTATGAGCTTGCATGCATGAAAAGAATAAAGCAGAACAATGCCATGGCTATCAAACTTGGCATTAATGGACCGAAATCAAGTCTGGATGCAATGCAATGCAAACACTCTCCACCTACATATTCATGCTCAGAATATGATCCTAACAGTGATTCTGAGCTAGAGGGAGACCTAAGTCAATGTAGCTCCCTAGTGGAGGAGTCAGAGGCAGATGCCCTATCTTATTCACCCATCAAGGTGCTTGCTCTAACGTTCCAAGGTTATATTAGTGGCACATATCTTGCAACTGATGCTTTGCATTGCTTCTACTTTGTTGAACTGCCATTAGCTTAGTTTACACATCATGTATGTGAATACGCCCTGCCTATCCATTTTCAGTACATATTCCATCTGTCATCATACCATATTTATCCATTCAAATGTTGTTCTTGTGTATTAGACGTTCAAAAGGAAGAGGGTAATTGCTAATCGTGGAGGAGCACAAGCCAAGTATTTGGAAAAGGTAGTGGCACCTGATAAATTAAATAGCACATTAGGTGTAGTTGCAATAGCACCTGACCCACAAAACATCCCCAACTCTAGCAGACTCTAGCCCTACTACACTGGTCATTTCTGATGCCCCAACTTAGCAGACCCCAACAGCAGCAAACAATATGATTATGCCAGTTGACATAGCACTAGCTCAACGACGCAAAACCCTCATTCCAGCAAAGAGTACACCAAATCCAGTTGCCAAATCCCTTTTTGAACTAGAGAGAGCCCCAATTGAAGCAAATAGGACCCATGTTCCATTTCTTCCTAGTTTAGAAGATGAAGCTTATAATTGTTGTTAGAAACTTTGTGCGCATCTTTCCTTCATGGAAAGATTATACCGCAGACACAGAACAATTTCCAGTCTTCCTTCGCAACTTACGCGTAAGTAATGTACTAATGTTATTCATGGTCATTACTGCATATGTTTCTGCTGACAGTAGACACAAGATTTCGTTCTTTTAAATAGGCGAGGACCAAACTGGATTGTGAAGATGAGCAAGGGTTGGTTGCGCTTTTCAAGCACTCGTTGATGAAGTATCGTTCCTACCTAAGGCAAGCGCACTTCAATGGCAAACATCTAAACAAAATTTCTGTAAAGTCTCCGGTGCTACATTTATCTGATGGTGACTGGAATAATCTTGTTACACATTGGTCTTGGCTGCAGCGTAAGGTATTGTCTATGATATCACATCACAATTTGAACTACATTTTTGCATTTGCCTTAACGTCTCACTTGTACGAAAACTGTTAGCAAAAGAACATTCATTCTCAAGGGACCACAGAATCTCGCAACTATACTGCACACTGCATTGCTCTTGTGAGTACCTCTTGCCCTGTATGACCATACTTACTTTCATAGCTGTTTGATTATGTAGCATCACTACACATGTTAGCCTCATTATCGTCCATTTGGTGGACATTATAAGATCCATATGGACTCTTACATAAATTTAGAATCAACCCAATGCTTTTGAAGAGGTTTAGCTCTGCAGTCCTCTTGTAAGGACTGAACGTCGTCTATCATTGTACTTACATTAATAGCTACTCCCTCCGTCCCATAATATAAGAACGTTTTGTACAGTACACCAGTGTTCAAAACACGCTTGTATTATGGGAAGAGGGATTGGTTCATTGTGAGGGATTGGTTCATTGTGTAGCATTCTGCATCTTATCTCCGCCGCCCACCATTTACAAAAAAAGATCAGATCTATATTTAATCTTACCAAAAAGTAGAATACACAGACAATGCCAGTGCAGAAGTGTAGCCCATTGCCCTTGTCAGTACATTTTGTCCTGTAACGCTTGTACTTCCAGGGATTGGTAGTTGATTATGTAGCATCAATCTGCATCTTATCTTCATTATCCTCTATCCCTTCCAGTATTATCATATCTATAATTACTCTCTACAAAATGTAGAGTACAGGCAGTGCTTATGAAGAAGATTTTGTGCTAAAATTCTTGAGTTATCCTTCCCTTGACATGGAGAAGGGCATTATAAAGCCGGTGTTAACTGTTAATGTAAGTCAGTCCTTCTAAAGCCTTTATCCTCAATTGTTGTTTGATTTGCTCATACTCCCTCTCGTTTACTGCTGTTTAGTTTGCTGTTTCTATCAAAATGCATGTTCGCAAGAACCGTAAGTTCTAAGTTTTACTTGTAAAACCAAATTCCTTATTCATACCATGCACATTACTCAATACTCCCTATATGTATGCTTGTTTTGTGGATCTATAATCCAGTGTGTGGTGAAGTAGCCCACGTTTGCACCTTGTCATCTCCTGTTTTATCTTACTGATGTGGCTGATGATAAGAACAACATGCCATGCACATTAACCAAAATAGATACAATGATTTTCTTTGCCCTTCATCTATTCTTGTTATGTTTACATGGTAATCCAATAGTGTGGTGAAGCTCCCCGCATTATTGACAGCACAATTATCATCTTTGTTTATACACGTGCAAAACCTGTCATCTCTCTACTTTGTTTCAGGGTGATATGCCTGATGGCATGCACAAGTCTGCTGAAGGCTGTGAGACAAACCCAACATATATTGCAGCAAAGAAGGCAAAACATCTTGAAGATAGCGAGACAACCCCAAAGTCTTGTCTTGATGCAGTGTTCAAGTTACTTGAGACTAGCAGTCAGACAAGCTCATAGAATTCGTTGTCTGAATCAGTTCGACTTCTTCAGTCCCAAGTTCTAGCAGAAAGGCATTCTGCAACTCAACTTCGACTTGAAGTCCTATCTCTAAGATAGATTGCGGAGAACACCAATGAGAACCTCATTGCTAAACAGCTACACCTAGAAGCTATGACCGACATGCTAGGCCGGTCTCACAGCCTTGCTCAGCAGCTTGCGCAGCAGTTCCCATGCAAGGCTAACCTTTCTTGAACTGTCTTGGAAGTGGTCTCGGTTCAGTATTATTTTGTTAGGCTACAATGGTGCCCGGTTTTTGTAATCTGCTTCTTTGTTGCGCTTTATGATCACTGGTGGCGAACTTCGATGCCCAGTGGATGTAATATACCATAAATCATTTATTGTATAGTGTAGGTTTATTCTTAGTTACTATGCCGTAATTTCTTTATTGTATAGAGTATGTTTGTTCTTAATTCCTACTAGTTACTGCCATCATTCTCTATCTGAAAAAAAATTTGATGTAGTCGACTAGGCCGAAACATTCGCCTCTAACGGGCCTGGTTTTTAGCGGGCCACAATTGGGCCGGCCTGCATCTTTCTTGGGCCTGAATGATTGGGGCCTTCACATTTTGCGCCAGGCCCACAACTTACACCGGCCTATATTTTAGTTGGGCCTTTTGTGGACCCAGCGCTTAGTTTGGCCCAGGTAGCGTTGGGCCATTAACATGCTGAATATTGTACTGGCCTGTTACGGCCCAGATGAAACCATGGGCCTTTAGTAGGCCAAAATGCATGTTGGGCCTCAATTTTCACTAGTCGAAGACGGGCCTTCAGCAGGCTGAAATGTAGACCGGGCCTTTTTGCGCCCAGTTATATCACGGGCCATTACCAGGCCAAAACATATCTCGGGCCTTAGTTGGCCCACTAATATCATGGGCCTTTAAGAGGACGAAAGCTTAGTATAGGCATCAACGGGCCGAATTATACGACAGGCCTTTAACAGGCCCAAAGTCACGTTGGGCTTAACTATTGCCACCTTTATCACGGGCCGTTAGTGGGCCCGATGTCCCGTCGGACCATATATGGCCGATGGGCAGCACGGGCCATTCCCAGGCCGAAAGTCACACCGGGCTGAAATGGGCCCATGTCTACATCGGGCCTCTTATAGGCCGAAAGTCACTTGGCTGTAATTGGGCCCAAATATTCGGCGAACAATTAACGGGCCAGATCTGGCTTCGGGCCGTAAATGGGCCTTTATTAAGCAGGCCGTTATTGGGCTGGCCCACTAGTACCTGAGCAAGTATTACGAGCCTTTGACTGGGCCGGCCTTTTTAACCTATATGGGCCTCTGTTGGGCCCAGCCACGTGTCGACGTATCATAGGCATGTCTCCTCCAATGGACGGGTGACATCTGGCCCACTGACGAGCTGACAGGTGTTCCCTCCGGCCAATCAGAATTTTACACATGGAAATTTCCCATTGGTCCCGGCTGTTAACGGGTTATTGGATCCAAAACCGGACCCGATAGCTTAACGGCGTTCCGTTACGGTGGATGCCACGTGTCGGTCACCCTTGACGAAAGCACTTCTGTGACACACGATTTATCATCATGGAAGTGGACACTTCCGTGATGATAATTTTGGTAATGTCATGGAACACTTCTACGACAGCACAGGTATGACTATCTTGATTCTGTCATAAAATCGTCATGGATGTACATGCATGACAAAAAACGCGACCTACTGTGACAAACACGTATCATAACGGAAGTGTATTTTTTTTGTAGTGTATTGTTCTGGTAAAAGTAATTGGTTATAGCTTGCATTGTCCAACAAAATATCATCTTGTAATTGTGCGTCGCTCATATATTGCGCTGTGCTTGGGTAGGTTCTTCATCTATAATCAGTATTGTGGCAAATGACGCAAAGTTTTTTTAGAATAGCAGGGAGTTGATACCCCTATTCTATTGACTCAGACTGAAACCACAACGTAGTTCTAGCAAAGTTGAATAGACACGTAGTAGAATATTAAAGTTCACTTGTGTTAACATGGAAGAAGAGTGCTTTAATTTTGCCCACAAGATGCATGAGTATTATTTCTTGCCATGTTGAGATTTTAAAACCACGAACGCGAACATGCAGAGGAGAAATGAATACCAAATACGGGATGTGGGTGTGAAAGTGCAACTAATCCCCGGGTGGTTTTGGTAATTCATAACAACATATAGATCATTGTACTAATATCCATTCAAGTTTAATATTTCAGAAAGTTCAATGAATGGTATGGCATGGACTAGAGATGTGGACCCCTCAAACTGCTAAGTAACATGTTGGCAAAAGCTCAAGACTCTTCATTTATATTTTAGTGATCCAAGATCATATTGAGTCCATAGGAAAGCCAATACTATTAAAGGGGGGTGAGGTGTTGCTTAATGGTCTACTTGCTCAAAATGCTTAGTGATATTGCTCCAAAGCCCTAAACCACTTTCTCATTTCCAATTATGTCGAAAACTCAAATTCCACCAAAATCTTCTATCTGGTGCCACCGAGTTCATTTGACATAGCCACTGCCAAAAACCCTAGACACTTTGGTCACACCGATACGGATCTCGGTCTCACCGAGATGGCCTTGCAAACTCTCTGTTGCTTGTTGCAACTATTTCGGTCTCACCGAAATATGCGATCGGTCCCACCGAGTTTGCTTGACATCCTCCCTGTTGCCTTATTACTTCACTTCGGTCTAACTGAGTTGATGCAATCGGTGCCACCGATTTGATGTTTGCCCTAAGCCCTAGCACATCGGTCCCACCGAGTTGTTCTTGTCGGTCCCACCAAGATTCCTAATGTTCGCATTTTGAACTAAATCGGTCTCACCGAGTTCTTCTATTTGGTCTGACCGAGTAGGGTCAAATGTTTGTAATGGTTGGATTTTGTGCATATTTACCCCACCATCCCCTAATCATGTGCCATCAGAACGTGTCTACACTTCCAGATTACATTTTCTGAGAAAGAACCACCTAATCATGTCTTGATACCAAGATATACCAATCCTACCATAAGAATCTTGATCTCTAGCCTTCCCCAAGTTGCTTTCCACTCAAATCATATTTCCACCAGATCCAAATCTGTGAGAGAGAGTTAAGTGTTGGGGAGACTATCACTTGAAGCACAAGAGCAAGGAGTTCATCATCAACACAAGATATATTACCTTTTGGAGAGTGATGTCTCCTAGATTGGTTAGGTGTCGCTTGGGAGCCTCCGACAAGATTGTGGAGTTGAACCAAGAAGTTTGTAAGGGCAAGGAGATCGCCTACTTCGTGAAGATCTACCCGAGTGACGCAAGTCCTTCGTGGGTGATGGCCATGGTGGCATAGACAGGGTTGCTTCTTCGTGGACCCTTCATGGCTGGAGCCCTTTGTGAACTCGCGCAACTGTTACCCTTCGTGGGTTGAAGTCTCCATCAACGTGGACGTATGATAGCACCACCTATCGAAACCACGCCAAAAATCTCCATGCCATCATTGCGTTTGCACTCTCCAAACCCATCCCTTTACCTTCATATGCAATGTTCTACTTTCCGCTGCTACACTCTTAGAATTGCATGTGTAGGTTGCTTGCTTGACTTGTGCTAAGTTGCTAAAATCTGCCCACAACTAAATTTGGGAAAAGCTTAGATTTTTATTTGGTCAAGTAGTCTAATCACCCCCCTCTAGACCTACTTTTGATCATATATGGGGACATCTTCAAGGAACATCGCAAGTTAAAGAGGAGCTGCATTGAACCTGTAAAACGAGCTTTGGTACATAACAGCCTTTCAATTACTTTGACATTGAGAACCTGACTAGCAGTGGTGGATGTTTTGTGTATCCTTGATGGTTTCATTAATGAAATTGGAGGGAGCCCCCTCTTTTGATCATTTTTTTACTTTCACATGGTATGTGTCCGGCAGAGTAGAACATAGACCAGGCCAGGCCCTTGGCAAGCCCGTGCCGAAAACCGCGTCAAACCATGTTTCTACTTTGCTAGGGTGCTTACCATGCAATCCAGCAGTGTGGCAGATTATTAAACAATAATAGGCAAGCCAAACAATTTCCTTTACACTTGATTAGGATCTCAATCATTTGTAGGATCTCAACTTACTCATTGGACCCACCATGCCGTAGGATGAATCCTTTGTAATTTAATGTTGAAGCTAGTCAGTCAAACATGGCTACAGACGCCTTGGAGATCATCTGGTTGCCGGTAGTGTTTCTATAGCAACCCTTGGCTTACTGCACCCCTCTGCTGGTTTTTCTATTTCTCCTAGCCTTGTGTTCTTTGATGTATATGTTGTACTTTCTATAAGCTGGCTCTGCTAGATATGTAATAAGCACAGTCTTAATCGTCCTAATGCTTTCCTTTGAGCTTGATGTAGGAAGTGGGTGTTCTGACCTTGGAGTTTGTTTTTATATTTCTCCTTTTGAATTCACTTCTCCTAGTCTTGTTTATCGGGATTCTACTTAATGGATCTGGGGAGCTCTAACTATTGATCTAAAAAAGAAGTAACTTCTTCATGTCAGGAAGCAATTCCTGCAAGGAGGGAAGTGTGGTCAACCTTGAGATCATGTTTCCAAAATGAGGCTAGATTACACACAAGGTGCCAGTTCCCTAATGATGTCAGATTAGACACAAGGTGCAAATTCCCAGATGACAAAGGATTACTCACAAGCCAGGTGGAGTCATCAACTATTCGTGTCCTCGTTGCTCTAGTAAAGGCAGGAAGAAAGTGTGCAGTAGCCCTTAAGAATGTAGTTGCGTTCCTGAAGAAGCAAAAAGAGCAATCAGATGCTCTCTTCACCGAAGCCAAAGAAGCCCTTGATGATGATTGTGTATAAGCCTTTGAAACACTTAAGAAAGCCTTAACCTCTACACCTATTGTTCAACCACCTGATTGGAACTTACCTTTTGAAATTTTGTGTGATGCTAGTGATCATGTTGTTGGTGTTGTTCTAGGTCAAAGAGTTGATAATAAATTAAGGGCCATTTGCATTTCTGCCCCTAACTCGAACCACCTACTCAGATTTGCCCCTAATTTCAAAGCTTGCTCAAATTTGCCCCTCTACCGTTAAGTCACTACTCAGAAATGCCCTTCCGTCCAGTCAAAGGCCTTTGACCATCAAAGACCCATGTGTAATGTAGCAGACGGAAAGTGCTATAGTATTGGACGAAAAGTGCTACAGTACTGTACGGAAGGGCATTTCTGAGTAGTGACTTAACGGCGGAGGGGTAAATTTGAGCATGCTTCAAAATTAGGGGCAAATCTGAGTAGTGGGTTCGAGTTAGAGGCACAGATGTAAATTTCCCATAAATTAAATGTTATCCATTATGCGAGCAAAACTCTAGATGGTGCCCAAAGAAATTATGCTTTTACTGAAAAGGAATTTCTAGCAGCTGTGTTTGCTTGTGATAAATTAAGATCTTACATTGTTGATTCTAAAGTAATTGTTCACACCAATCATGCTGCTATTAAATACCTTGTGGAAAAGAAAGATGCTAAACCTAGAATCATTAGGTGGGTTCTACTGCTACAAGAATTTGACTTGCATATTACTCATAGGAAGGGAGCTGAGAACCCTGTAGCTGATAACTTGTCTAGGTTGAAAAATATTCTTGATGACCCACTACCTATTGATGATAGCTTTCCCGATGAACAACTAGCTGTCGTAAATGTTTCCCATAATACTCCTTGGCATGGAGACTATGCTAATTATATTGTTGCTAAATTTATACCACCTAGTTTTATATACCAATAAAATAAAAGGTTCTTTTATTTAAGACATTACTTTGGGGATGAACCACATCTTTATAAAGAAGGAATAGATGGTATTATTAGACATTGTATACCTGAGCATGAACAGGAACAAATCCTACGGAAGTGTCACTCTGAGGCTTACAGAGGACACCATGCAGGAGACAGAAATGCACACAGGGTATTACAATCTGGTTTTTGTTGGCCTACCCTTTTCAATAATGCTCGTAAGTTTGTCTTATCTTGTGATGAATGTCAAAGAATTGGTAATATTGGTAGACATCAGGAAATGCCTATGAATTATTCACTTGTTATTGAATCATTTGATGTTTGGGGATTTGATTATATGGGACCTTTTCCTTCCTCTAGTGGGTATACGCATATTTTGGTAGTTGTTGATTATGTTACTAAGTTGGTAGAAGCCATTCCAGCTAGTGGTGCAGATCATAACACTTCCATTAAAATGCTCAAATAAGTTATTTTCCCGAGGTTCGGAGTCCCTAGGTATTTAATGACTGATGGCGTGGTTCACATTTTATTCATGGTGCATTCCGTAAATTGCTTGCTAAATATGATGTCAACCATCTAATTGCACCCCTATAACCCTCAATCTAGTTGTCAAGTCGAATTGAGCAATAGAGAAATAAAGTTAATTTTGTAAAAGACCGTCAACAGATCTAGAAAGAGTTGGTCTAAAAAATTGACGATGCATTACGGGCTTATAGAACTACTTATAAAAATCCTATGGGTATGTCCCCATATAAAATGGTCTATGGAAAAGCATGTCATTTATCTCTTGAGTTAGAGCATAAGGCATATTGGGCAATTAAAGAACACAATTATGATTCCAAACTTGTCGGTGAAAAGAGGTAATTTGATATTAGCTCACTAGATGAATGGAGAACCCAAGCTTATGAAAATGCCAAATTGTTTAAAGAAAAAGTTAAAAGATCGCATGATAAAAGAATCCAAAAACAGGAATTCAAAGTGGATGAGTGTGTTCTATTGTACAATTCTCATTTTAGATTTTTTGCAAGTAAACTTCTCTCCGAATGGGAAGGACCGTATATCATCGAAGAAGTTTATCGCTCTGGAGCTATTAAGATCAATAACGCCAAAGGCACTAATCCGAGGGTGGCCAATGGACAAAGAATAAAGCATTATATCTCAGGATATGCCTATTAATGTTGAAACTAACATTATTCAAACTATGACACTGGAGGAATACATAAAAGAGACCTTCTAGAACACTCCAGAACCCTGAAAATGAAAAGGTACGTGATACGGTAAGTAAACGGACTCCATTTTCTTCTGGAATACTTGTTTTGCAAGATAAAAGTTCTTTATATATACTCCTGGATGTTTTGACCACCGCATCGCGGAAATATCCTATGTTCTTGTTTCGTGCTATTGTTCTGACAGATCTAGTTCGCCATGGCTCCCCAAAGGCTCCATGCCAAGCACCATATTGTGCAACCATCGTCGGATAATGCCCCCACAGGAAGGTCTACTATGAGTGGTCGTCAGGAGAGGAGGATAGTGGCAAGGAGGAGATGGCCGAAGAGGTTGCGGAGAACCATGTTCAGGAAGGAGGACAAGCCATGCCCGTGGAGAAAACTACAGAGGAGGGAGATATCCTTCAACCTTTTTATGATCATCTCTCCTCATCTGAAATGAAGCCATAAGGGTCTTTGAAATGGTTTGTGTTCAGAATACTTATCTCACCCATGAAGTTATTTTGTTGGAGGAGCAAAACATCGCCCTTCGGAGCCTCAATCGTAATTTGGAGTTTCTGCTAAGGTTGAAGGACAAGCCCACCACTCCATCACCACCACCATCACCGAACAAAGAAGCTTGAGTACACGGGTATGGGCACTCCCCTTGGCTGGTGCCAAGCTTGGGAAAGGTGACCCGGTATCGTATCACCACCACTTTTGTTATCTTTACCTATTTTAGTTTGATCCTTAGTTATTTTGTGATTTAGTTGAATAAAAGTTTAGTATGATCTACTTTTGAGTGCTAGTTTCGTGATCTATCTATCTATGTAATCGAGTTGAGAGTTATATAATTAAGAGTAGTTTGAATTTTTGCTTCTTTACTTTTATGTTTCAATCCTAGCAATGCAAATAATGAAAAAGATCAAATGCTAATCTTATTGAAAGTAATGACATTACTTAAGAAAAGTTCAAGTGGTAAAATTTATTGAAAGTTGGCAAACATAACATTGGTCAATGATGCAATTCATGAAAAAGTTAATAAGGGAAGAGAAGATTCACATGCAAATACACTATCTTGGACATCTTTTATGATTGTGAGCCCCCATTAAGTATTTTATACCATATTGTTGATGTCGGACAAGGAAGACAACGTAATGAATTATGTTTGATTATATTCACATAGAAGTAATATTGTCATAGATCCTCCAACATGTGGTGCTTGCCAAATATCTTTGCTAGCCAAAAATCCGCACCAAGTAGAGATACTACTTATGCATCAAAAACCTTAAACCTAGTTTCATGTCATGAGAGTCCCCTATACCTACCTATGGATTGAATAAGAACTTTCAAGTAAGCTTTCATCAGTGCATAAAGCAATAAAACTTGCTCTTAAATATGTATGATCTTTTAGTGTAAAGGAAAATAAGCATTGTACGAACTTGTGATGGTAAAGAAATAAAATTGATGGACTGCATAATAAAGGTTGCTATCACAAGGGGAAATATAATGTGACGTTCCTTTGCACTAAGAGCTTTTGCATCCAAAAACAAAAAACGCATGACAACCTCTGCTTCCCGCTGCGAAGGGCATATCTTTTACTTTTATGTATTTACTTTTTATGCAAGAGTCAATGGTGTTCTCCTCTATTCCTTTTTATTTTTCTCTTTTGTAAGCATCATGTGGTGGGGAAAGATCTAGGCACATATATCCAGTTGGATATGAGTGATCATGAGTTATTATTGTTGACGTCACCCTTGAGGTGAATAAGTTGGGAGGCAAAATTATAAGCCCCTATCTTTTGATGTTCCTGGTTGAAATTTTTACTCCACATATATGTTGTGAGTGTTAGAAATCATAGAAGACTAAATGATGGGTGAGTATGTGGACTAGCTAAAAATCTCCGACATGAGATCCTTCCTGAAAATATGATGAATTGCAATTCCATTGTTGACTCAGAACATAGTTTGTTAGTTTTCAAGAAAGTTTATGCCCTATAATTCGATGTTGTGATGAATTGTTACTTGTTCATGAGAAGTTTTATGATAATAAATATTGTTGGTACAATAATGAACACGATGCTGCCATGTCCGTATTTTTCTTTCATCGACACCTCTCTCTCTCTCTAAACATGTGGACATGATTATCGATATCGGCTTTCGCTTGAGGACAAGCGAGGTGTAAGCTTGGGGAGGTTGATACGCCCATTTTGCATCATGACTTCCTATTGTTATTAATAGTGTATTTAATCAATATAACACTTTGTGGAGCAATTCTACTTCCTTTTCTCTCTTAATATGCAAGATTTACATGAAGAGGGAGATTGCTTGCAGTTGGAATTCTGGACCTGAAAAGGCTACGTCAGAGATACCTATTTTTCACATCTCTAAATGAGCTGAATTTTACGAAGATTTATTTTTGGAATAAATAAAAAATACTGGAGCAAAGAAGTACCATAGGGGGCCACCCAGGTGCCCGATGTCGCTTGAAACTGCATCTGTATTTCCCCAAAGAGGAAGGGATGATGCAGTACAGCTACGGTAGGTATTTCCCTCAATCATGAAACCAAGGTATCAATCCAGTAGGAGAACCAAGCAAAACTATGTAAACGATACCTGCACACAAAGAACAAATACTTGCAACCCAACGCGTAAGTGGGGTTGTCAATCCCTCCTAGGTAACGGCGCTAGAAATTGGCAAGTTGATGGGAGAATATTTGTGATAGATTGGATAAATAGCTCTTGATAAAATGCAAAATAAAATAAGTAATAAAAAAGTGCAGCAAGTATTCTTGGGTTTTGGGAATAGTATATCTGAAAATAAAAGCGAATAAAAATAGACCTCACAGCAAATATGATAAAGAATAGACCCGGGGCCCATAGATTTCACTAGTGGCTTCTCTCGAGAAATAGCACATGGTGGGTAAACATACTATTGGCAAATTGGTAGAAGATTGAATAATTATGACGATATCCAAGGCAATGATCAATATATAGGCATCACGTCCAAGATAAGTAGACGGACTCCTGCCTACATCTACTACTATTACTCCACACATTGATCGCTATCCAGCATGCATCTAGTGTATTAAGTTCATGGAGAAACGGAGTAATGCAATAAGAACGATGACATGATGTAGACGAGATCTATTCATGTAGGAATAGCCCCCATCTTGTTATCCTTAATAGCAACGACACATGTGTGTCTTGCTGCCCCTTCTATCACTGGGAAAGAACACCGCATTATCGAACCCATCACAAAGCACCTCTTCCCATGGCAAGAAAAATTGGTCTAGTTGGCCTAACTAAACCAAAGATTCAAAGAAGAAATACAAGGCTATAAATAATCATGCATATAAGTTATCAAAGAAGACTCAAATAATATTCATGGATATAGATCTGATCATAAACTCAAAGTTCATCGGATCCCAACAAACACACTTCAAAAAGAGTTGCATCAAATAGATCTCCAAGAGACCATTGTATTGAGAATCAAAAGAGAGATAGGAAGCCATCTAGCTACTGCCTACGGACCCTTAAGTCTATGGTGGACTACTCACGCATCATCGGAGAGGCACCAATGAGGATGATGAACCCCTCCGTGATGTTGTTAGATTGGATCTCATGGTTCTGGAACTTGCGGCGGCTAGAATTGTGTTTCGACGACTCCCCTAGGGCTTCTGGAATATTTGAGAATTTATAGCGCGAAGAGGCGGTTGCCGGTGTCAAAACCGGTGGATCTCGGGTAGGGGGTCCCGAATTGTGCGTCTAAGGCTAATGGTAACAGGAGCCAGGGGACACGATGTTTTACCCAGGTTCGGGCCCTCTTGATGGAGGTAATACCCTACTTCCTGCTTGATTGATCTTGACGATATGAGTATTACAAGAGTTGATCTACCACGAGATCGTAGAGGCTAAACCCTAGAAGCTAGCCTATGATTATGATTGTTGTTATCCTATGGACTAAACCCTCCGGTTTATATAGACACAGGAGGGGGCTAGGGTTACACAGAGTCGGTTACAGAGAAGGAAATCTACATATCCGAATATCCAAGATTGCCTTCCACGCAAAGGAGAGTCCCATCCGGACATCGGACGAAGTCTTCAATCTTGTATCTTCATAGTCCAACAGTCCGGCCAAAGTATATAGTCCGGCTGTCTGAGGACCCCTTAATCCAGGACTCCCTCAGTAGCCCCTGAACCAGGCTTCAATGACGATGAATCCGGCGCACAAATTGTCTTCGGCATTGCAAGGCGGGTTCCTTCTCCGAATACACCATAGAAGAATTACAACACAAGGATCGTGTCCGGCTCTGCAAAAAAAATTCCACATTCCACCATAGAGAGTATAATATTCCACAAACCTAATCTGCTGACGGCTTTTTATAGCATGACATTTTTCACAACCGTTTTTCACAACCAGCTTCCGCACGTAATGCGAGGCGGTTTCCTTGACACGTCTTGTCAAAGCAGAGATCGTGTCCCCTTATCACGGGATTCTCATCAATACGGGTATGGGTAACCCAACCGCGCCATCAATCGTGGCGCTTGGGAAATAAGAGATCTTAACGGGCAAGTGGCGAGGCGCATAGTTTCTACCGCCTTTATAAAGAGATAAGGATTCTCCTCTTTCACCCACGCCTACTTCCTTCTTCGCTCATCCATTCTTGTGTGATCGAGCTCCAGCGCCCCAGGTCTCACCTTCTCCGCACATCCAAACATGTTCGGAGCGGGAGGCAAATGGGTGGCCTCCTCCGTCAAGGAGGAGGACATTACGAAACTCCGGGCGGCCGGATACTTGGCTGCAGATATTGCACACCGGCTTCCGGACGCAGGGCAGATCATTCCGACTCCGGGACCCCATGAGAGGGTCGTGTTCCTTGCCCACCTCGTCCGCGGACTGGGATTCCCCCTCCACCCATTTGTTCGCGGGCTCTTGTTCTATTATGGGATGGATTTTCATGATTTGGCCCCTAACTTCATCCTCAACATCTCAGCGTTTATCGTCGTGTGCGAGGCTTTTCTCCGCATCAGGCCCCACTTCGGCCTGTGGCTAAAGATCTTCAACGTGAAGCCGAAGATAGTGGTCGGCCAGCAGGCGGAGTGCGGAGGCGCCATGGTGGGCAAGATGCCCAGCGTCACCTGGCTTGAAGGCTCCTTTGCGGAGACTGTGAAGGGGTGGCAATCGGGGTGGTTCTACATCACCGAGCCGCGTGACGCCAACTGGGTGGCGGCCCCTGAATTCCGATCCGGCATCCCTGTTCCGCTCACTTCTTGGAAGAGGAAGGGCCTAGCCTGGGGCCCATCCGCGGAGCTGACCGGACTCTAGAACTTCGTCAAAAACATGATAACCAAGAATATCAAGCTGGTCAATGTGGTCTAGGTCATGCTATTTCGCCGGATTCTCCCGTGCCAGAGACGGGCATTCAACCTATGGGAGTTCGACGCGGCCCAACACCAGACACTGCAAGAGCTCTTTGACACGACACACAAAGACGTCTGGAAGGTGTTGTTCAAGGCCAGCAAAGTCCCTCCTCCCACTTCCGAGGACCGCGGACTCAGCGCCAAGCGCCACGCCAACGCGGTAAGAATTCTACATTTCACAAGATGTGCCTTTCCTCAGTATATTCATGGGAGGAACTTAAGCCATCGTACTAATCTAACAGGAATATGTGGCGATGGCAGAGCGGATTGACTGTCCGGCTCCGCTGCCTGAAGATCCAGAAACCGCTCTCCCGACGGAGATGCTGGTTCCGGCACCCTATGAGGTGCCGGAGAAGAAGGCCAAGAAGAAGGCCACGGGGACCAGAAAAAGTCTCCGGCGCAAGGTGGTGCCAGACTCATCGTCCGAAGACACCAAGGCGCACTCCTCCAACGACAATGAGGAGGAGGAAGAGGAAACCCTCTCCCCCAAAACGAGGGGGAGAAGAAAAGGAAGGCCGCCCCTTCCGGGGAGGTCGAAGGGTCCAAGAAGGGAAGGACTATTGAAAATATGCCCTAGAGGCAATAAGAAAATGGTTATTATTATATTTCCTTGTTCATGATAATTGTCTATTGTTCATGCTATAATTGTATTAACTGGAAACCGTAATACATGTGTGAATACATAGACCACAACATGTCCCTAGTGAGCCTCTAGTTGACTAGCTCGTTGATCAATAGATGGTTATGGTTTCCTGACCATGGACATTGGATGTCATTGATAACGGGATCACATCATTAGGAGAACGATGTGATGGACAAGACCCAATCCTAAGCATAGCACAAGATCATGTAGTTCGTTTGCTGAAAGCTTTTCTAATGTCAAGTATCATTTCCTTAGACCATGAGATTGTGCAACTCCCGGAGACCGTAGGAATGCTTTGGGTGTGTCAAACGTCACAACGTAACTGGGTGGCTATAAAGGTGCTCTACGGGTATCTATGAAAGTGTCAGTTGGGTTGGCACGAATCGAGACTGGGATTTGTCACTCTGTGTGACGGAGAGGTATCTCTGGGCCCACTCTGTAATGCATCATCATAATGAGCTCAATGTGACTAAGTACGGGATCATGCATTATGGAACGAGTAAAGTGACTTGCCGGTAACGAGATTGAACGAGGTACTGGGATACCAACGATCGAATCTCGGGCAAGTAACGTACCGATTGACAAAGGGAATTGTATACGGGATTGCTTGAATCCTTGACATCGTGGTTCATCTGATAAGATCATCGTGGAAAATGTGGGAGCCAACATGGGTATCCAGATCCCGCTGTTGGTTATTGGCCAGAGAGCTGTCTTGGTCATGTCTGCATGATTCCCGAACCCATAGGGTCTACACACTTAAGGTTCGATGACACTAGAGTTGTTATGGGAATTAGTGTGCAGTTACTGAATGTTGTTCGGAGTCCCGGATGAGATCCCAGACGTCACGAGGACTTCCGGAATGGTCCGGAGGTAAAGATTTTTATATGGGAAATCCTATTTTGGCCACCGGAAAATGTTCGGGTTTTTTTCGGTATTGTACCAGGAAGGTTCTAGAAGGTTCCAGAGTGGGGCCCACCTGCATGGGGGACCAACATGAACGTGGGTAGTGGGGGCAAGGCCCCACACCCCTGGTCAAGGCGCACCAAGATCCCCCCTTAGAAGGAATAAGATCATATCCCGAAGGGATAAGATCAAGATACCTAAAAAGGGGGGATAACAATCGGTGGGGAAGGAAATGATGTGATTTCTTTCCTCCCACCTTTGCCAACACCCCAATGGACTTGGAGGGCAAGAAACCATCCCCCTCCACCCCTATATATAGTGGGTAGGCACATGGGACCTTCACCCCTTGCCCCTTGCACAGCCCTCCCCCTCTCCAACTCCACCTCCTCCTCAGTAGTGCTTGGCGAAGCCCTGCCGGAGAACTGCAAGCTCCACCACCACACCGTCGTGCTGCCGGAGCTCTCCCTCAACTTCTCCTCTCCCCTTGCTGGATCAAGGAGGAGGAGACGTCCCCGGGCTATACATGTGTTGAACGCGGAGGGGCCGTCCATTCGGCGTTAGATCAGATCTTCCGCGATTTGAATCGCCGCGAGTACGACTCCGTCATCCGCATTCTTGTAACGCTTCTGCATCGCGATCTTCAAGGGTATGAAGATGCACTCCCCTCTCTCTCGTTGCTAGTCTCTCCATAGATTGATCTTGGTGATGCGTAGAAATTTTTTAATTTCTGTAACGATCCCCAACAGTGGCATCATGAGTTAGGTCTATGCGTAGTTTCTATGCACGAGTAGAACACAAGTTGTTGTGGGCGTCGATTTTGTCAATTTACTTGCCGTTACTAGTCTTATCTTGATTCGGCGGCATTGTGGGATGAAGCGGCCCGGACCGACCTTACACGTACGCTTACTTGAGACAGGTTCCACTGACTGACATGCACTAGTTGCATAAGGTGGCTAGCGGGTGTCTGTCTCTCCCACTTTATTCGGATCAGATTCGATGAAAAGGGTCCTTATGAAGGGTAAATAGCAATTGGCATATCATGTTGTGGTTTTGGCGTAGGTAAGAAACTTTCTTGCTAGAAACCTATAGCAGCCACGTAAAAACTTGCAACAACAATTAAAGGACATCTAACTTGTTCTTACAGCATATGCCGTGTGATGTGATATGGCCAAAAGGATGCGATGAATTATATATATGTGATGTATGAGATTGATCATGTTCTTGTAATAGGAATCACGACTTCCATGTCGATGAGTATGACAACCGGCAGGAGCCATAGGAGTTGTCTTAACTTATTGTATGACCTGCGTGTCATTGAATAACGCCATGTAATTACTTTACTTTATTGCTAAACCGTTAGCCATAGTAGTAGAAGTAATAGTTGGCGAGACAACTTCATGAAGACACGATGATGGAGATCATGATGATCGAGATCATGGTGTCATGCCGGTGACGATGATGATCATGGCGCCCCGAAGATGGAGATCAAAAGGAGCAAAATGATATTGGCCATATCATGTCACTATTTGATTGCATGTGATGTTTATCATGTTTTTACATCTTATTTGCTTAGAACGACGGTAGGATAAATAAGATGATCCCTCGCTAAAATTTCAAGAAAATGTTCCCCCTAACTGTGCACCGTTGCGAAGGTTCGTTGTTTCGAAGCACGACGTGATGATCTGGTGTGATAGATTCTAACGTTCGAATACAACGGGTGTAAGCCAGATTTACACAAGCAAAACACTTAGGTTGACTTGACGAGCCTAGCATGTACAGACATGGCCTCGGAACACAAGGGACCGAAAGGTCGAACATGAGTCGTATAGCAGATACGATCAACATGAAGATGTTCACCGATGATGACTAGTCCGTCTCACGTGATGATCGGACACGGCCTAGTTGACTCGGATCATGTATCACTTATATGACTATAGGGATGTCTATCTAAGTGGGAGTTCATTAAATAATCAGATGAACTTAAATATCATGAACATAGCCAAAAGGTCTTTGCAAATTATGTCGTAGCTTACGCTTTAGTTCTACTATTTAAGATATGTTCCTAGAGAAAATTTAGTTGAAAGTTGATAGTAGCAATTATGCGGACTGGGTCCGTAAACTGAGGATTGTCCTCATTGCTGCGCAGAAGAATTATGTCCTTAATGCACCGCTTAGTGTGCTGAACCTCGAGCGTCGGTTGTGGATGTTGCGAACATCTGACATACACGTTTTGATGACTACATGATAGTTTAGTGCCTAATGCTAAATGGTTTAGAATTGAGGCACCAAAGATGTTTTTGAAACATCGCAGAACATATGAGATGTTCTGAGGACTGAAATTGGGATTTCAGGCTAGTGCCCACGTCAAGAGGTATGAGACCTCTGACAAGTTTCTTAAGCCTGCAAACTAAGGAGAAAAGCTCAATCGTTGAGCATGTTCTCAGATTGTCTGAGTACAACAATCATTTGAATCGAGTGGGAGTTAATCTTCCAGATGAGATAGTGATGGTTCTCCATAGTCACTACCACCAAGCTATTAGAGCTTCGTGATGAACTATAACATATCTGGGATAGACATGATGATCCTTGAGGAATTCGCGATGTTTGACACCGCAAAAGTAGAAATCGAGTAGGAGCATCAATTATTGATGGTTAGTAAAACCACTAGTTTCAAGAAGGGCAAGGGCAAGAAGGGATACTTCATGAAACGGCAAATCAGTTGCTGCTCTAGTGAAGAAACCCAAGGTTGAACCCAAACCCGAGACTAAGTTCTTCTGTAATGAGGGGAACGGCCACTGAAGCAGAACTACCCTAGATACTTGGTAGATGAGAAGGCTGGCAAGGTCGACAGAAGTATATTGGATATACATTATATTAATGTGTACTTTACTAGTACTCCTAGTAGCACCAGGGTATTAGATACCGGTTTGGTTGCTAAGTGTTAGTAACTCGAAATAAAAGCTGCGGAATTAACGGAGACTAGCTAAAGGTGAGATGACGATATGTGTTGGAAGTGTTTCCAAGGTTGATGTGATCAAGCATCGCATGCTCCCTCTACCATCGAGATTGGTGTTAAACATAAATAATGGTTATTTGGTGTTTGCGTTGAGCATAGACATGATTGGATTATGTTTATTGCAATATGGTTATTCATTTAAGGAGAATAATGGTTACTCTATTTATTTGAATAATACCTTCAATGGTCTTGCACCTAAAATGAATGGAATCTCGATCATAGTGATACACATGTTCATGCCAAAAGATATAAGATAGTAATGATAGTACCACCTACTTGTGGCACTGCCATTTGAGTCATATTGGTATAGAACGCATGAAGAAGCTCCATGTTGATGGATCTTTGATCTCACTCATTTTTTAAAAGATTGAGACATGTGAACCATGTCTATTGGTATATATGCATGAAGAAACTCCATACAGATGGATCGTTTGGACTCACTTGATTTCGAATCACTTGATACATGCAAATCATACCACATGGGCAAGATGACTGAAAGGCCTCGTTTTTCAGTAAGATGAAACGAGAGAGCAACATGTTGGAAGTAATACATTTGATGTGTGCAATCCAATGAGTGCTGAGGCACGCAGTGAATATCGTTATGCTCTTACTTCACAGATGATTTGAGTAGATTCTAAGTATATTTACTTCATGAAACACAAGTCTGAATTATTGAAAGGTTCAAGAAATTTCAGAGTGAAGTTAAAGATCATCGTGGCAAGAGGATAAAATGTCTATGATATGATCATAGAGATGAATATCTGAGTTATGAGTTTGTTATACAATTAAGACATTGTGGAAATTGTTTCACAACTAATACCGCCTGGAACACCATAGTTTTATGGTGTGTCCGAACATCATAGTTACACCCTATTGGATATGGTGCATACCATGATGTCTCTTATCGAATTACCACTATCGTTTATGGGTTAGGCATTAGAGACAACCGCATTCACTTCAAATAGGGAACCACATAATTCCATTGAGATGACAATGTATGAACTATGGTTTAGAGAAACCTAAGCTGTCATTTCTTAAAAGTTTGGGGCTGCGAAGCTTATGTTGAAAACTTTTAGCCTCATAAGCTCAAACCCAAAGCGGATAAAATGCATCTTCATAGGACACCCAAAAACAGTTGGGTATACCTCCTAATTCAGATGCAGAAGCAAAAGTGATTGTTTCTAGAAATGGGTCCTTTCTCGAGGAAAAGTTTCTCTTGAAAGAATTGAGTGGGAGGATGGTGGAGACTTGATGAGGTTATTGAACCATCACATTAACTATTGTGTAGAAGGGCACAGGAAGTTGTTCCTATGGCGCCTACACCAATTGAAGTGGAAGCTGATGATAGTGATCATGAAACTTCAGATCAAGTCACTACCAAACCTCGTTGGTCGACAAGGATGCATACTACTTCAGAGTGGTACGTAATCATGTCTTAGAGGTCATGTTGCTAGACAACAATGAACCTACGAGCTGTGGAGAAGCGATGGTGGGCCCTGATTCCGATGAATGGCTCGAGGCCATAAAATCCGAGAGAGGATCCATGTATAAAACAAAGTGTAGACTTTGGAAGAACTACTTGATGGTCGTAAGGCTGTTGGGTACAGATGGATTTTAAAAGGGAAGACGGATAATGATGGTAAGTGTCACCATTAAGAAAGCTCGACTTGTCGCTAAGATGTTTTCCGACAAGTTCAAGGAGTTGACTATGATGAGACTTTCTCACTCGTAACTCGTAGCGATGCTAAGAGTCTGTTGAAATTATATTAGAAGTTCTTGCATTATTTATGAAATCTTGCAGATAGGATGTCAAAACATTGTTTCCTCAATGATTTTCTTAAGGAAAGGTTGTATGTGATACAACCAGAAGGTTCTGTCAATCCTGAAAGATGCTAACATGTATGCAAAGCTCCAGCAATCCTTCTATGGACTGGAGTAAGCATCTCGGAGTTGGAATATATGCTTTGATGAGATGATCAAAGATTTCGGGTTTATACAAAGTTTATGAGAAACTTGTATTTCCAAAGAAGTGAGTGGGAGCACTATAGCATTTCTGATGAGTATATGTTGTTGACATATTGTTGATCAGAAATGATGTAGAATTTCTGGAAAGCATATAGGGTTATTTGAAAAGTGTTTTTCAATGGAAAACCTGGATTAAGCTACTTGAACATTGAGCATCAAGATCTATAAGGATAGATCAAAATCTCTTGATAGTACTTTCAAATGAGTACGCACCGTGACAAGATTTTGAAGGAGTTCAAAATAGATCGGCAAAGAAGGAGTTCTTGGCTGTGTTATAAGGTGTGAGTATTGAGTAAGACTCAAGACCTGACCACGGCAGAAGAGAGAGAAAGGACGAAGGTCGTCCCCTATGCTTTAGATGTAGGATCCACAGTATGCTATGTTGTGTACCGCACCTAAAGTGTGACTTGCCATGAGTCAGTCAAGGGGTACAAGTGTGATCCAGGAATGGTTCACAGGACAGCGGTCAAGGTTATCCTTAGTAACTAGTGGACTAAGGAATTTTCTCGATTATGGAGGTGGTAAAAGAGTTCGTCATAAAGGGTTACGCCGATGCAAACTTTGACACTAATCTGGATGACTCTGAGTAGTAGACCGGATTTGTATAGTAGAGTAGTTATTTGGAATAGTTCCAAATAGCGCGTGGTAGCTGCATCTAGGAGATGACATAGAGATTTGTAAAGCACACACGGATCTGAAAGATTCAAACCTATTGATTAATAACCTCTCTCACAAGCGAGATATGATCAAACCCAATGGGTGTTGGATTCATTACAATCACATAGTGATGTGAACTAGATTATTGACTCTAGTGCAAGTGGGAGACTGTTGAAAATATTCCCTAGAGGTAAAAATAAAATGGTTATTATTATATTTCCTTGTTCATGATAATTGCCTATTGTTCATGCTATAATTGTATTAACTGGAAACCGTAATACATGTGTGAATACATAGACCACGACATGTCCCTAGTGAGCCTCTAGTTGACTAGCTCGTTGATCAATATATGGTTATGGTTTCCTGACCATGGAAATTGGATGTCATTGATAACGGTATCACATCATTAGGAGAATGATGTGATGGACAAGACCCAATCCTAAGCATAGCACAAGATCGTGTAGTTCGTTTGCTAAAAGCTTTTCTAGTGTCAAGTATCATTTCCTTAGACCATGAGATTGTGCAACTCCCGGATACCGTAGGAATGCTTTGGGTGTGCCAAACATCACAAAGTAACTGGCTGGCTATAAAGGTGCACTACAGGTATCTCCGAAAGTGTCTGTTGGGTTGGCACGAATTGAAACTGGGATTTGTCACTCCGTGTGACGGAGAGGTATCTCTGGGCCCACTCGGTAATGCATCATCATAATGAGCTCAATGTGACAAAGTACGGGATCATGCATTAAGAAACGAGTAAAGTGACTTGCCGGTAACGAGATTGAACGAGGTATTGGGATACCGACGATCGAATCTCGGGCAAGTAACGTACCGATTGACAAAGGGAATTGTATACGGGATTGCTTGAATCCTTGACATCGTGGTTTATCCAATGAGATCATCGTGGAAAATGTGGAAGCCAACATGGGTATAAGATCCCGCTGTTGGTTATTGGCCAAAGAGCTGTCTTGGTATGTCTGCATGATTCCCGAACCCGTACGGTGTACACACTTAAGGTTCGGGGACGCTAGAGTTGTTATGGGAATTAGTGTGCAGTTACCGAATGTTTTTAGGAGTCCCGGATGATATCTCAGACGTCACGAGGAGTTCCGGAATGGTCCGGAGGTAAAGATTTATATATGGGAAGTCCTATTTTGGCCACCTGAAAATGTTCGGGATTTTTCGGTATTGTACCGGGAAGGTTCTAGAAGGTTCCAAAGTAGAGCCCACCTGCATGGGGGACCCACATGAACGTGGGTAGTGGGGGCAAGGCCCCACACCCCTGGTCAAGGCGCACCAAGATCCCCCCTTAGAAGGAATAAGATCATATCCCGAAGGGATAAGATCAAGATCCCTAAAAAGGGGGGATAACAATCGGTGGGGAAGGAAATGATGGGATATCTTTCCTCCCACCTTTGCCAATGCCCCAATGGACTTGGAGGGCAGGAAACCAGCCCCCTCCACCCCTATATATAGTGGGGAGGCGCATGGGAGCTTCACCCCTTGCCCCTAGTGCAGCCCTCCCCCTCTCCAACTCCACCTCCTCCTCAGTAGTGCTTGGCGAAGCCCTGCCGGAGAACTGCAAGCTCCACCACCACGCCGTCGTGCTGCTGAAGCTCCCCCTCAACTTCTCCTCTACCCTTGCTGGATCAAGAAGGAGGAGACGTCCCCGGGCTGTACATGTGTTGAACGCGGAGGCGCCGTCCGTTCGGCGTTACATCGGATCTTCCGCGATTTGAATCGCCACGAGTACGACTCCCTCATCCGCATTCTTGTAACGCTTTCTCATCACGATCTTCAAGGGTATGAAAATGCACTCCCCTCTCTCTCGTTGCTAGTCCCTCCATAGATTGATCTTGGTGATGCGTAGAAATTTTTTAATTTCTGCAACGATCCCCAACAAGGACCCTCCCTCCGGACCACTCCACGACCGCCGCCTACAGCGAGGAGGAGTGGCTACCCAGGGCCAAGCCCCTGGCGAAGTCATAAGTATCCGGATGCCATAATACCTTTTGCATGTTTTTAGCTTTACTTACTATATCAAGATTTTCTTGTGCGGTCCGCCCAAAGCCCAGATCAACTTGCCCTCCTCGGATGGGTCCTTGAGCTCGTCGGAGATGAATAGCTATTCGCTCCCGACGGCTTCTACTCCCCGGCCCACTCATGACACCGAGGTGTTATCTCAGAGGATGCCGGGACATGAGGAGGTAGTCCTGGAGACGCCTCAACGCAAGAGTCCCGATGCCGGGCTCCTGGGGGGAAGATACCCCTGGATTCGGATGTGGGGGGCCGCAACATGCTTGGCCCCCAGCCGGATACTGTGCCGGAACCTCCAATGGTTCCGGATTCAGGCAGGCAGCCACCCACCAAGGGGGGCGAGCCATCTGTGTCAATGACCTCTGTCCACCCAAAGGCATCGGATAACCTGGTGGAAGCGCTTCAGAGCGCTTCCCTTGATGAAGGACACTGTACTCTTATGAGTATGGTGATTGCGAAGGTTCAGTCTGCCAAGGGCGGATTGATCGAAGCCTGCGCCAGCCTCCTGACAGGCTTTGAGGTAGGTAATTTAAATTATGAGAAAGTATCACAATGTAGACAGTAGCCCCTGATGCTCTGTTTGGTGTTCGGGAAGAGAAGCCGAACAGAGGATGAAATATTATTCCCAGGAGTCTAATCATATTATGTCTTTGTGAATAAGCAGGCATCGCTGCTGGCCACCGCCGCCGCCACTGTGGAGGTCTCCGGACTGAGACAGAGCCCGGGGCGGGCCGAAGAAGAGCTCGGCCTCGTGAAGAGGCAGCTCGAGGAGAACAAAGGTAAGCAATACCCCGTCTGAATGTTATATAAAGGAAAAAATCGTGGATGCTAGTAGAAGCATGATGAATTTTGCTAGGGGCCATGACCGAAGTGGCGGCCCTTAAGAAGGCGCTGTCCGAGGCCAAAAACAAAGCGGCCAAGGAGCGCACCGAGCATGAAAAACTAGGGGTGCGAGTTGATGATGTCCAGCAAGAGCTCCAGGACTTCGTCAAAAAATTTGAGTCCTTGGAGCGTGACTCCAAGATGCAAGAGTCGGAGCTTGCGAAGGCCCGTCAGAGCGCACTAGACGCCAAGGCCGAAGCCTAGAAGGCCCTCCAGGAAATTGAGGCGGCCAGGAAGATAGCTGCGGGTAAGGCTTTCATTATGCAAAGCAAGCAGGTGAAGGAGACTTTCCTTTTACTTACCCGAATTCGGAGCTCTCTAGGAGCATTCACAGATCTGCCGTGCAGCATCTCTAATGCCGCAGAGTTCTACCGGGCTAAGGAGGGGAGCTCGACGGAGAAGCTGTTTTGGTCCCAGTATATTGGGGCCGAACATCCGATGCCCTTGAGCGACCAGCTAAAGCAATTGGTCGAACTTCACAAGGAGGCCGAACTGGCCATGAAGGACTTCATAGTCCGGCTGTGGCCTGGCGAGCCCCTGCCCAGCAGCTACTTCTCCTTTGTCAAACGGATGGTGAATGCCTGTCCGCGGCTTGAAGTCGTGAAGCGGTCCATCTGCATTGAGGGTGCACATAGGGCCTTGGCCCGTGCGAAGGTGCACTAGGGGAAGATGGACACCGAGAAGCTAGTGACAGAGGGGCCGCCGAAGGGCAAGGAGCATCGCCACCCCGAGCAGCACTATGACAATGTCATTAAGGGTTCCTGCCTTGTGGCGGATGAATGTACGAAGGATGTGATATTTGAATGAACGTAATCATGTCATCCTGTATTATGAAAACTAGTTCGTGTGTGCTATGTAGCGCTTGTTAATTTAAAATATTACCTTCTGTGCAACCGTTAAAAAATCTTGAGAGTTGGCCAGTCGTCGGCTTCCGCCCCCATGTAACTAGTACTGGGGTGTTCGGGATAAGTATAAACACTCTTTATCCAAGTTTTTGGTCCTTTGAAGGAGGTGTTTAGCGCCACGAACGAGGCAATCGGACTATACGGCTTTATCACCCTCATTTAGCCATAGAAGTCTATAATTTTAAATTTTGGCGAAGCCCCTAGTATCCGGAAAGCCGGACTCGGGGCGCTATACACGCCTAAATCAGACGAGGCCGATTCCTCGCCTAAAGCGAAAAAAATCTTTAAGGATTTGAGACCTCTCAAACAGCGACCATCTCTCACCTTATCATGACAGACAGTTTTCGGCTTTCTCTACTGAGGTGCTCGTCCGGAAGAACCAGGACACAATCGCAGTAGTTCTCCCTGCGCTACCTTAGCCGATATAGCGAAACATAAGGTACCAAAACATGGGAGCCGGGCAAACCCAACTATTGACCCAAGACATGATTCGGAGCTGATGCATATAGTGCTATAAGTTCGGGGTGCCGCAATGTCGAAAGTGTTTGGACTTGTCTTGCCAGGTTATGGGGTACTGAAGCCCCTGGCAAACTGGTTGTGCCAAAATGCATGGGTATAATAAATAAGCAGTAAAGAAAAAAGGGGATAAATGAACGTAATAGCAAGCTGACGCTGTATACTATTTTCCCTTGTTATTCAAATGATACGTCAAAGCATACATATACAAGTAGTGCGATAAGCAGAATAGGACTGTTTGACATATCCTGACCAGGAGCGGGCGGTATGCGGGTATGTAAAACAGGTATGACGATCGTTATTAGAGACCACCTGAGGATTCCCTCGTACGCCAAAGCTTCTTGTCCTCCTGGTGTGTACGTCCCGCTATGTGTCCGATAGCCGGTCTTTCAGAAGAGCCTCCTGAAGATAGGGACCTGAAAGAAAAAAGGGGGGGGGGTGCAAAAATGCGTGTGTCCTGGGGCGGTCGAACCGCATTGTGGACCGTGTTGAAGGAAATATGCCCTAGAGGCAATAATAAAGTTATTATTTATTTCCTCATATCATGATAAATGTTTATTATTCATGCTAGAATTGTATTAACCGGAAACATGATACATGTGTGAATACATAGACAAACATATAGTCACTAGTATGCCTCTACTTGACTAGCTCGTTAATCAAAGATGGTTATGTCTCCTAACCATAGACATGTGTTGTCATTTGATTAATGAGATCACATCATTAGGAGAATGATGTGATTGACAGGACCCATTCTGTTAGCCTAGCAATTGATCGTTTAGTATATTGCTATTGCTTTCTTCATGACTTATACATGTTCCTGAAACTATGAGATTATGCAACTCCCGTTTACCGGAGGAACACTTTGGGTGCTACCAAACGTCACAACGTAACTGGGTGATTATAAAGGAGCACTACAGGTGTCTCCAAAGGTAGATGTTGGGTTGGCGTATTTCGAGATTAGGTTTTGTCACTCCGATTGTCGGAGAGGTATCTCTGGGCCCTCTTGGTAATGCACATCACTACAAGCCTTGCAAGCAATGTAACTAATGCGTTAGTTACGGAATGATGCATTACGTAACGAGTAAACAGACTTGCCAGTAACGATATTGAACTAGGTATTGGATACCGACGATCGAATCTCGGACAAGTAACATACCGATGACAAAGGGAACAACGTATGTTGTTATGCGGTTTGACCGATAAAGATCTTCGTAGAATATGTAGGAACCAATATGGGCATCCAGGTTCCGCTATTGGTTATTGACCGAGAATAGTTCTAGGTCATGTCTACATAGTTCTCGAACCCGTAGGGTCCGCACGCTTAACGTTACGATGACAGTTTTATTATGAGTTTACAAGTTTTGATGTACCGAAGTTTGTTCGGAGTCCCGGATGTGATCACGGACATGACGAGGAGTCTCGAAATGGTCGAGACATAAAGATTGATATATTGGACGACTATATTCGGACACCGGAAGTGTTCCGGACGTTTTCGGAGAAAAACGGAGTGTCGGAGGGTTACCGGAACCCACGGGAGAGTTAATGGGCCACATGGGCCTGAGTGAGAAGAGAGAGGGGCGGCCAGGGTGGGCCACACGCCCCCTCTCCCTCTCGTCCGAATTGGACTAGGAAGGGGGGGGGCCCTCTTTCCTTCCCCTCTCCCCCTTCCTTCCGCCTCCTAGTAGGAGTAGGAAAGGAGGAGTCCTACTCCTACTAGGAGGAGGACTCCTCCTCCTTGGCGCGCCCACAAGGGCCGGCCGGCCTCCCCCCTTGCTCCTTTATATACTGGGGCAGGGGGCACCCCATAGACACAAAAGTTGATCTACGGATCATTCCTTAGCCGTGTGCGGTGCCCCCCTCCACCATATTCCACCTCGGTCATATCGTCGCAGAGTTTAGGCGAAGCCCTCCGCCGGTAGAACATCATCATCGTCACCACGCCATCGTGCTGACGGAACTCATCCCCGAAGCTTTGCTGGATCGGAGCCCGGGGATCGTCATTGAGCTGAACGTGTGCTGAACTCGGAGGTGCCGTACGTTCGGTGCTTAGATCGGTCGGATCATGAAGACGTACGACTACATCAACCGCGTTGTGCTAATGCTTCCGCTTACGGTCTACGAGGGTACGTGGACAACACACTCCCCTCTCGTTGCTATGTCACCACCATGATCTTGCGTGTGCATAGGAATTTTTTTGAAATTACTACGTTCCTCAACAGTGGCATCCGAGCCTAGGTTTTATGCGTTGATGTTATATGCACGAGTAGAACACAAGTGAGTTGTGGGTGATACAAGTCATACTGCTTACCAGCATGTCATACTTTGGTTCGGCGGTATTGTGAGATGAAGCGGCCCGGACCGACATTACGCGTACGCTTACGCGAGACTGGTTTCACCGTTACGAGCACTTGTGCTTAAAGGTGACTGGCGGGTGTCTGTCTCTCTCACTTTAGCTGAATCGAGTGTGGCTACGCCCGGTCCTTGCGAAGGTTAAAACAGCACTAACTTGACGAACTATCATTGTGGTTTTGATGCGTAGGTAAGAACGGTTCTTGCTATGCCCGTAGCAGCCACGTAAAACTTGCAACAACAAAGTAGAGGACGCCTAACTTGTTTTTGCAGGGCATGTTGTGATGTGATATGGTCAAGACGTGATGCTATATTTTATTGTATGAGATGATCATGTTTTGTAACCGAAGTTATCGGCAACTGGCAGGAGCCATATGGTTGTCGCTTTATTGTATGAAATGCAAACGCCCTGTAATTGCTTTACTTTATCACTAAGCGGTAGCGATAGTCGTAGAAGCAATAGATGGCGTAACGACAACGATGCTACGATGGAGATCAAGGTGTCGCCCCGGTGACGATGGTGATCACGACGGTGCTTCGAAGATGGAGATCACAAGCACAAGATGATGATGGCCATATCATATCACTTATATTGATTGCATGTGATGTTTATCCTTTATGCATCTTATCTTGCTTTGATTGACGGTAGCATTTTAAGATGATCTCTCACTAAAAATTATCAAGAAGTGTTCTCCCTGAGTATGCACCATTGCCAAAGTTCGTCGTGCCCAGACACCACGTGATGATCGGGTGTGATAAGCTCTACGTCCATCTACAACGGGTGCAAGCCAGTTTTGCACACGCAGAATACTCAGGTTAAACTTGATGAGCCTAGCATATGCAGATATGGCCTCGGAACACGGGGACCGAAAGGTCGAGCTTGAATCATATAGTAGAAATGATCAACATAGTGATGTTCACCATTGAAAACTACTCCATCTCACGTGATGATCGGTTATGGTTTAGTTGATTTGGATCACGTGATCACTTAGATGACTAGAGAGATGTATGTCTAAGTGGGAGTTCTTAAGTAATATGATTAATTGAACTTAAATTTATCATGAACTTAGTACCTGATAGTATTTTGCTTGTCTATGTTTGTTGTAGATAGATGGCTCGTGCTGTTGTTCCGTTGAATTTTAATGCGTTCCTTGAGAAAGCAAAGTTGAAAGATGATGGTAGCAATTACACGGACTGGGTCCGTAACTTGAGGATTATCCTCATTGCTGCACAGAAGAATTACGTCCTGGAAGCACCGCTGGGTGCCAGGCCTGCTGCTGATGCAACTGACGACGTTAAGAACGTCTGGCAGAGCAAAGCTGATGACTACTCGATAGTTCAATGTGCCATGCTTTACGGCTTAGAACCGGGTCTTCAACGACATTTTGAACGTCATGGAGCATATGAGATGTTCCAGGAGTTGAAGTTAATATTTCAAGCAAATGCCCAGATTGAGAGATATGAAGTCTCCAATAAGTTCTACAGCTGCAAGATGGAGGAGAATAGTTCTGTCAGTGAGCATATACACAAAATGTCTGGGTATAATAATCACTTGATTGAACTGGGAGTTAATCTTCCGGATGATAGCGTCATTGACAGAACTCTCCAATCACTGCCACCAATCTACAAGAGCTTCGTGATGAACTATAATATGCAAGGGATGAACAAGACAATTCCCGAGCTCTTCACAATGCTAAAAGTTGCGGAGGTAGAAATCAAAAAGGAGCATCAAGTGTTGATGGTCAACAAGACCACTAGTTTTAAGAAAAAGGGCAAAGGAAAGAAGAAGGGGAACTTCAAAAAGAACAGCAAGCAAGTTGCTGCTCAAGAGAAGAAACCCAAGTCTGCACCTAAGCCTGAAACTGAGTGCTTCTACTGCAAGTAGACTGGACACTGGAAGCGGAACTGCCCCAAGTATTTGGCGGATAAGAAGGATGGCAAGGTGAACAAAGGTATATGTGATATACATGTTATTTATGTGTACCTTACTAGAGCTCGTAGTAGCATCTGGGTATTTGATACTGGTTCTGTTGCTAATATTTGCAACTCGAAACAGGGACTACGGAATAAGCGAGCACTGGCGAAGGACGAGGTGATGATGCACGTGGGAAACGGTTCCAAAGTCGATGTGATCACGGTCGGCACGCTACCTCTACATCTACCTTCGGGGTTAGTTTTAGACCTAAATAATTGTTATTTGGTGCCAGCGTTGAGCATGAACATTATATCTGGATCTTGTTTGATGCGAGACGGTTATTCATTTAAATCAGAGAATAATGGTTGTTCTATTTATATGAGTAATATCTTTTATGGTCATGCACCCTTGAAGAGTGGTCTATTTTTATTGAATCTCGAAAGTAGTGATACACATATTCATAATGTCGAAGCCAAAAGATGCAGAGTTGATAATGAGAGTGTAACTTATTTGTGGCACTGCCGTTTAGGTCATATCGGTGTAAAGCGCATGAAGAAACTCCATACCGATGGACTTTTGGAATCACTTGATTACGAATCACTTGGTACTTGCAAACCGTGCCTCATGGGCAAGATGACTAAAACACCATTCTCCGGTACTATGGAGAGAGCAACAGATTTGTTGGAAATCATACATACAGATGTATGTGGTCCGATGAATGTTGAAGCTCGTGGCGGATATTGTTATTTTCTCACCTTCACAGATGATTTGAGCAGATATGGGTATATCTACTTAACGAAACACAAGTCTGAAACATTTGAAAAGTTCAAGGAATTTCAGAGTGAAGTGGAAAATCATCGTAACAAGAAAATTAAGTTTCTACGATCTGATCGTGGAGGAGAATATTTGAGTTACGAGTTTGGTTTACATTTGAAACAATGCGGAATAGTTTCGCAACTCATGCCACCTGGAACACCACAAAGAAATGGTGTGTCCGAACGTCGTAATTGTACTTTATTAGATATGGTACGATCTATGATGTCTCTTACTGATTTACCGCTATCGTTCTAGGGTTATGCTTTAGAGACGGACGCATTCACGTTAAATAGGGCACCATCAAAATACGTTGAGATGACGCCTTATGAACTGTGGTTTGGCAAGAAACCAAAGTTGTCGTTTCTTAAAGTTTTGGGGCTGCGATGCTTATGTGAAGAAACTTCAACCAGATAAGCTCGAACCTAAATCGGAGAAATGTGTCTTCATAGGATACCCAAAAGAGACTGTTGGGTACACCTTCTATCACAGATCCGGAGGCAAAACATTCGTTCCTAAGAATGGATCCTTTCTAGAGAAGGAGTTTCTCTCGAAAGAAGTGAGTGGGAGGAAAGTAGAACTTGATGAGGTAACTGTACCTGCTCCCTTATTGGAAAGTAGTTCATCACAGAAATCAGTTCCTGTGACACCTACACCAATTAGTGAGGAAGCTAATGATATTGATCATGAAACTTCAGATCAAGTTTCTACTGAACCTCGTAGGTCTACAAGAGTAAGATCCGCACCAGAGTGGTACGGTAATCCTATTCTAGAAGTCATGTTACTTGACCATGATGAACCTACGAACTATGAGGAAGCGATGATGAGCCCAGATTCCGCAAAATGGCTAGAGGCCATGAAATCTGAGATGGGATCCATGTATGAAAACAAAGTATGGACTTTGGTTGACTTGCCCGATGATCGGCAAGTCATTGAGAATAAATGGATCTTTAAGAAGAAGACTGACGCTGATGGTAATGTAACTGTCTATAAAGCTCGACTTGTTGCGAAAGGTTTTCGACAAGTTCAAGGGGTTGACTACGATGAGACTTTCTCACCCGTAGCGATGCTTAAGTATGTCCGAATCATGTTAGCTATTGCTGCATTTCATGATTATGAAATTTGGCAAATGGATGTAAAAACTACATTCTTGAATGGATTTCTGGAAGAAGAGTTGTATATGATGCAGCCAGAAGGTTTTGTTGATCCCAAAGGTGCTAACAAAGTGTGCAATCTCCAGCAATCCATTTATGGACTGGTGCAAGCATCTCGGATTTGGAATAAACGCTTTGAGAAGTCTGTATTTACAAGAAAGTGAGTGGGAGCTCTGTAGCATTTCTGATATTATATGGAGATGACATATTATTAATTGGAAATGATATAGAATTTCTGGATAGCATAAAGGGATACTTGAATAAAAGTTTTTCAATGAAAGACCTCGGTGAAGCTGCTTACATATGGGGCATCAAGATCTATAGAGATAGATCAAGACGCTTAATAGGACTTTCACAAAGCACATACCTTGATAAAATTTTGAAAATTTTCAAAATGGATCAGGCAAATTAAGGGTTCTTGCCCGTGCTACAAGGTGTGAAGTTGAGTCAAACTCAATGCCCGACCACAGCAGAAGATAGAGAGAAAATGAAAGATGTTCCCTATGCTTCAGCCATAGGCTCTATCATGTATGCAATGTTGTGTACCAGACCTGACGTATGCTTAGCAATAAGCTTGGCAGGAAGGTACCAAAGTAATCCAGGAGTGGATCACTGGACAGCGGTCAAGAACATCCTGAAATACCTGAAAAGGACTAATGATATGTTTCTCGTATATGGAGGTGACAAAGAGCTAGTCGTAAATGGTTACGTCGATGCAAGCTTTGACACTGATCCCGACGATTCTAAATCGCAAACCGGATACGTGTTTTTATTAAACGGTGGAGCTATAAGTTGGTGCAGTTCTAAACAAAGCCTCGTGGCGGGATCTATATGTGAAGCGGAGTACATAGCTGCATCGGAAGCAATGAATGAAGGAGTCTGGATGAAGGAGTTCATTTCCGATCTAGGTGTCATACCTAGTGCATCGGGACCAATGAAGATCTTCTGTGACAATACTGGTGCAATTGCCTTGGCAAAGGAATCCAGATTTCACAAGAGGACCAAGCACATCAAGAGACGCTTCAATTCCATCCGGGACCAAGTCCAAGTGGGAGACATAGAGATTTGCAAGATACATACGGATCTGAATGTTGCAGATCCGTTGACTAAGCCTCTCTCACGAGCAAAACATGATCAGCAACAAGACTCCATGGGTGTTAGAATCATTACTATGTAATCTAGATTATTGACTCTAATACAAGTGGGAGACTGAAGGAAATATACCCTAGAGGCAATAATAAAGTTATTATTTATTTCCTCATATCATGATAAATGTTTATTATTCATGCTAGAATTGTATTAACCGGAAACATGATACATGTGTGAATACATAGACAAACATATAGTCACTAGTATGCCTCTACTTGACTAGCTCGTTAATCAAAGATGGTTATGTTTCCTCACCATAGACATGTGTTGTCATTTGATTAATGAGATCACATCATTAGGAGAATGATGTGATTGACATGACCCATTCTGTTAGCCTATCACTTGATCGTTTAGTATATTGCTATTGCTTTCTTCATGACTTATACATGTTCCTGAAACTATGAGATTATGCAACTCCCGTTTACCGGAGGAACACTTTGGGTCTACCAAACGTCACAACGTAACTGGGTGATTAAAAAGGAGTACTACAGGTGTCTCCAAAGGTAGATGTTGGGTTGGCGTATTTCGAGATTAGGTTTTGTCACTCCGATTGTCGGAGAGGTATCTCTGGGCCCTCTCGGTAATGCACATCACTACAAGCCTTGCAAGCAATGTAACTAATGAGTTAGTTACGGAATGATGCATTACGTAACGAGTAAAGAGACTTGCCGGTAATGAGATTGAACTAGGTATTGGATACCGACGATCGAATCTCGGACAAGTAACATACCGATGACAAAGGGAACAACATATGTTGTTATGCGGTTTGACCGATAAAGATCTTCGTAGAATATGTAGGAACCAATATGGGCTTCCAGGTTCCGCTATTGGTTATTGATCGGGAATAGTTCTAAGTCATGTCTACATAGTTCTCGAACCCGTAGGGTCCGCACGCTTAACGTTACGATGACAGTTTTATTCTGAGTTTACAAGTTTTGATGTACCGAAGTTTATTCGGAGTCCCGGATGTGATCACGGACATGACGAGGAGTCTCGAAATGGTCGAGACATAAAGATTGATATATTGGACGACTATATTCGGACACCGGAAGTGTTCCGGACGTTTTCGGAGAAAAACGGAGTGCCGGAGGGTTACCGGAACCCACGGGAGAGTTAATGGGCCACATGGGCCTGAGTGAGAAGAGAGAGGGGCGGCCAGGGTGGGCCACGCGCCCCCTCTCCCTCTGGTCCGAATTGGACTAGGAAGGGGGGGGCGCCCCCCTCTTTCCTTCCCCTCTCCCCCTTCCTTCCGCCTCCTAGTAGGAGTAGGAAAGGAGGAGTCCTACCCCTACTAGGAGGAGGACTCCTCCTCCTTGGCGCGCCCACAAGGGCCGGCCGGCCTCCCCCCTTGCTCCTTTATATACGGGGGCAGGGGCACCCCATAGACACAAAAGTTGATCTACGGATCGTTCCTTAGCCGTGTGCGGTGCCCCCCTCCACCATATTCTACCTCGGTCATATCGTCGCGGAGTTTAGGCGAAGCCCTGCGCCGGTAGAACATCATCATCGTCACCATGCCGTCGTGCTGACGGAACTCATCCCCGAAGCTTTGCTGGATCGGAGCCCGGGGATCGTCATCGAGCTGATCGTGTGCTGAACTCGGAGGTGCCGTACGTTCGGTGCTTAGATCGGTCGGATCATGAAGACGTACGACTACATCAACCGCGTTGTGCTAACGCTTCCGCTTACGGTCTACGAGGGTACGTGGACAACACTCTCCCCTCTCGTTGCTATGTCATCACCATGATCTTGCGTGTGCGTAGGATTTTTTTTGAAATTACTACGTTCCCCAACACGTGTCATGGCCGTGCCTCCGCCTATGCCCAGGGTATTTTAAGTGTGTAGTTATGTACGCGCGACACGAATGTCGCCGCTTGACTGGGACTAGGGCGGAGGCCGAATTTCTAGTCGAGCTCTGGATGTGTCGGACGATCCTATTGTGGAGTACTCCGGACTCGCTTGACGGTATCCGGTTTCTTTATCGCCGAATTGGTTGTTTGCCTAAGAAGGCTGTTTTGTGCTTCCGCCGCGAGGGCCGTGGTGTGCTCCTCTGTACGAAGCGAGCGCTCTGTGTTTCCATTTACTGTAATAACCCCGCGAGGTCCCCGCATTTTGAGCTTGAGGTATGCATAATGCGGCACCGCATTGAATTTGGCGAATGTGGTTCGTCCGAGCAGTGCATAATAGACACTACAGAAGGGGACGATGTCCAAGATTAACTCCTCGCTTCGGAAATTGTTCGGTGATCCGAAGACCACTTCTAGTGTGATTGAGCTCGTACAGCAGGCCTCTACGCTGGGTATGACGCCTTTGAAGGTGGCTTTTGTGGGCTTGATCCTTGAGGGGTTAATGCCCATTTTGCGCACTGTATCCTGATAGAGCAGGTTCAGGCTGCTGCCACCGTCCATGAGGACTCATGTGGGATGAAATTCGTTGATGATGGGGTCAAGGACCAATGCGGCCGAACCGCCATGACGGGTTCTTGTAGGATGGTCCCTGCGATCAAAAGTGATCGGACAAGAGGACCATGGGTTGAATTTTGGGGTGACTGGCTCCATCGCATAGACGTCCCTTAGTGCACACTTCCGTTCCTGCTTGGGGATATGGGTTGCGTATATCATATTCACCGTTTTCACCTGGGGAGGGAATTTCTTCTGCCCTCCCGTGTTCGGCGGTCAGGGCTCCTCGTCGTTGTCTCTATGCAGCCCCTTTTCCTTGTTTTCGGCATTCAACTTGCCGGCCTGTTTAAACACCCAGCATTCCTTGTTGGTGTGGTTGGCTGGTTTATCGGGGGTGCCATGAATTTGACATGAGCGATTGAGTATGCGGTCCAAACTGGACGAGCCCAGACTGTTTCTTTTGAATGGCTTCTTCCGCTATCCGGGTTTGAAGCCTCTGAATCCGGCATTGACTGCCGTGTCTTCGGCGTTGTCGCCATTATTGCGATGCTTGTGTCTATTGCGTCGCGGATTGCCGTTGCTATCCCTGGCGTCTGAATCGCCTGAGTTTTTGGGTGTGACCTTGCTACGAGCCAGCTTGTTGTCCTCGCCCGCACAGAAGTGGGTCATGAGTGTCGTGAGGGCTGCCATGGACTTTGGCTTCTCTTGATTGAGATGTCGGGCGAGCCATTCGTCGCGTATGTTGTGTTTGAAGGCCGCTAAGGCTTCGACATCCGGACAGTCGACAATTTGGTTCTTTTTAGTTAGGAACCGAGTCCAGAATTTCCTGGATGACTCTCCGGGCTACTGAGTTATGTGACTTAAGTCGTCAGCATCCGACGGTCGCACATAAGTGTCCTGGAAGTTATCGAGGAACACGTCTTCCAGATCCTCCCAACTGCCAATGGAGGTTGCTGGCAGGCTATTCAGCCAATGCCTAGCCGGCCCTTTGAGCTTAAGTGGTAGGTACTTTATGGCATGTAAGTCATCGCCGTGGGCCATGTGAATGTGGAGAAGAAAATCTTCGATCCATACCGCGGGGTCTGTTGTGCCATCAAATGATTCAAAGTTTACGGGTTTAAACCCCTCTGGGAATTCGTGATCCATAACTTCATCAGTGAAGCATAGGGGGTGTGTGGCGCCGCTATGGCGGGCTTCATTCCAACATAGTTCGAAAGAATCCGGTCTATTGTATTCGGCCTGGCCGGACTTTGGTTTCTTGTATCCGGCGTGACAGTCATTATCACGTCTTGTGGCGCGCCCCCGTGATCCGTAGATCGATCTTGTCTGTCCTGCTTTGTTTTCCAATACATCTCGCATGTCCTTCATATAGCCCCGGGCCTTGGTATTATCGTTTGATTGGCGACGGGGTGCGGTCAGGACTTCGGGCTGGTACGCCGCTTTGTCACGGCCACGGGGTGGCCGGTCAGCCGCATCATGCTGGTAGCGTGGGCTTTAAAGCCTCCTCCCCGAGTTGAGGTAGCAGCCTGCGCTTTGGGTAGCTTTTGCTAGGGTGCTCGAGTCTGTATTCCTCTGCAGCCAGGACCTCGGTCCATCTGTCAGTTAGCAGATCTTGATCAGCTTGAAGCTGTTGCTGCTTTTTCTTCAGGCTTTTTGCAGTGGCTATAAGCCAGCGTTTGAAGTGCTCCTGATCGACAGGATCCTCAGGCACGATGAATTCTTCATCGCCAAGGCTCACTTCATCTTCGGAGAGAGGCATGTAATTATCATCCTCTGATTCTCCATCAGTTGCCTGTTCTTTAGGGCTAGCTGGCCCATCTTCTTGCTCGGCCTGCTCGAAGCCTAGCTGGGCAGAGTTGTCTTTGTCTTCGGCACCATCCGGATTGTTATCTCTTGTGCCGGTATCACTATTTTTGCTATGGCGGGGCTTGGAGAGGCGCCGATGACGCCGGTGTCAAGATTGCTTCTCCAAGGGGTTGTATTCCGTTGCCTCATCCCCATTGTTTTATTTAGGAGTGTCCACCATATAAATATCATATGATGAGGTGGCGGTCCAGCGCCCTATAGGCGGTGGTTCCTGTTCTTCTCCTGCATCGTCGTTGTCGGGTGGTAGATGCGACATATGCCAACGGATGGCTTATCATTGTGGGAGCCAATAAGACATCACCGGTGCCTGGAAACGGGATAAGGCGAAGACATGCACGCCGGCGAATCTTACCCAGCTTCGGGGCACTCCATGGAGATAACACCCCTACTGCTGCTCCGCGGGGTCTCCGCATGATCACTAGATCAACAAGTAGCTACAAGATGCTCCTTGAGCTGTTCGGTGGGAGGAGGAAGAAAGGCAAGGCTAGCTCTCTTCTCTCCCTATGGCAATGTCTAAAACTCTATGAGATCAACCCTTTGCATGGGTGTCCCGGGGGGTTTATATCAGCCTACCCCTCGGGGGTACAATGGTAATCCGGCCTGGGCGCGGGCCTAGGCCGTCAGTGTTTGTGACCGCCGCCTTCTCGGCCGGCTTCTGGGGCCCGCCGACTGGTAGGTCCCGCCGGCTGTCGGCTTGCTGGTCGACAGGCCGTCCCCGCCGCCAGGGGGTCTTGTCGGGGGCTGGTTACTGTTGCCTCGCCTCTGATGACAAGGGCTCCGCCGTGGTAAGCATGGCTACAGTGCCGCCGCCTTGTAGGCTCTCACTGTAGCCTTACCGTGTCTTATCCGCTTAATGATGCGCGTGCCCCAAGGGGGGAGCAAGCCGGCTATTGGAAGCCGGCCCGGCCTTGGGCTGGCTGGGGGAGGCCGGGCCGCCTTCGGATGTCTCTCTGACCGGAGGGGCCCGCCGCCTGCGGGCCGTACTAGCGACCCGTCGTGGATGGCGTCATGACTGTCATGGCGACAGTGCCACGCCGGACGGGGGATGGCTTCCCCGTACAGCGTATTGTAGCCATGCATTCTGCGGGATTCGGGGGTGGCAGGGTTTTGCTGTAGCCACGCCCTGTCCCATAACCGTTATGGGTGATGGTCTTTAGAGGCGGCGTTCGGCCACTTGCTTCTGGGAGTCGGCCCTTCATGGGCCGCCTTCGGGAAGTCAGTCCTTCATGGGCTGGCTTCTTGGAGTCGGCCCGATCGTGGCGTCCTCCAAGGGTTGTTTCTTGGCCGGGCCTCCTTCGGCCAGCCGGCCTACTTGGCAGCCCGCCGAAGGAAGGCGGCCCCGTGTCTTGGGTGCTTCAAGGTCCGATTGGCCCGTTGTTTTTTCTGAGGGCCAAAGGGAACCGGTTAGGCTACCCATGGTCATTTACTCCGACAGTAGTCCCCGAAGCTGGTTGGCCGTCGCGGCTGAAGAGGGAATCGTGAAGCTCGGCCAGCTTCCTATCCCGAGGAGCCGGCTGCCAGGAGCCAGCCTTCCTTGCGCGCCTTCTCCGTGAAGCATTCTCAAATTCGAAGGCGGGAACCTGCGGGCGCGCCAGCCGAGCGGCGGGCTGACCGCCCGCCTTCTGCGCGCCACGTGGCACCCTTTGGCTGGCAGGGCTTGCCAGCCCATGCGCGTGATGGGACGCCGTCGCAGGCCGGGGCCCGCCACTCCCGCACCTCGGCCTGCGCGCGGATCTTTTGTGGCCCGAACTGACGGCATGTCTTCCGGCGGCGGTTCCCACTCGCCATCAAGGCGCGATAATAGCGGGGTGTGGGGGAGTGGGCGTAGTTAATCCCACGCCCCCCCCCCCGCGCGCCTTGCCTCCTCGGCTTCGCCGTGCGAGGCTATAAGTAGGGCGGGGAGGGGGAGCAGCAGTAGTTCGCACGCTCGCCCTCGCCCCGCCCCCTTCTTCTTCCGCTTTGCCACGGCTGCTCCTCATCGTACCTCTGCTTCGCCATCCATCCTTCCTACCAGCGTGCTGCAGGCTTGCTGCCTCCGCGCTGGGCGCTTCTCGTCGCCACGCTCGCCGCCATGGCCCCGACGTCGAGCTCTTGGGATGGCTCCACCATCCGCGACGAGCACATCGAGTTTATCCGCAAGACGAGACGGCTGCCGAGCGAGGATCTCGTGCAGGTCTGCCTCACGCTAGCAAGGGAGATTTCACCGGCGCCGGAGGAAGGCGAGCGAGTGATCTTTTACTCGCACTGCATGTGTGCCGTCGGCCTCCCCGCCAGTGGCTTCTTCCGCGCCTTTCTGGACTTCTACCAACTCCAGCCGCACCACCTCACCCGCAACACGGTGGTGCTGCTGTCGGCCTTCGTTTCTTTGTGCGAAGGCTTCCTCGGCGTCCTCCCCACCATCGAGCTCTGGGGGGAGTTCTTTCAATCCAAACTCGGCACGATCACGGCCGGTGTGCCGGCTCTATGCGGCGCCTTCATCGCCATGAGGAGGTCCACCGCTGACAACCCCTTCCCTTCAATCGCGCTGATCCAGTCGGTGAAGCTCTGGCAACGGTCTTACTTCTATGTATAGAACGTTGCCCCAAATGGCGACTACGTCAACTTGCCGGCTTATGTAGCCGGCCCGTCGGCTGGGAGGCCGGCCTCGTGGTCCTACCGGGCCAGATCGCTGACGCCGGCTGGAGCCGGAGCTGTCGCCCGACTTCGCGTGCTCATCCAGTTGGACCGCCTTACCGGGCCCTACTTGATTGCCTCCTTCGTCGAGCGTCGGGTGCTTCCGCTCCTAGGCCGGCCTCATCTGATCTGTCAGATGAGCGGCCGCTTCGACCCAAGCCGGCTCAGCACCAGGGAGATGCCTCATGACGAGGTGTCTTATATGGTGAACTATATCGCCAACTGCAAGCTTAAGCCGGATTGGCAGTATGGCATGGCGTCATTCTCTCGCGCCAATCCACCACCAATGGTAAGTTTTCTTTCTTTATTTGTCGCTGAATCCTTTTTCAGGCCGACTCTTGACCAGTCGGTCTGTTCTTAATCAGAACCCCCTTCTTCACCATCCGGCTAGGACCACGGGGCCGGAGCGCGAGTTCGCCCCCGACCGCACGGCGGACGATCCTGATGATGCCGACTTGGAGGCGGCCGCCCTAGACGAGGACGCCGTGGGGGGCGGCGGCGAGGCAGGAAGCTCCGGCTTCACCGCCGGCTTCGAAGACTGGCCCGACGATGACGAAGCCGACCCTGCCCCACGCCGCCAGCCGGCGTCCGACCTCCAAGGCGCCGGCCCGCCGGACGAGGCGGCGTACTGAAGCGCCGAGTGGCACTGGCTCCCTTCGGCGGCCGACCGAAGAGGCCTAAGGTGCCCGCGGCGGTGACCAAACGGGACGAGGCGGCCGCGAAGGCGGCCCGCTTCCGCAAAGTGGTGAAGCAGCCGTAGGCGGTCTTGGCGTAAGTTCCGGTCTTTACGCAACTTTCTTTCTTTTCTTCATTTGAAGTTCTTCTAAGTCTTGTCCCCGTTTTGTCAACCAGGGCCCCGCTCACCCTTGAGCGAACTACTACCGCCTCCATAGTCGGCGGAGCGGGTGGGTCTACAGGCTCCCGCCGCGTCGATCCCCGTGCCAAGCTTCAGGCGGCGACGGAGCGGAACGCGTGGGAGGTGCGGGAGGAGCGGGAGGCAGAGGAGAGAAGGGCAGCTGCCGCCGAGCCGGCCCTGGAGACGATGGCAGAGTCGGTCGAGGCACAGGCCGACGCGACGGCCAGGGCCCGGGCGGAGGTTGAGACCGCGGAGAAGACGACAGAGGCTCTGCGAGGCCAGCCTCTGCAGCTTGTCATCCCCCTCTGTTCCGCGCCCCTAGACGTCCCGCAGCCCCCGCTGGAGGAGATCAGCCGCGACCCGCAGATGGCGGAGAGGGAGGAGGGCAACGTGATCGTCCTGGAGGGAGGAGTGGTGCCGCCTCCGTCGGCTGCCACGGCGGCCAGCCCGAGGTGCCGCCTGAGCAGCCGACTCCGCAGGTGGATCTTGTGGTCTTGTCGCCGGCTCGCCGGCGTGCGGCTAGGGCGGCTTCATAGCTGGATCAGCAGAGGGTGGCCGCCTCCAACTCGCTGTCGCATGAGCTGGAGTCGGCCACCGCTAGCACGCCGGGATGGACGCAAGGCGGTGGGACGGCCGCGCTCAACTTGGAGGCATAGGACGTCCGCAGCCGGCTTCAGGCCCAAGCCACCGCGCTGCAGCAATGTACCCGAGAGTTTCTCGTGACGCGGGCGGTCGTTCGGGTGAGTTCTTCTGTTCTTGATTTCTATTCGTGGGGGCGCGTCAGCGCACCCACTGGGTGTAGTCCCCGAGTTCCGAGACGGCTGCTGAGCAGGCGGCTTGGAACTTCTTCGAATACTCATTTTGCTAACTTGCTTGCTTCTTTGTCCTGTCTGCAGGATTACCACAACCTCCACGCCGCTACCTTCAACTCCCAAGTCCGGGAGGCAGACAAGAGGGCCGCCGATCTGACGGAGAGCCGGCGTGAGTGACTTTGTCTTTTGGTCCCATGTGGGGGCGCGTTAGCGCACCCACTGGGTGTAGTCCCCGAGATTCGGGCCGACTGCTGCGCAGTCGGGTCGGATGTTTCTTGCCGACTTCATTCTTAACTTCTTCTTGTTTCCATGCTGGCAGGAGCCAACGCCGACTTGAGGCAGTAGCTGGGTATCGCCCAGACCGCCCTTCGCACCAAGGAGGGCGAGCTCAATGCCTTGGCCCAGGAGCGTGACTGCCTGGCCAAGAGGTTGGCCGACCAGGACGAAAGCCACCAGGCGGCCCTGAAGGCGGCCCAGGACAGCGAGGCCACCCTCAAAGCCGAATACGAGACCGAGGCGGTGGGCTGCGCCGAGGCAAGGCAAGCTCTGACGAAGGCTACGGCCGTGTCGTGGACCTGATTGATGGTAGGCCGCCTTCTTCTTCACTCTTTGCTTGTCTTTGCAAGTCAGCTTATCTCCTGACTTCCTCTTTTTCCTTCTTCTTTGCGCAGAGTACTTCCCTGTCCATTCTGTTGCTGCTAACCAAGACATCAAAGCCCACCGTGAAGCCCGTCAGCAGGCTGGGGTTGAGATCGCGCCGGATGCCAACCGGACGCTTGAGGAGCAGCTTCTGGCGATCGAGGCCCGCCTCCAACCGGCCTACCGCATGCTCCGCCGGCTTCAGCGTGTCAGGGCACAGGTGCTAGCTGCCCTCTGGCCTACGAGGTAATCCCTCGCACCCCCAGCCGTACTGCTGACTGGCTGGAGGTAGCCGTTGGCTGCCTTGAGGCCTGGAAGGCTTCAGCAGCTCGATCCGGTGCTCGGCGGGCGCTAGAGTTCGTCCGGGCTTGGTACCCTTGGCTGAACTTGGATCAGCTGCGCACATGGAGGCAGGAGGCCGACGAGGATCTGGAGGCGGTGCGGCCGGCTATCATCCGGCGTGCTTCGGCGATCGCCGACTTCACCGACACCAGCGCCTTTGCTCCTGAGGTGAATGAGGACGGCGTCGTGCAGCCGGATGACTGGTTCGGGCTGAACCCGGCCGACGGTGAGGACTCAGCGGAGGAGATTGACTCCAGCGACGAGGGCGAGGAGGAGGAGGAGGAAGACGGCAAAGATGTCGAGCCGGATGTCCGAGCAGCCGACCAGCCTCAGCCTGACCGTGCCTCCAACAACAAGTCACGCACGAATGCTCCGCCTGCCGCCGGTGATGACCAGGCCGAGACTCGCCAGCCGGCCACTCCTCCAGCCGACACCGCCGTCTCCACCGTTCTTCCTAAAGCTCCGAGCGCTCCCTTGGCTTGATTTATCTTTACTTCCCTGCTAGTTACTCTTTGAACAAAACTTGTTATTTTGCGCAATTCCACCCATTGGGGGTGTATTCAAACTTCGTTGAATGCCGGCCTTTCGAAGGCTTTTGATGTAAATATTATTATGCATGTGTTTGGCTTGCATTTCGACTTGCTTTTTATCTTGCAGCTTTTTTCCTTTGCCGCCTTCCCTTTGGTTGCCGCCTTCCCAGCTAGACAGCTGCTCTGCAGTCTGTGGCCGGGTAAGGGATTCGGCCGTCTGGGAAGGCAAAGGCTCGAGCTTTCTTAGATTTGGGCAGAGTAGGAAAGGAAGCTGGCCAGCCGACTGCTTCGACAGTCAGTTGGCGAGGGGGGAAGCCGGCTTGTGTTATGTAAGTTCGTTAGTCTTTAGTCATTTTTTCATGTGGGCATCCTTTCCGCCTTTAGCTCTTGCTAGTCGGGCAGCTGATTCTTCGAGCTGTGACTCTCGCAAGAGAGGGCTTGGGTGCCGGCACATTACTTGTCTGACTGCAGGTAGAACTTGGACATAACTCAAGGCGGCAAGTCCCCGGGCCGACTTAGTCAAACCCGGTGCCGGACAGAGAAAGTACATGCAGTAGGGTAATCATGGGAGTGATACCCGGCATACATAGATAAAATAGGGCAGTCCCCGAGAACTTCTCGGGGGCCCGTTGTCTCATACTTAGTACAAAAGTTAGCGTGATACATACTACATTTCAACTATAAAATCTTCGAAGAAGATTGGCGTTCCACGGGCGCTCCGATCCTTGCCGGAGTCGTCTCTCTTGCGTGCCTTCGGCTTCTGTGCGTCGATTAGGTAATAGGAGTCGTTTCCCAGAGCCCGGCTGATGACAAAGGGGCCTTCCCAAGGGGTCGAGAGCTTGTGCTGGGCAGCTGTTCGCTGGATTAGCCGGAGCATGAGGTCTCCCTCTTGGAAGGTTCTTGGCTTCACTCTCCGACTGTGGTACTGGCGTTGTCCTTGCTGGTAGATGGCGGACCGACTGAGGGCTAACAGACGGCTTTCTTCCAGCAAGTTAACACCGTCTTCTCTTGCTTCCTTGGCCTCCGCTTTCGCTTACATGGTGACGCGAGGTGAGTCGAACTCGATGTCAGTTGGGATGAAAGCCTCAGCATCATATACAAGGAAGAAGGGGGTGAAGCCGGTCCACTTGTTTGGAGTAGTGCACAGACTCCAGAGGACAGCCGGTAGCTCGTCGAGCCAGCAGCCGGCCAAGCGCTCCAGTGGCACGACCAGTCGGGGCTTGAGGATGAGGCCGTTTGCTTGCTCGACTTGGATGTTTGACTGCGGGTTGGCAACGGACGCTAAGTCCAGTCGGATGCCCTGTGTTGCGCAGAAACGTGCCAACGCTCCCTTGGCGAAATTTGTGCCGTTGTCGGTGTCGTGGGAAACAAGCACCTATGGGGCAGGGCCCCTTTTCGGTCTGGCAGGGAGCGGAGGGCGCACAAAGAGCAGATCGAGGTCAAGCACACGAGGAATTTTACCCAGCTTCGCAGCTCTCCGTAGAGATAAAACTCCTACTGCTGCTTTGTGTTTGTATTTTTGCTTGAGAGCGTGGGTGTGTTGTAGCCTCGAATGAATCGAACCCCTTCTACGTGCGCATGGGCCTCCTTTTTATAGTCTAAAGGGGTCACCGACAGGTGGCAATGCAGAGAGAGGGGTAAAAAAGTAAAAACAGGGGTTGGTACAACCGCTATCTATAGTGCCCCCTACCTAACTCTGACGGCAGGGGACAAGAGCATTTAATGCCCGTCCGGTCGCCCAAACAGTGCATGAAACGACCGTTAGGGGCGCCACCGATCGCCACGATGGCCTCCTAGTCATCCTCACTCGCCACCTTGCACCGCTTGGCTGCACAGCTTCCCGCCACGTGCACCAGGAGTGATCCTGTGGTGACACGTCATTGGATGCACTGGAGCGTGGACGCAGAGTGGTGGCCTCGCCGCGGCAAGCGCCTTGCCGCGGTCGCTGTCTTGTCGCACCCGCAAGCTTGTCGCTCGCCGGGTCTTCCCGGGACGCGCGGTGCGTTGCGGCAAGTCTCCTGAAGTGCCTTGGTTGGCCTTCCCGGCAAGCTCCTCTTGCCGGGGCCTTGTCCTTCCCGGCAAGCTCCTCTTGCCGGGGCCTTGTCTTCTCAGTTAAACACTTTGTTCTTGAATGGCAGTAATAGGAATAGCGAAGGATCTTGGCGGACACCCGGCAAGCCTTGCCGCAGGACGCTGCGACTGCCCGTGCACAAGTTCGGGATACTAAGGTACCCCTACTTTAGTACACCGACAGGAGCCCCCGGGCCTGGGACATACACGGTGCCGAGCGCTGTTGGGCCAGGCCCAAAACAGGGCACAGGCACGCGCGGCCTGGGTCCAAACCAAATCTGACTCCGCATTCGCCGCGCTCTCCCGTAACAGCACGCGTCAATTGCGGCGTCGTGGGAGAGATAGTGGGCAATTCTTAAATCAGGAAATGCGTAACGTTCGCCTCCCCTGTTTATAAGCAGAGGAAACAGGGCCGTACCCCCACCTTCGCCACTTGCAGTTCCTTCCTCCGAAAGCTCCGCCGCTCCCCTCCGCTTCCCAAGCCGAAAGAGAGCAGCGCTCCACCGCCCATCGCCGCCGTCGCCCCCAACGCTTCCGCGCTCCCCCGCCGCTTCCGCCATGGCCCCGAAGACCGGTAAGAGCACGAAGACCGGCAAGAGCACGAAATCGACCAAGGCGTTGTGGCTTGAGGCAGTGCGCTAGGAGCGAGTGCTTCCCCCCCCCCCCCCCCCGAGCTCACCCCGAAGGCGCTGCAGGAGGAGTTCTACCTCTTCTGGTCGACGGAGACGCGGGCGCATCCGCGCACGCCGGTGCTCTCCGCCGAAGCTTCCACCTCGAAGCGGTGCCCAAAAGGGTACCATTTCTTTCCCATGTTCTTCTATTGCGGGCTCTGCCCACCTTTTTCCGATTTCTTCTGCGATATCATGAATACCTACGGGTTTCATCTTCTTGATTTCACCCCCAACGCCGTTCTGACGATGGCGGTTTTCGCACACCTCTGCGAGAACTTTGTTGGCATCCACCCAAATGTTGCTCTTTTTTGCCACTATTTCATCCCCCGAGCCGAGAAAGGAGAGCCATTAGCCGGCGGGGTCGCCTGGATCTCACGAGTCGGCATGAAGGAGGTGTATCTGGAGGGGGAGCTCCGCAACAAGTGGGACGAGTGGAGGGCGGAGTGGTGTTGGATCGCTGACGGCAACCCGCAGCCGTTCACCAACTTGCGCCAGACCCGGGTAGTGCGCGGCGGCGATTGGAGTGCTCTGTCGCCGGACGACGCCAAGCTGAAGATCGCCACCACCAGAATCTTGCGGCTCAGGCTTGCCGGGCTCACAGCAGGGGCCGTTGGCGCGGATTTCCTTCGCCGTCGCATTGCCCCTCTGCAGAAGAGGGGTAGGCCCGCCTGGCTGTTTGGCGGCCCGGAGGATATCATGAGGCTGCGTCCGGGCCTCAACTTCAACTTCACAGTTCTGGAGCTTGACGGGATGCTCAAGGAGCTCTTCAAGCATGACGCTAACCATCCAGAGTGGTTCAGGCTGCCGCAGGGCGTCATCCCACTGTGCAACAACTCCCAGCGTGATCGCATCTGTGCGATGATGCCGGAGTGCGACTCGCACGGGATAAACCCGACTTGCATGGAGCCCGCCGACGATGTCGTGCGGCAATTCTTCGATAGCTTGATGGAGGTAGCAGTCCACGCCGACGAGAAGAGGCTCCTCACCCGCGACACCACCGACGACGAGATGCGGTACATCGCCACCAGGGCCGAAGAGGCGGCGGCGGCCGCCGCCGCGGGTGAATTTGGCTTCACGTTGGAGGAGGCAGAGGCGGCCAAGCCGGCAAGCCTTGCCGACCGGGAGGACCTTGCCGGAGAGGTCGTTGGCGAGGGGGAGCCCGAAGCCGAAGCGAGCGAGCCCGCCGAGGGGCGAGCGGCCAGCCGTCTTCGAGCAGCTTGCCGCGGGCGGAGCCCCCAGCGCAGCCCCAATTCCAACCAAGAAGGCGCCTTCGTCGAGTTGTAGATACGACAGGGCGGCAGGCAGGCCAATAGCCGCAGCACCGTGGGACACGCTCTACCGCGGCAAGTACCGTTGCCGCGGGAGCGTCCCAGGCTGTGTCGGCAACTGAGGCGGGGTCTTCCCGGGCCGCCACGCCTGATCCTGCCGCAGCTCCCGGCAAACGTCCAAGGGAGCCCACTCCTCCATCTCACCGCGCAGAAAGGGTACCAGACTTCGACCTCTCTGCGCTGAGCTCTGAGGAGGAGGAAGAAGAAGAGGAAGAGTAAGGCTTTCTCCTTGCTGTACTTGTATTTCTTCGATCTTTGTTATTTCTTGTCTTGTATCTGATCTGCTTCCCTTTGAACCTCTGTTCCATTTCAGGACTCTGGCCGAGAGAGCGGCGAAGAGGGCCAAGGTCCCCGTGGTTGTCATCGAGGACGATCCTGCTGTGATGGCAGAAGACACGTCCGAGACCACCTTGACGGACCCGATTCCTTCTCCTCGCAGCAGCCCCCAGCATAGCCCCCAGCGTAAGTGTTTGGTTCACTTCCTATTGTGGGGCGCGCATGGGTGCTTTTTCTTTTGCTGACATCTTGATTGTTGATTCGTTTGTGTAGGAGCAGAACAGGCCCATCAGGAGCAACCAGAGGCCGCTCCGGAGGTGCAATCTGCTTCTACTACACCGCCGAGGGGCAATTCTCCGACAAGAGAGCGCTCCCCGGAAAGGGAGAGGTCCCCAGCAAGGGACGGAGCCGATGAGCCTTCGGCGGAAGAGCCCATGGTCACAAAGCCCAGCACAGGTAACTCTTCTTGTCGGGACTTGTCGGGGGTTGGATGCGACATATGCCAACGGGTGGCTTATCATGGTGGGGGCGAGTAGAACGTCGCCGGTGCCTGGAAACGGGATGAGGCGCAAATATGCACGCCGGCAAATCTTACCCAGCTTCGGGGCTCTCCGGGGAGATAACACCCCTACTGCTGCTCTGCGGGGTCTCCGCATGATCACTATGGTGTGATAATACAAAGGCGCTCCTTGAGCTGTTTCGGGAGGCAGGAGGGAGCAAGGCTGGCTCTCTCCCCTGCTTGCTATATGTCTAAATCTATCCAAGGCCCAACCCTTTGCATGGGTGTCCCGAGGGGTTTATATAGGCCTACCCCCCGGGGGTACAATAGTAATCTGACTGGGCGTGGCCCCCAGCCGTCGGTCTCTCACACCGCCGTCCCTTCCGCCGGCTTCTGGGGCCCGCCGACTGGCGGGCCCTGCGGACATGTCGACACTGTGTGGCGCCCTTGATGACGCAGGCTCGGTCATGGGGTCGTGGGAACAGTGCCGCCACCTGTCAGGCGATCACTGTCGCCATTCCCCGTCCAATCTGGTTTTATGTCTTGTGGGGCCCTGACTGGGAGACGGCCGACTCTGAGGAGGCCGACTCCCACAGGGCCGTCTTCGGGCACTCTGGCTGTCTTCGATCCCCTCGCTGACAGGTGGCCCGGCGATCTTCGGGCCGTACAGGCCGGCGTCATGGGCACAGTGCGTCGCGCACTGTGGCTGAGGTCAGGGGGGCATGGCAACAGTGCCGCGCCTCACCGGAGATCTCCCGGCGATACGGCTCACTGTAGCCATGCCCACCCCTCGTGGGCCGGAGGGGACGGCCACGTCGGGGCCGTGCCCTGCATCGGTCTTCATGAAAGGTCGCGGGCCGACTCTCATAGTCGGCCCCCCGAGAGGTCTCAAGCCCGGAGTCGGCTTGCTTCAGAGTCGCCGTCCGGGGACTCGGCTTCTCCGAAGGTCGCCAGCTGGGACTCGGCCTCCCCGAAGGTCGCCAGCTGGGTCGCGGCCAGAGGGGCGCGGCTCGCCCCGATGTCTTGAAAGATCTTGGGACCCGGGTCGGCCTACCCGTGGCCTATTACTCCGACAGTAGTCCCCGAAGCTGGCGAAGCCCAGCGGGCGCCGCCTTGTGGGACTCGGCCGCTGTTTCTTTGGGCCACCTTGCCGAAGTCGGACCGGCTCCGCGAGGAGCCGCCGCTCGCCAGTCGTGGCGGGAAACGGGCGGCGTATCGGTTACGCTTCCCTGCCATTATTGAGACGGTCCTATCGCACGACGCCATGTGGAGGCGATAGTCTGCCTTCCCACGCGCGTGACGGGACGGGCCGCCAGGTGGGGCCCACCACTACCGCGCCTCGGCTCCCGAGCGGATCCGCTGTGGCCGAGGGTGGTTGGCCTCCCCACGTTGTTACTGCGCGCAATAACTTCGTGGGGGTTAATCGTAGGCGGCGTGGGGCCGCAGGCGCAGTTAATCCCACGTCCGCCCCCTCGGCTCCTCAGCCCGCAGGGCTATAAATAGGCGGGAGGGAGCGGGGCGGCAACGTACGCACACCCTCTCCCCCGCTCCCCTGCCCTTCCTTCTTCCTCCGCCGCGAGCCTAGGCATTCTTCCTCGCCGGCGATGAGCTCCTCCTCCGCCGCGCCCCCCACTTCGCGCTCCGGCGTGTGGGATGGCTCCGACGTGGAGGCGGAGCACATCGACTTTCTCCGCCGGACCCGCCGTCTCCCGAGCGCAGACTTGGTGCACGCCCGTCCCACACCGGCGGGAGAGATCCGGCCCGCGGCGGAGGAGGGCGAGCGGGTCATGTTCCGCTCGCATCTAATGCGCGGGCTGGGGTTTCCGGCGAGCGGATCCTTCCGCTCGTTTCTGGAGTTCCACAAGCTGCAGCCGCACCACCTCACCCCCAACGCGGTGGTGCTTCTCTCCGCCTTCGCCACTCTGTGCGAAGGCTACATCGGCGTTCTCCCCACCCTCGAGCTGTGGGGGGAGTTCTTCTCTTCAAAACTCGGTACTCAGGCCGCCGGCACGCCGGCTCAATGCGGCACCTACATCGCGGTGCAGCGCACGACGGCCGACAATCCTTTCCCCACCATTCCGTTGGTGAAGTCGGTGAAGATGTGGCAGAAGTCCTACTTCTACGTGAAGAACATCTCCACCGATGGCGACTGGGTCAATCTGCCGCCTTTTGACCCCGAGCCTCTGACTGGCCGGCTGGCCAGTTGGTCCCATCGGTCCAAATCACTTTCGACCTTCGGAGCCGGCGCCGTGGCGCGACTCCGAGTCATGCTGCAGTCGGAGGGGCTCGTCGCCTCCGATCTTCTGGCCGCCTTCGTGGCGCGCCGGGTTCTTCCGCTCCAGGGCCGGCCTCACCTCATCTGTCAGATGAGCGACTGCCACGATCCGAGCCGGCTATGCACCAAGGACCTGCCGCGCGGGGAGGTGGCGAACTTGGTGAAACACATCGCCCACTGCGCGTTCACGGAGGACTAGCAGTTCGGCAAGGAACCGTACTCGCGCGATAACCCCCATCCAATGGTAAGTTGCATCCGTCTGTATTTCGATCTTCTTTGCGTCTGACTTCGAACTCCGATCATCATGGGCTTCTTCTGAGCAGAACCCCCTTACGGCGCCCGCAGCCGGCACCATAAGAGAGCCTCGCGACTACGTCCCAGATCGCGAGGCCAGCGACGTCGACGACCTCGACTTGGGGGCGGCGACGCTGGAGGCCGACGCCGAAGGCGGCGGAGAGGGGGCAGACGGCGGCCTCAGACCATCGGCGACCTTCGCCGACTGGCCCGAGGACGACGTCGACGTGGAAGTCGTCCCGCGCCGCCAGTCGAGAGCCGGCCCCTCCGGCCAAGCCGGCGCGAAGAGGCGTCACGCCGGCCCGAGTGCGCCCGGCGGCAAGCCAAAGAAGTTCAAGGGAGCCGCCTCCGCGACCAAGCGAGAGGAGGCGGCCGCGAAGGCCACCCGCTTCCGAAAGGAAGTGAGAAGGCCGCCGCTAGTTTCTTCGTGAGTCTCCCTTACTCCTTTATTCTTTGTTGGATCTTATTTGAGTCTTTTCTGATTTTCCCTCTGATCTTCTCCAGAGCTCCCCTCTCCCTTGAGAGAGCTGCCGTCCCCTCCGTCATGGGGTCGGTGGAGACATCTGCCAACACTCGGCGGATTGATCCCGCCGCCGACCTTCGGGAGGCGACGAACGGAACGCGCGGGAGAAGCGCGAAGGAGGAGGCCGACCGCCTGGAGAAGGCGGAGGCCGAGAAGGCGGCCGCCAATGCCAGCGCGCTGGAGGAGGCCGAACTGCCGCGGGCGAAGCGGCATGCTGAGGAGGTCGCGCGTCGCCGATCGGCGATGCTCGTCCCCCTTGTCGTCGGCGCCGGCTCGAGTTCACGGGGCAGACCGGGAGGTCGGCACCGCGAACCCTCTCGCGGAGGAGGGCGGCGAATCAGGCTCGGATACTCACGCGCCGCCTCCGCCGCCTCCGTCTGGGCGGGCGCATGGCAAGCAGCTGGTGGACCCGCAGGATCCTCCGACCGGACGATGCCGAGCGCAACTGCTTCTTCAGGTCGCTGCGCCGGCGCGCCGCCGGCTTGAGAGGACGAGCTCAGCGCCGCGAGCTCGGGAAACCGGCGCCGCAAGTTCAGCGAATCTGGACGTCGAGGCCTCAAGTGCCGCGCCCACCGACTGGCTGCGTGAAGGCGGCACTGGCCCGCTGAACCAGGCCCTTCTGGACGTTCAGTCGAAGCTGCGCAAAGAGGGAGACGCCCTCCAACTCTGCACCAGGGCGCATCTGGCCTTGCGAACCTCCGTCCGGGTATGTTTCGTTTCTCTTTTTTGATTTCTGTCTTCTTCTGTGGGGGCGCGCTGGCGCACCCACTGGGTGTAGTCCCCGAGTTCGGGGCCGGCTGCTGAGCAGGCGGCTCGGAACTCCTTCTGGTGAGCTCCGAAGACTAACTTTTGCTTTGCCGGCTTTGCAGGAATACCACAATCTCCGCGCCACTGCCTTCAACCGCAATGTTGAAGAGCTGAAGAAGCGGACCGCCGATCTGACGGAAAGCCGAGGAGAGCTAATTCTTCCTTCTTTGCGGGGGCGCACTGGCGCACCCGCGGGCTGTAGTCCCCGAGATTCGGGCCGACTGCTGAGCAGTCGGGCCGGATCTCCCCGGCGATCTATCTTCCTTCTTCTCTGTGGGGGCGCGCTGGCGCGCTCGCGGGCTGTAGTCCCCGAGATTCGGGCTGACTGCTGAGCAGTCGGGCCGGATCTCCCCGGTGATCTACCTTACTGATAACCTTCTTCTCTTTTTTCTTCGATCTTCAGGCGCCAACGCCGCCCTCTAGGAGCAGCTGGGCGAGGCCAACACCGCACGCCGCGCCAAGGAGGAGGAGTGCAACAAGCTCGTCCAAGAGCGCGACCTGCTGGTGACGCAGCTAGCCGAGCAGAAAGAGCTGCTCCGGAAAGCGCAGGACGACGCCAAGTCGCGGGAAGATGCCCTCATAGCCGAGTTCGAGGTCGAGCGCTCCGCCTGGACCGACCGGGAGGCGATGCTGACCTCTGGCTACCACGAGCTCAAAGACATCGTTGATGGTAAGTCTTTTTTCTCTTCTTCGGTCTTCCGACCCTGTGTCGGGCTGATTTCTGGTTTTTTGACCCTCTTTTCTTCTGCCTTGGCAGACTTCTTTCCCGGCCACTCGCAGGCCGTCCCTCTGGCCATCGAGGCGGCTCGGGAGGAGCGAAGGGTGAAGTGATAGCCGCCAACGCCCCCCGAACCATCGACGAGTAGCTCCTGAGCATCGGGGTTCGCCTTCGTCCTGCGCACCGTATGTTGCGCCGTCTTCAGCGCGCCAGTGCCCAAGTAGTCGCCGCCCTAAGGCCGGACGTGCCGGCTCTTCGCACCGCCAGTCGGACCGCCGACTGGCTGGAGGTCGCCGCCGGCCGCTTTGAGGCTTGGAGGGGCTCCTCGGCCCGTGCCGGAGCACGCCGGGCTTTGGAGCTCGTCAAAGAGTGGTATCCGGGGCTGGACCAGGACCGCCTGGCCGCGTTCCGGTCAGAGGCCCAGGCCGAGCTGGAGGCCGTAGAAGGCACCCTTGTCGAGCGCGCGGTAGCCATCACCGAGTACACAGACACAAGTGTCTTTGTGCCCGAGCGGACCGAAGGCGGCGAGGAGGCACCGCCGGACTGGTTCGGGATGAACCCGGAGTACGAGGAGGACTCGGCGGAGGTGATCGACTCCAGCGCCGAGGAGGAGGACGAGTCGGAGGACGGAGGCGAGGAGGAGGCGCCAGAAGACGAAGCAGGCAGCCAGCCTCAGCCTGATCGCGCCTCCAGCAACGAGCCACACAAGGACAAGGCGACTGTCACCGGAGGCGATCAAGCCGAGACCGCCCAGCCGACTGCCCCGGCATCCGACCCCGCCGTCACCTCCGACCCTCCGGCTCCAGAGGCCGCCTCCTAGAGTGCTTCTGTTTATCTGTCTTTGTTGTTCTTTGGAAAAACTCGTTAGGTTCGGCAATTCCACCCACGGGGTGTATTCGGCCAAGGGACTTATGTAAATATTTATCTAATTTCCGCCTTTCCTTGCTTTTTTGCTCCTTAGACTTTTTTCCTTTGCCGCCTTCCCTTAGTTGCCGCCTTGCCGGTTGGGCAGCCGCTCTGCGGACTGTCGCCGAGTCAAGTGCTTGGCTACCTCAGGGAGGCAAGTACTTAGTCGTTTAGAGTATCTCAGCGAGTTGGCTAGAAACCGACAGGCCGACTATTCGAGAGTCGGCTATCCTTGATGAAAAATGAGACAGCGAGCCGACTGCTCGTGAGCCGGCTCGGTAAGGGGAGGCTGGTAGCCAGCTTGGGCTATGCGTACCTCTTAAGTCCTTAGCCATTTTTCATATGTGCCCTCGTTCTTGCTCGTCCCCTGCCTACCAACAGTCGCTCTGCGAACTGCGGCTTTCGACAGGAGATGGCTTTGAGCGCGACACATTACTTGCCTGACCGCAGGGAGCATTTCATAGCACAAGACGGCGAGTCCCCGAGCCGACTAGTCGGACCCGGTGCCAGACAGTATGATAAAAAGGAACAGCATATTCGGAAGCGTGGTTCTTATCATACAGATAATCAAAAAGGCAGTCCCCGAGCTCGACCCGGGGGGCCTAAGGTCTTCGTACTTTAATACAAAAGAGGGTAGCGCAATACATACTACATCAATTGTAAAACCTTCGAAGAAGATTCGCGTTCCACGGGCGCTCTGTTTCTTTCCCGAAGTCGTCCCTCTTGCGTGCTCGAGGCTTCTGAGCGTCGATCAAATAGTAGGCGTCGTTCCCTAGCACCTTGCTGATGATGAAGGGACCTTCCCAAGGCGCCGACAACTTGTGCTGGCCGGCTGTTCTCTGAATCAGCCGGAGCACAAGGTCGCCCTCTTGGAACGATCTTGGCTTGACCTTGCGATTGTAGTATCGGCGCAGACTCTGCTGGTAGATGCCGGACCGACTGAGTGCCAACATTCGGCCCTCTTCCAGCAGGTCGATGCCGTCTTGGCGTGCTTCTTCAGCCTCCTCCTCGGTGTACACGGAGACTCGCGGAGAGTCGAACTCTATATCCGTTGGGATGACGGCTTCGGCACCGTAGACGAGGAAGAAAGGCGTGAAGCCGGTTGACTTGTTTGGGGTTGTGCGCAGACTCCAGAGGACGGCAGGCAGCTCTTCAACCCAACAGCCGGCTGAGCGCTCGAGCGGTTCGACCAATCGAGGCTTGATGCCGGACAGGATGAGGCCGTTGGTTCGTTCCACCTGGCCGTTTGACTGCGGATGGGCAACGGACGCTAAGTCCAGTCGGATGCCCTGCGTCGCGCAGAAACGAGCCAAAGCACCCTTGGCGAAGTTGGTGCCGTTGTCTGTGATGATGTTGTGCGGTATGCCCTACCGCACTGTGATGTCGGCAATGAAGGTCACTGCTGTAGGCCCGTTTAATTTCTTGATGGGCTTTGCTTCCACCCACTTGGTGAACTTGTCCACCACGACAAGCAAGTGAGTTAGGCCGCCTCGGGCCGTCTTGAATGGTCCCACCATGTCCAGGCCCCAAACTGCGAAGGGCCAGGCAATGCGGATTGTCTTCAGCACGGAAGCCGGCTGAAGGGGCTTGGAGCGGAACATCTGGCACCCCTTGCATTTTTTGACTAGCTCCTTAGCTTCTTCCAGGGCAGTCGGCCAAAAGAAACCGTGCCGAAAGGCTTTGGCCATGAGTGCCCTTGAAGCCGCATGGTGGCCGCACTCGCCTTGGCGGATGTCTCTTAGGATCGCTTGGCCTTGCTCTGACTCTACGCAGCGCTGGTGGACACCAGTGACACTGCACCTGACTAGCTCTCTGTTGACTATGGTATAGGCTGCTGCTCGGCGTTGCACCTGCCGAGCCAGGGTCTCGTCTGCTGGTAATTCCTTGTTCACTAGGAACTTGAGGATGGGCTGTGCCCATGAAGGTGCTGCTATCTCTTCAACTGCTACCACAGCGACTTGGACAAGGGTGGCTGGGCTGGGAGGCGGCGGGTTGGAGTCTGTCGCCGCTTGCTGGATTGAGGGAATCTCTGGGCCGACTGGGGCAGCTCCCGATCCGACTGGCGCAGTCCCCGGGCCGGGCTTGGAAGTCCCCGGGCCGACTGGCGAAGTCCCCGGACTGGGCTCTGAAGTCCCCGGGCCGACTGGCGCAGTCCCCGGGCTGGGCTCCAAAGTCCCCGGGCCGACTGGCACAGTCCCCGGGCTCGCTTCAAGTGTGGCTTTCTTGAGGTCGCTTGCTGGGGCCTTGGCCTTGGAGTCGGATCCGACTGTCTCTGGCGGAGCCGGCACGAAGATGGAGTCAGATTCTGGTGAAGGCTTGATAGACGGCTTGAGGAGGCACTGAAGGGCGACGCCGGAAGGTATTGCCTGGCGAGTGGAGCCGACTCGTGCCAAGGCGTCTGCTTGATCGTTGTCGTTTCTGGGGACGTGAAGGAATTCGCACCCCTCAAAATATCCGCTGAGTTGCTGCACCAGGAAGCGGTAGCTCGCCATGTTTGCGTCTTTGGCGTCCCAGTCGCCGGATGATTGCTGAACCACCAAGTCGGAGTCGTCGTAGCACAAGATCCGGCGAATGCCGAGTTCTTTGGCAAGTCGGAGCCCGTGGATGAGCGCTTCATATTCGGCGACGTTGTTGGAGGCAGCGAAGTGGATTTGCAGCACATACTTGAGCTTGTCGCCCTTGGGGGAGGTAAGGACGACGCCGTCTCCAAGGCCGGTGCGCATCTTGGAGCCATCGAAGTGCAGCCGCCAATGAGTAGAGTCGGGCGTTGGTGGCAGGTATTGGGTCTCGGCCCAGTCGACGAGGAAGTCGGCCAGCGCCTGCGACTTGATGGCGGTGCGAGATTGATAGTAGATGGTGTAAGGGGCTAGATCGATAGCCCACTTGACCACTCGGCCGGAGGCGTCTCGGCTTCCAATGATCTCGGCGAGTGGAGCGGTGCAAACCACCGTGATTGGATGCTCTTGAAAGTAGGGCATCAGCTTCTTGGCGGCAAAATGCACGCCGTAGCACATCTTCTGATAGTGAGGGTAGTTCTGCTTGGAGGTCGACAGTACCTCGCTCAGGTAATACACCGGTCTCTGGACCGGAAGCGCCTTGCCTTCCTCCTTGCGTTCGACTACAATGACTGTGCTGACTACCCGGCTGGTGGCGGCGATGTACAAGAGCATGGGCTCTTTGGGAGTCGGAGCCGCCAACACAGGGGGAGTCGCCAGCATCTTCTTCAGTTGGAGAAATGCCTCATCTGCCTTATGGTTCCATTCAAAAAAGGTGGTCTTCTTCATCAGTTGATACAAAGGCAGAGCTTTCTCGCCCAGACGACTGATAAATCAGCTGATGGACGCCAGGCAGCCGGTGAACTTCTGCACATCCAACAGTCGGCTGGGTACCTCCATTCTCTCAATGGCTTTGATCTTCACGGGGTTGCACTCTATGCCGCGTTCGGAGACCAGGAAGCCAAGGAGCTGGCCGGCTGGGACTCCGAACACGCATTTCTCAGGGTTGAGCTTGATCTGGAATCGGCGCAGATTTTCGAAGGTCTCTTTGAGGTCTTCCAGTAGCGTCCCACGCTTTTCCGTCTTCACCACCACATCATCCACATAGACGTGGACGTTCCTACCGAGTTGCTTGAGGAGGCACTTCTGCATGCAACGCTGAAAGGTGGCGCCGGCATTCCTTAAGCCGAACGTCATCGTCAGGTAGCAGAAGGCTCTGAATGGCGTGATGAATGCGGTCTTCAGTCTATCCGCTGGGTTCAGCTTGATCTGGTGATATCCTGAGTATGCGTCTAGGAAACTCAATAGCTCGCATCCGGCTATGGAGTCTATCACCTGAACAATCCTTGGTAGAGCAAACGGGTCCTTCAGGCAGGCTTTATTGAGGCTGGTGTAGTCGATACACATCCGCCACTGCTTGTTTTTCTTCAGTACCAGCACTGGGTTTGCTAGCCACTCTGGAAAAAACACTTCCATAATGAATCCGGCTGCCAGGAGCCGGGCTATCTCTTCTCCAACGACTCTTCTCTTCTCTTCTGACAGGTGGCGCAAGGGCTGCTTGACGGACTTCACATCCGTCCTGACGTGTAGCTTGTGCTCAGCGAATTCCGTCGGTACACCCGGCATGTCCTTGGGGGACCATGCGAAGATGTCCCGATTCTCACGGAGGAAATCGACGAGCTCGCCTTCCTATTTGCTGTCAAGGCCTGTGCCTATGACAGCGTACTTCTCTAGGTGCTCTGGGTCCAAGGGTATCTTCTTGGTTTCTATAGCCGGCTTGAATGATCCTTCTGCCTCCACCTCCTTGGGGTTGGGCGACATCTCTGGCTGCTTGCCGGCCATCGCCACGACCCGGTCAAGGAGCCGCTTCTCGGCTGCGATCACCAAACACTCGGCCAGCCGACTGCTCTTGGCCACGCAAGTAGATGACTTCTTGTAGTCGCCGGCAATGGTCAAGATCCCCTTGGAACTCGGCATCTTCATCTTGAGGTAGGCGTAGTGGGGAATCTCCATGAACTTGGCCAAGGCAGGCCGGCCAAGCAGGGCGTGGTACGGGCTCTCCAAGTCCACCACCTCGAACCAGACTGGCTCTCGGCGGAAGTGGTCTTTGTCTCCGAAGAGGACGTCTATCAGAATCTTGCCGATCGGTGAACAGGAGAGGCCGGGTACAATTCCATGGAACACTGTGCGGCTGCTCTGCAGCTGCCTTCGCCTGATTCCGAGCTTCTCCATTGTGTCCTTGTACAGGATGTTTATGCTGCTGCCTCCGTCTATCAGGACCCGCGAGAAACGAGCGGCCCGCCTATCAGTGGCCAAGGTCACGCCTAGGACCAGGGCGTAGGAGCCCGGACTCGGCATCACCTCTGGGTGATCCGCCCGACTCCAGCTGATAGGCTTCTCGGACCAGTGCATGAACTCTGGGACATCCGTTGCTATCGCATTTACTTCTTGATGTTGTTGGCGTCTGCTGCGCCGGTCATCTACCATACTAGTGAACACTATGTATGCTCCATGCTCTTCTGGGAACTCGTCTTGGACTGCGCCGACTGGCCGAGCCGCCAGCTGCAGGGGCGGCGGTGGAGGCGGCGGCCCTGCAGGCGGTGGAGGGGTGAGGCCGTCTCCCTTGGCGATCCTGGCGAGCTAGTGGCACTTTCTTGTGGTGTGGTTCGACGGCTTCGCGCCGCTATGGAACTTGCAGGGACCATCCAAAGTCTGCTCATAGGAGAAAGATGGCAACCAGTTGGACTTGCCGCCTTTCTGCCGCTTGGCCGGAGGCTGCCCCTCCGGCTGCTGATCTTCTACCGCTGCGACCTGCCGACTGTTGGAAGTCGGCTGTGGGGCCTTGCGCTTGCTGTCGTTTTGCTGCTGTCGCCGGCTGGCGTCTCCGGCCGGGGTTCTGGGAGCCTCGGGAGTCACCTTGCCAGCCGCGTTGACTTAAATCTCCGTCTTCATGGAAGAGTCGGCCGTGGCGTACTTGTCTGCTATGACTAGCAGTTCGTCGAGGGTTTCGGGCTCGTCGCAGAGGATCTTGTGTTTGCGGAGGGTGCCCTCTCGGCACCTGGCTGTGAAGTACTCGATGGCCTGCACCTCGTGCACGCCCTCGCACGAGTTTCGAAGTTCGCCCCAGCACGTGAGGTAGTCGCGTGTTGATTCTTCAGGGCCTTGCACGCACAAGGAGAGCTGGCGCGGCTTGGGAGGTCGCTTGTACGTGCTGGTGAAGTTACGAATGAAGGCTTCGGTGAAGTCGACCCAGCTATTGATGCTGCGGGGCTTCAGGCTGTTCAGCCATGTCCGGGCCGTACCCTGGAGCATGAGGGGAACATACTTCACGGCGACTCGCTTGTTACCATTGGCTATGTTGACGGCTGTGGAGTAGTCTATCAGCTAGTCCTCCGGCTTCATGGAGCCGGTGTACTTGGGTGTGTCTTGGGGGAGCGTGAACCCTTTGGGGAAGGGCTCGTCTGTGATGCGGGGCCCGAAGCAAGGCGGACCCAACTCATCTTCTTCTTCTAACGCCAGGGATCGATGGAGTCGGTCGATCCGATGGCGGGCGTCATTCTCTCCGACTCCCTCTCGGCGGCCAAGGCGACCTCCGAGAGTCGGATGCTCAACAAGCGGCGGAGAAACTCGCCGCTCTCTTCGGGGTGGGGGAGGCAGATAATCGTCCCGTCATTCCACTGCTCTTGGGCGACCGTCTTGGTCGCGCTCGATGGTGATGCGAGTCCGGCTGTGACTGACAGCCGGCTCCTTCTCTTTCCTTCCGCGGACTCCGCCAGTCGGTGTCCGGGAGGTCGCGCCTTGATCTCAGCGAGGGGGTAAGTCGTCGTTCGGCTGCTTCAGCGCGTCTGTGCGGCCGCCTGCCGCGTTTTGCGCAGCAACCACATCGAGGAGCTGTTGGACTCGCTCCGTCATTACACGGCGCTCTTCGCCTTCGAAGTTCTTCAGCTCTTCGGTCGCCGCTTGGGCGGCGCGGATGTTCTCCGCAGGGGTGGCGTACACGGGACGTTTCGCCCCGAGCAAGTCGGCGATGGCCGCGCCGCGCTCTCGGACTGCACCCAGACGGCTCGGCCCAGTCGGAGCCGGCGAGCCGCCTACAGCGCGATCCTGTGACACCCCAAGAATTTGGCCTTGTTTTATTAAAGTAAAATTCTGCCAGGATTTAAAACTTTGAATTTTTGAGCTCCACCTTGTTTTTTTTAAACCTTTTCCTTCCCTGTTATGTTGAGTTTTTCCCAAAAAGAAAACTTTTCAAATATGTTATTGGACTTGTTTAACCTCTCAAGAAAAACTTTCCTTTTATCAGTATAACTAATTAAATAATTAAGTTGCTTGATCTTTATTTTCCTTGAAAATAGCTTTTCAAGGTTAAATGGCCATATTTGAACTACAACCATTTGATTAATTCACTTGAAATTTCCATAAAAACTTGGAGATGTCAAGTGATGTTTTTAAATCACTTTTATGCAAAAATATATTTCATTCATGAAATATTTTGAGCCCTGCACTCATTTTTTCTTCTCTGGTTCAGAGTGCATTTTGCACTACAACCTATTTAAATATTCCTTTAAAACTTCTACCAAAATTAAGGGAGGTCAGTAGGAGCCTATTATTACTCTTTGTGCAAAAACCTATTTACGTTCTTTGAAAAATTTGAGTGAATCAACTTCATCTTCATTCTGGACCAACTTGTTGGTTTGTACAGCAACCATGTTTTTACTTACTCTTTAACCCTTGATTATTTCTCCTACTTGTAGTCCTCCATGTTAAACCCTTAAGTCCAGGAGCATGCACCATTTGGATCATTTTTGGTTCATGAAATAATGTCATTTATTTCCTGTCCAGAATTGAAGTTTTGCAAAACTTGCACTAGCAAGTTTCCCCTTTTGGCCAACTAACCTCACCACTCTCTCTTGCATCTAAAGAGACCACCATCTGGAGTTTTTGGCCACCCCAAGACCTGCCTAAGTGCATGTGGCATTTTGTCAAACACCTGGTGTGCATGGCCAGTTTTGACATGTTTTTGTCTTTGCACTGTGAACTTGCACCTCTGATCAAACCAGCATGTCCACTAGACTCCCCGTTGCCCCTAACCTCGATCTGGTAAATCCCATCCTCACCTGCGACCTGTAGCATGCCTCGGCATTGTGTCGAACATCTGGTGTGCGTGCACTGGACGCGCCCAGAGCGCGCGTATTGCAGCCACGCGGCCGAGCCGACACACTGGCCCCCACGGCTTTGGCCCGCTCTGCAGCACCACGCCACACGCTCCCCTCCTCGCAGCAACGCGCCAAACAGCCCCCGCTGCGCCCGGCAGGCTAAGAGCTAGCCGCCGCCGCCGCCCGACAGCCCTGCGCCGTTCAGCGCCGCCCAAGCCTCGCCCGCTCGCCACCTGGCCCCTGGAACAGCGCGTGCTCATCCGCGAGTGTGTCGCCTAGCTCTCGTCGACGCCACGTTCCCCTGCAGCTACAGAACGTCGGTTCGCCGGCCGCCCTTATCCACCGCCGCGGAACCGACCTTGGCATGCTATAAATGGACACCCCGAGCCCCTCTGAGCACGCACACGACCTCATGCTACCCCCATGGAGCTCCCCTGCCTCGCATTCGACCCGGGGAGGCCTCCTTCCTCATCTCTGGCAACTCCTGCCGCCGGCACCGCCCCGGCCAATCCGGCACCTCCAGCACCTCTCCCTCTCCGTTCTCTTCGCCAGGAACTTCCTCATCCTCCTGTGAACCCAACCCCCTACTTAATTTTGATCGGGAGCCATCGCCGCCACCAAATCACTTTGCCATCGAAGCTTTCCTCCACCGAGGAGCTCGCCGCCGGCAGCTCACCCCGTCCCCGCCGACCCATCGACTACCGGGAGGACCGCCTCAACCTTGCGGATCCATCCCCACCCTCGGGGGCCCGCGAGGAGCAGCCAAACGCCGGTGACGATCGCCGGAGCCCCGCTCCGCTCGGGCAAAGGAGGGAGACGACGCGCGGTGACTGGTCAAACCTGACCAGTGGGCCAGGCAGGCCCACTGTCAGTGACACCCCGCGCCGTCCGCGTGGTTAAGTGGAGGCGTAAAGCCTCAAGTACGCCTCCTCTATACCGAAGGCGTATTTCTATCTGAACCGTTTTCTTTACTGTTTTATTTTAAATAACAGATTTGACCAAATCTTTGACTGGCTATAACTTTTTAAATATAAGTCCAAATGAGTTGATTCTTTTTCCTACCTTCCTCAAATTTGGTCTAGTTTATTTTAAGATTTATTTGAAAATTTTCAAACAACTTTTGTGTTCTGTTTTTGAAATGTGTGTTAATTCAAATATATTTTCAATTAGGATTTTGGGAGAGAGAAGATAAACTTTCAAAAAGTTTGGAGAGCACCCTGCCTTTCCACACATTGAAGGCAAGCATTCTGAATCCCGGCATAATATTTTTGGTGTGATCGTTGATGCATTTATAACACCACCGCATTTCGAAGGACTTGTTATTTCATGTGATATGCTCATATGCATGGGTGCATGTTGTTGATTTCCATGATGTTGGAAATGGACACACTTGTGATGATAATCACCCTCATATGCCTTGCATGCATACCGGCAGGAACCCGGGAAAACCTCTGCCTTGGGTAGGCATGAGTTTGTCGCCGGTCTCCGTCGAGACGGTTATGTCTGAAATGGCATGGTAAGGTGATATGAGAGGTGACTCTGTTGGATGAAATATATTCGTCATGCTAATCATGCAGGGAATACTTGAACCTCCTGAGTCGACCGTAGATCGATTCTTGTTCCAGTAACCCCCATACTTGTTTCGTACTACCACTCGTCTCTACAGCAAGTAGAGTACGGTTCAGTAAGTTGTCAACCTCTTGCTAGCACACACCGTACAGAGAGGCCATGGTGGAAGATACCAGTTGTAGCTGGTAGGCAGGCCACCTGGTCCGGGGGCATGGGTGTTTCCGGTTGGGACCGAGAGGGGAGGCTACCCCTTAGAGCGCGCGATATAAATTTGATCCCATGCTACGCGAGGTTGTAGCCTCCCCACTTAGAGTTTGCTTAACAGGTGTCGTGGGTGATTCCAGACACGTGTGTGATAAGCTGGTGTGTGCAAGTTAGGTGTGTTTTCAACAAAAAGACCGTAGACGGAATTAGTCCCGATGGACTAAAGAAATCCGTTACTCGTGGGTAAAGAGTACACCCTCTACAGAGAATAAACCTATTCGAATAGCCATGTCCATGGTTAAGGATTACAGTCTGGGATGGGTCAAGTGTCGGTCTTAGTGTCGGTCTTCGGAGGTGAAATTGTTAACCAGAAATGGAATTACTACTTGTGATTTGTGAGAACTATGATTATTATTATTGTTGACTAACCCGTGATATTATTGTTATTACCGAATATCTCTGGGATGGTTCTACCTCCGGGATATTCATTATGATTGTTTCTTTTAAAGCCCTTTATGTGGCGTCGCTCAGACGCCCGACTGTGGCATTTCTTTTAAAGCCCTTTATGTGGCGTCGCTCAGACGCCCGACTGTGGCATTTCTTTTAAAGCCCTTTATGTGGCGTCGCTCAGACGCCCGACTGTGGCATTTCTTTTAAAGCCCTTTATGTGGCGTCGCTCAGACGCCCGACTGTGGCATTTCTTTTAAAGCCCTTTATGTGGCGTCGCTCAGACGCCCGACCGTGGCATTTCTTTTAAAGCCCTTTATGTGGCGTCGCTAAGACGCCCGACTGTGGCATTTCTTTTAAAGCCCTTTTTGTGGTGTCGCTCAGACGCCCGACTGTGGCATTCCTTTTTAAGCCCCTTTTTGTGGTGTCGCTCAGACGCCCGACTGTGGCATTCCTTTTTAAGCCCATTTATGTGGTGTCGCTAAGAAGCCCGACTGTGGCATTGCTGGTTATTCGTTTTCAAAAAAAAAATTATACTACGATGTTATTGAAATTTTATAAATAACCGCAGGCAGGCATCAGGAATTTATTTACTATTTTCGACTGACGTCATGAGCATAAAATATTTTCAGCACATCATCGTTATATTGTACCTGTGTTCATAATGTTTGCGAGTACATTCAAAGTACTCACTGGCTTGTCCCTGGCTATTGTCTTGGCCAGATTTTTCTTGCACGGAGAGGAGCGACGTGATGACAGCTCCGGAACCTAAGCGATGGAGATAGCAGACTCGTGAAGATAGGAATTAACCTGGTCAGCTGTTCCCGTGGGGAATGGAGTCCCATAGACACAGATGTATCACAACCCGCTTCCGCCATCAACCACTAGAAACCATTGGTTGTACCCACAGGCCAGAATGGTCTTGTACTACACATTATGTTATTTTGCTTGGAATTTCTGTATCAAGTTGGAGCCTCATCAGCTAACAGTAATCCTGGGGCTGATGAGAACGACAGTCTTTTCTTGAAATTTATTACCCAGAAAACCGGTCGTGACAGGCTTGGTATCAGAGCCAGGCTGACCATTGGCTAATCCTATCTTAGCCAGGTCAAAAAACTTAGGCAAACCAACCCACCAGACCTTAACCAAACCCCAGCCAAGCTTCTCGTGCAAGATAGCCACACAGTGACCCCAACACCTTTTGGCAGTCAGTGCCCAACCTATCAACCTAACCTGTCACTCATGCGCCAGTGACCGGCCCCTAAATAATCTTTTCTCACAAGCGTCCGAAGGAAGATTCCGTCCCCTTTTTCCTATAAAAAGGGTGCGCTAGCACCAAACCAGCACAGCACAGCCGCTACCCCAAACCGAGCCACAATGCCTGGACCTATAGTGCACAACGAAACCACAGCAACCAACCTTGGAGGTTTTGTGACCATCCTCGCAAACCTCACCCGTCGTGCCTACGCGTTAGAAGAGCCACCAGAATATGTTGTGTATCAAGGACCCATGAGCGGTGAAGACCGCCAATTCTGGGCCACTGTGCACATTTACGATAGGGGTCTAGCACCCGAGCGCCCCTACCGGTTCACCGGAAGAACAACTTCCTTTGAGCCACAAGCCATCCAGCTAGCCGCTCGAGAGGCTATAGTTCATCTCAGGCACTTGTCACCCAGAGTTAACTATCGCTCGTTCCACTACTACCCCAGACGAGAAGGGTATGGTAGACCACCCCAAGTCGCCAATGGAGACCACGAGACGGACCCCGCATTGTTGCACCTAGTGCGCTATGTAAGTGCACTAGAGGCACTATTCGACCAGATCACCATTGATCTAATAGCAGCTCGTGGAGAGCTGGTTCGTCGAGCCCCGGCGAGAGAAGAAAACGAGCCCAACACCAACAACCCTGTCGTGCTGTTTGGACAACCGATCGAGACCCCGAGATCTGCCCCAGCCATCGGCCAAGGTGCTGCGATAACCCCAGAAGTGCTTCGTAGCATATTGGGAGCACACTCCAACGGGGTTGTGGCCAACAATCCCCGCAATGGTCATTCTCACTACCCCGACCCTGCAGTTCCTCCGCCATCTCCGACTAATCCCGGCAGAGAGACACGTGGAGAAACCTCGACATCCGCCAGGCACGCCCGCTTAGACATAAACGAGGTAGACTGAGCCGTATGAGTAGTACCAAGTTTCAATGTATCCTCGCTTTGTAATCATGCGACCGCGTATATTAACGCAGCCTGTCTTTGTGCCTTTGTTTTAATAATAGCCTTGCATGTTTGGTCAGCGCATAGCTGCATATTCTTCCGGGCACAACTACCAAAACCAGCCCGACAACAACCACAGTAACACATCTCTTTATGAGATATGTGTATCTCTGACACTGACCTGACCTTTGGAGCCAAGCTGGCAAATTTATTACCTTTCACCACGGTAAAGAAATGATCCAGCTCCATTGTTATATAAAGGCCACCTTGTGGCCTTACCCAGCAACCCCCCACTTTGTGCACCACACTTGCACTTCTTCCTGTCATGCCGAACCCCAGCATTCATCTGAGAACCCCAGATGCAACTCCAGGTAGCTTTGTCAAAATATTGTGGGATTTTACCCGCAGTACCATGGGTTCTACCCAGCCACCCCAGTACGAGCTGTTCAAATCAAGGATCACCCCTCCACCTCGGAATATTGGGCAGCAGTACACATTCCTCCTGTAGACCCCAACCAAGATCCAATAGAAGTTTCCTTCGTGGGGAAATCTATGCCAACCCCACACTTGGCCATAGAGGCTGCTGCGAAAGAAGCGATTGCTCGTCTCCGATCCGCAGTACCCTATGCCCGCGAACGAGGATATTATTACTTTCCGAGTCGTGCAGCACCCGGAGAAGTTACATCTTTTCCCGGTGGACGTATTGAGAGAGACCCAGTTCTGACCAACCTTATCCAGTACATCATTGCTCAAGAGCATTTGAACCAGCGTGTGATGGATTATCTCTAGAGCCTCGTGGATTCAAATCCTCAGATTGCCATCGGCAGACCACTGAGACCCGACCCGGAGAGACGCATACATCAACTGGTCAATCCACTTCCTCCAATAGAAGAGGAATGTATTCCTTTACCAGAGACATTTTATCAGGACCCCGCCCAGTTACCATTCTCATTTTAGACGTCACTATTGTATTTGTTCCTTGCAGCATTTATTTATGTATGTGACTTATGCGTGATACCCTGAGTTTGTACGGCAAGTTAATTATTTGGCTTCTGCTCATGTGTGTAGTTTTGTTGTGGTTTACGCTCCTTTAAAGTAACTGTTTTCCCCTCGCGAAACCCTGGAGTGAGATTTTCTTTTCCCTGAGTTGCTACATCTACACTTTCTCACGACGTGGATTATTTAATTTCACTCAGCACCACGAGCAGACTCACAACCATAATCATACGGACACATACATTGTTTGCAAAACTTTGCAACGGTGTTACATCCAGCTAATCACCCCCTAACAACAGTTAGCACCCGGCATACTTCATCTACTCCTCATGATCACCATCACCGCGGAGAACCAGCACCCGAGCCGCAGCATCGCGATACTCGTCGAAGATCATCGTGCACAGGAGCACAGAGAGCCCCAACAGCGTCGCCAGCCCTCCGCATATCAGGATCACAAACCAGTCCGGCATCGCCTCCGCCATTAGAACCTCGACCGAGCTTCTGTAAGCAGTAATGGAGAAGGAGGAGGAGAAGTGAGGCCAGGTGTGAGGAAGAAGAGAGAGGCACCCCGGCCGTTTTTATAGCTCGAGCTCGGTGTACGGTGGGCGAAGTCCACCAACGCCGCTCGTCGCCGCCCGCCGATGTTCGGAGCCGAATCCGCAAGCAGTGCCGACAGCACGCTGGCCCGCGAGGTGAGTGCATGCTGCACCGGCAGCTAGCACGCCGCGCACTACCACGGTACGGCCTAGATGCCCTACACACTAGGCGTCACCGGTGGAGGAAGCACGCGGGAGAGAGGAGGAAGAAAGGGCCAGAGGGAGAAGAAGAGGGGACTGACAGTGGACCCCGGGTCCACCTGTCGGCGAGAGAGAGCACTGTACTCTCGGGTACAACCAGCGTATATCTAAATTTAGAAGTTATTCTAAATTTATATCTAGCATAGAAATCTCGCGTTTCTGTCCCGAACCGCAGACTTTTCCACGCAGCCCCAGTTTTCACACTGTGGTTTTTCACCACTTATTGCCCTCTCACTGTAGCCACATCTTTATTGCGAAAAAAAAAATTTAACACCGTTTTTAACAAATCTCGAGGACGAGATTTTTCTTAAGGGGGATAGTGTTGTGACACCCCAAGAATTTGGCCTTGTTTTATTAAAGTAAAATTCTGCCAGGATTTAAAACTTTGAATTTTTGAGCTCCACTTTGTTTTTTTAAACCTTTTCCTTCCCTGTTATGTTGAGTTTTTCCCAAAAAGAAAACTTTTCAAATATGTTATTGGACTTGTTTAACCTCTCAAGAAAAACTTTCCTTGTATCAGTATAACTAATTAGATAATTAAGTTGCTTGATCTTTATTTTCCTTGAAAATAGCTTTTCAAGGTTAAATGGCCATATTTGAACTACAACCATTTGATAAATTCACTTAAAATTTCCATAAAAATTTGGAGATGTCATGTGATGTTTTTAAATCACTTTTATGCAAAAATATATTTCATTCATGAAATATTTTGAGCCCTGCACTCATTTTTTCTTCTCTGGTTCAGAGTGCATTTTGCACTACAACCTATTTAAATATTCCTTTAAAACTTCTACCAAAATTAAGGGAGGTCAGTAGGAGCCTATTATTACTCTTTGTGCAAAAACCTATTTATGTTCTTTGAAAAATTTGAGTGAATCAACTTCATCTTCATTCTGGACCAACTTGTTGGTTTGTACAGCAACCATGTTTTTACTTACTCTTTAACCCTTGATTATTTCTCCTACTTGTAGTCCTCCATGTTAAACCCTTAAGTCCAGGAGCATGCACCATTTGGATCATTTTTGGTTCATGAAATAATGTCATTTATTTCCTGTCCAGAATTGAAGTTTTGCAAAACTTGCACTAGCAAGTGTCCCCTTTTGGCCAACTAACCTCACCACTCTCTCTTGCATCTAAAGAGACCACCATCTGGAGTTTTTGGCCACCCCAAGACCTGCCTAAGTGCATGTGGCATTTTGTCAAACACTTGGTGTGCATGGCCAGTTTTGACATGTTTTTGTCTTTGCACTGTGAACTTGCACCTCTGATCAAACCAGCATGTCCACTAGACACCCCGTTGCCCCTAACCTCGATCTGGTAAATCCCATCCTCACCTGCGACCTGTAGCATGCCTCGGCATTGTGTCGAACATCTGGTGTGCGTGCACTGGACGCGCCCAGAGCGCGCGTATTGCAGCCACGCGGCGGAGCCGACACGCTGGCCCCCACGGCTTTGGCCCGCTCTGCAGCACCACGCCACACGCTCCCCTCCTCGCTGCAACGCGCCAAACAGCCCCCGCCGCGCCCGGCAGGCCAAGAGCTAGCCGCCGCCGCCGCCCGACAGCCCTGCGCCGTTCAGCGCCGCCCAAGCCTCGCCCGCTCGCCACCTGGCCCCTGGAACAGCGCGTGCTCATCCGCGAGTGTGTCGCCTAGCTCTCGTCGACGCCACGTTCCCCTGCAGCTACAGAATGTCGGTTCGCCGGCCGCCCTTATCCACCGCCGCGGAACCGACCTTGGCATGTTATAAATGGACACCCCGAGCCCCTCTGAGCACGCACGCGACCTCATGCTACCCCCATGGAACTCCCCTGCCTCGCATTCGACCCGGGGAGGCCTCCTTCCTCATCTCCGGCGACTCCTGCCGCCGCCACCGCCCCGGCCAATCCGGCACCTCCAGCACCTCTCCCTCTCCGTTCTCTTCGCCAGGAACTTCCTCATCCTCCTGTGAACCCAACCCCCTAATTAATTTTGATCGGGAGCCATCGCCGCCACCAAATCACTTTGCCACCGAAGCTTTCCTCCGCCGAGGAGCTCGCCGCCGGCAGCTCACCCCGTCCCCGCCGACCCATCGACTACTGGGAGGACCGCCTCAACCTTGCGGATCCATCCCCACCCTCGGGGGCCCGCGAGGAGCAGCCAAACGCCGGCGACGATCGCCGGAGCCCCGCTCCGCTCGGGCAAAGGAGGGAGACGACGCGCGGTGACTGGTCAAACCTGACCAGTGGGCCAGGCAGGCCCACTGTCAGTGACACCCCGCGCCGTCCGCGTGGTTAAGTGGAGGCGTAAAGCCTCAAGTACGCCTCCTCTATACCGAAGGCGTATTTCTATCTGAACCGTTTTCTTTACTGTTTTATTTTAAATAACAGATTTGACCAAATCTTTGACTGGCTATAACTTTTTAAATATAAGTACAAATGAGTTGATTCTTTTTCCTACCTTCCTCAAATTTGGTCTAGTATATTTTAAGATTTATTTGAAAAAATTTCAAACAACTTTTTTGTTCTGTTTTTGAAATGTGTGTTAATTCAAATATATTTTCAATTAGGATTTTGGGAGAGAGAAGACAAACTTTCAAAAAGTTTGGAGAGCACCCTGCCTTTCCACACATTGAAGGCAAGCATTCTGAATCCCGGCATAATATTTTTGGTGTGATCGTTGATGCATTTATAACACCACCGCATTTCGAAGGACTTGTTATTTCATGTGATATGCTCATATGCATGGGTGCATGTTGTTGATTTCCATGCTGTTGGAAATGGACACACTTGTGATGATAATCACCCTCATATGCCTTGCATGCTTACCGGCAGGAACCCGGGAAAACCTCTGCCTTGGGTAGGCATGAGTTTGTCGCCGGTCTCCGTCGAGACGGTTATGTCTGATATGGCATGGTAAGGTGATATGAGAGGTGACTCTGTTGGATGAAATATATTCGTCATGCTAATCATGCAGGGAATACTTGAACCTCCTGAGTCGACCGTAGATCGAGGCTTGTTCCAGTAACCCCCATACTTGTTTTGTACTACCACTCGTCTCTACAGCAAGTAGAGTACGGTTCAGTAAGTTGTCAACCTCTTGCTAGCACACACCGTACAGAGAGGCCATGGTGGAAGATACCAGTTGTAGCTGGTAGGCAGGCCACCTGGTCCGGGGGCATGGGTGTTTCCGGTTGGGACCGAGAGGGGAGGCCACCCCTTAGAGCGCGCGATATAAATTTGATCCCATGCTACGCGAGGTTGTAGCCTCCCCACTTAGAGTTTGCTTAACAGGTGTCATGGGTGATTCCAGACACGTGTGTGATAAGCTGGTGTGTGCAAGTTAGGTGTGTTTTCAACAAAAAGACCGTAGACGGAATTAGTCCCGATGGACTAAAGAAATCCGTTACTCGTGGGTAAAGAGTACACCCTCTACAGAGAATAAACCTATTCGAATAGCCGTGTCCATGGTTAAGGATTACAGTCTGGGATGGGTCAAGTGTCGGTCTTAGTGTCGGTCTTCGGAGGTGAAATTGTTAACCAGAAATGGAATTACTACTTGTGATTTGTGAGAACTATGATTATTATTATTGTTGACTAACCCGTGATATTATTGTTATTACCGAATATCTCTGGGATGGTTCTACCTCTGGGATATTCATTATGATTGTTTCTTTTAAAGCCCTTTATGTGGCGTCGCTCAGACGCCCGACTGTGGCATTTCTTTTAAAGCCCTTTACGTGGCGTCGCTCAGACGCCCGACTGTGGCATTTCTTTTAAAGCCCTTTATGTGGCGTCGCTCAGACGCCCGACTGTGGCATTTCTTTTAAAGCCCTTTATGTGGCGTCGCTCAGACACCCGACTGTGGCATTTCTTTTAAAGCCCTTTATGTGGCATCGCTCAGACGCCCGACCGTGGCATTTCTTTTAAAGCCCTTTATGTGGCGTCGCTAAGACGCCCGACTGTGGCATTTCTTTTAAAGCCCTTTTTGTGGTGTCGCTCAGACGCCCGACTGTGGCATTCCTTTTTAAGCCCCTTTTTGTGGTGTCGCTCAGACGCCCGACTGTGGCATTCCTTTTTAAGCCCCTTTATGTGGTGTCGCTAAGACGCCCGACTGTGGCATTGCTGGTTATTCGTTTTCAAAAAAAAATTATACTACGATGTTATTGAAATTTTATAAATAACCGCAGGCAGGCATTAGGAATTTATTTACTATTTTCGACTGACGTCATGAGCATAAAATATTTTCAGCACATCATTGTTATATTGTACCTGTGTTCATAATGTTTGCGAGTACATTCAAAGTACTCACTGGCTTGTCCCTGGCTATTGTCTTGGCCAGATTTTTCTTGCACGGAGAGGAGCGACGTGATGACAGCTCCGGAACCTAAGCGATGGAGATAGCAGCCTCGTGAAGATAGGAATTAACCTGGTCAGCTGTTCCCGTGGGGAATGGAGTCCCATAGACACAGATGTATCACAACCCGCTTCCGCCATCAACCACTAGAAACCATTGGTTGTACCCACAGGCCAGAATGGTCTTGTGCTACACATTCTGTATTTTGCTTGTAATTTCTGTATCAAGTTGGAGCCTCATCAGCTAACAGTAATCCTGGGGCTGATGAGAACGACAGTCTTTTCTGGAAATTTATTACCCAGAAAACCGGTCGTGACAGATCCACCTCGCACTGGTATGCTTCTGACAAGCGCCTCATGCTCGCCAACTTCTTGGCGCCTTCGATGATCTGAAGGCGGCGTTCTTCCAGCGTCTCAGCGTCCGCGTCCTCTGGAATAGGCACGGTCAGGTCTTGCAGGGCCGCTGGCAGCGGGTCCTGGGCGTCTTCGCCGGAGTGCTCGCCGTGGCCGATGACGAGCACCTCCGTGACGGCGCTTCCGTCACTCTCCTCGTACGGAAGCGGCTCGTCGTAGACCACCACGTTGGTGGGGAAGATATCGAGCAATACGGCGTCGGAGTTAACCAGCATCGGGTCGGAGGAGCCTACGGACTCCAAATCTATGGCAGGCTCGCCGGCGACGTGGAGTTGGTCGAGGAGGCCCGCGAGAAGGCTCTCGGGGCCACCCGTGCCTGCACTTGGTGCAGGCTCGTCGGAAAGGCGCACCTCGCCGATGAGTTCGGCGAGGCCACTCGCAGCGCAGGCGGCTTCGGCGCCGCGCAGCATGTCGATGCAGACTCCATCTGGCGAGCCGGGCTGGCTGCACTCGCCAGGGAGGAAGAGGGTTCCCGTCCAGAACAGATCTCCGGACGACGGTGCACCTTGCCCCACGGTGGGCGCCAAATGTCGGGGGTTGGATGCGACATATGCCAACGGGTGGCTTATCATGGTGGGGGCGAGTAGAACGTCGCTGGTGCCTGGAAACGGGATGAGGCGCAAACATGCACGCCGGCGAATCTTACCCAGCTTCGGGGCTCTCCGGGGAGATAACACCCCTACTGCTGCTCTGCGGGGTCTCCGCATGATCACTATGGTGTGATAATACAAAGGCGCTCCTTGAGCTATTTTGGGAGGCAGGAGGGAGCAAGGCTGGCTCTCTCCCCTGCTTGCTATATGTCTAAATCTATCCAAGGCCCAACCCTTTGCATGGGTGTCCCGGGGGGTTTATATAGGCCTACCCCCCGGGGGTACAATAGTAATGTGACTGGGCATGGCCCCCAGCCGTCGGTCTCTCACGCCGCCGTCCCTTCCGCCGGCTTCTGGGGCCCGCCGACTGGCGGGCCCCGCGGACATGTCGACACTGTGCGACGCCCTTGATGACGCAGGCTCGGTCATGGGGTCGTGGGAAGAGTGCCGCCACCTGTCAGGCGATCACTATCGCCATTCCCCGTCCAATCTGGTTTATGGCTTGTGGGGCCCTGACTGGGAGAAGGCCGACTCTGAGGAGGCCGACTCCCACAGGGCCGTCTTCGGGCACTCTGGCTGTCTTCGAACCCCTCGCTGACAGGTGGCCTGGCGATCTTCGGGCCGTACAGGCCGGCGTCATGGGCACAGTGCGTCGCGCACTATGGCTGAGGTCAGGGGGGGCATGAAAACAGTGTCACATCCTAGTTAGCCATGCATTAGAGGGTTGCATCATGTGTACTCTTTCATCAGAAACCTGAAATGGGGATGAGAGAACCCCCAGTCCCCTCTGAAACCAATTAGGGTTTACTAAAAACTTTTTCAATGAACCTGAAATGCCCTTCTAAAATGCCCATCATTTTTGTCTTGGTTCAGAACCTCTGCCAAAAGTGGTGCACATTTTCCTAGGCCATCCTAGGGTTTTTGATTTAAATCATAAGTATTTGAATTTGGGCATTTAAAATTATATAAAATATTTAAATGCTCAAATAACTCCAAACTAAAATGTTTCATGTTGGAAATAATCCAACTATGGACCAGGAGTAGTTTGGTGATTTTTGGAGTTGCCTAAGTATTTTATTTAATTCAACAAAGTTGCAGAAGTATTAAAAAAACAGAAAACGGAAGAAATGGAAAAGGCTTACCTGTCGCCCAGCACCCGGCCCACCTGCCGGCCCAGCCCAGCACCGCGCCAGCGAGCTGCTTGCCGGCCAGGCAGGCAGGCAGGTGCTCGACGGCGAGCACCGCATGGGTGCCACGCACCTGCTCACCGCCTCGCCGCCTCCCTCGCCCGGCTAACGCCGTGAATTGGCCTCCCTCTCTCCCCCGAACCCCCCAGACACCCCCTCTCCTCTCCAGCTCCTCTCCCTCGCTCTCCCACGCCATGGCCGACGCCATCGCCGCCACCCCCTCGCCGTAGCCACGCCCTCCGTCAACCCCACGCCGTGCCGCCGTGTCCAGGAGCTTCGCCGCCGTCCACTTCATCGAGCTAGCCGAGCCCCGTGTGCTCGAGCGTCCCGAGACCACCGCACCGACCTCGCCCGAGCTCGCCGTCGCCGGAGATCCCCTTCAACGCCGTCGCCGCCTCAGCTCGTCCCCGACCCCGCCGGTGGCCTCTACGGGAGCGCTGTGAGCCTAGCTACCCTCCGACCCTCTCTCTCTCATTCCCGAGCCGTGTAGCCACCGCACGAAGATCACACGCACGCACCGCCGCGGATCTCGTCGCCGACGTGCTTCCGGCCATCCTCCGGCCAACCCGCGGTGTCCAACGCACTCACCACGCTGCGTTAGGCCCAACCGTGCACTCCCCGCACCTCACCGATCCCCCTAGCGACAAGTTCGACTTTGGCCGAACTCCGGTGGCTGCCAAAGTCGTCGCCGGCGCCAACTCCAGCCACCCCGACCCCAACGGACTCCACCAAGAGCTGCGGCTCGACCTCAGCTCCGCTCCGGTGCCCTCCGCGGCTCGTTTGGTTGCCGGAACGGCAAAAATCACTTCCGCCGCCGCGTCGGGCTCGCCGGCGGCTAAACGCCGGTGCAGCCGACCCGGGTTTGACCACGGGTGGGCCCTGGTTGACTCCCCTGAGTCAATGACAGGTGGGGCCCAGCCCTGTTAATTAAACAGGTTTAGTTTTAATTAAACTTTAATTAAAATAATCACCCTGACATGCGGGACCCACTGTCAGGTTTGACCCGGACGTGTTCCGTTGACCTGCTGACGTCACACTGACGTCAGGCTGACGCAATAATTGATTTTCTGGAATTATTCTAATATAGGAAATTCCAGAATATAATTTAAACTTCAAAAATTCATAACTTTTATTCTGTAACTCCAAATCAGACAAATTATATATGAAAAATGATCAGAAAAATCCAATCTATCCATCTGTACTATTTTCATGCATGACTAAACAAGTTAACTTGATGTTTAATGCAGAACAAGGAAAAACACTTTAAAGGGCCATGTTTGAGTTTGAAATTTGAATCTTTGATTCAAATTGGTTCAAACCCTTCTGGTCTTAGTTGCATTAGCCCAACACACTCATATAGCTATGTTTCATGCATGCATCATATTGTTGCACATTGTTTGGTGATGGTTGTATATCGGTGTTCTTGCGGCAGGATCTGCCCCCGAGGAGTACCGTGATTACCCTAACGAAGAACCGTATCAGTGCATCGAACCATCAGGCAAGCAACCAACCATTTGATCATATCGATACAATCCCATGTTCTCGCTCCTGCTCTCTTTTACTGCATTAAGACAACGCGTTTCAAACTGCTGTGTGCTACGGTAGTTGAACCCACTTCCTCTGCATGACCTGTCATTGCCACAGTAACTAGATGAAACCCACTAGCATGTGTAGGAGTTGATTGATCCATATGTATGTGTTGTTCCTACCTTGCTATGCCTGCTATGCTTAGAGTCGTGTCAGGTCTGGTTCATCTGGGTGATGGGCTAGAGTGAAATGATTATGTCGGTAATGAGAGTGGTGTGGTGAACACGATTTGGTAAAGGTATCGATGAGAGGCCATGTAGGAGTACATGGTGGGTTGTTTCATTGAAGCCGACCTTAAGCACTGAGATCTGTATGTGTGATTTAAGAATCAGCTACTACCATGCATTGGGCCCGAAACCAATGGACCCTCTCGGCTTCTTATTCACCCTAGTTCTCCGTCCAGGAGTTGCAAGTAGTTTCTGGTGTTTGTAGCCTACTGGAGGCCGTGGACAGTGCTGACCGTAGGGGTGGGCTGTGATGCGGTAGGTACGTGGCCGGGTGTACCGAATACCCGTTAGGTATCTCGGGAACCCTGTTCACATCGTTCGGGGCCGTATGGGAAACCTCGGCCGGACTCCCTGCGGATGGAACCTGGATAGGCGATAAACCTGGACTGGAGGCTTAGGTGATTAGGTAGGTCGTGGCCGACACCCACGTTGGGCTTCCGCTTGAAGGTTGCCGAGTACATGTCGTGTAAACGACGGTAAGAGGTGAGAGCGTGTATGAAGAAGTACACCCCTGCAGGGTTATCATGATCTATTCGAATAGCCGCGTCCACGGTAAAGGACTACTTGGTTGCCTATACAGTTCATAGACAAGTAAATGGAAACTGCTAAAAGCCTCAAGATAAGTGTGAGTGCCGAGGATGGCTCTTCCGTAGGGAGACGGAGGTGGATCCTCGGTAGTGTATTGAAGTGGTGAGTAATGGACTCGTGTGCGCAAAACCATTTCAAGTTGGAGTCTCGTAGGTTAGCCTAGCCAAGAGTCAAAGCTGGCTTGCTGCAATAACTCCACCAACCCTTCTTGATAATATGCATGTATGTAGGTTCTGATGTAAGTCTTGCTGAGTACCTTTGTACTCATGTTGCTATAATTTACATTTTACAGAAGACGCTGCAACCCCTTCTGATGGGTTCTACGTAGATGTTGACATCAATGAGTAGGCTAAAGGCCCAGGTGGTGATCCTGAGCTTGTGAAGGACCACGTAGTATAGCTAGGCTTTCCAAGCCTCTTTTATCTTTCTAGTTGTCTGTACTCAGACAAGTTACTTCCGCTGCTGGTTTGTATGACTGTATGACTTGAATGCTGGGTCGTGAGACCCGTACCTTGTGTATGTTATGTATGGTTCTCTGAGCCTTAAATAAAGTACTTGTGTCGTAGAGTCATGTTGTGATGCCTTGTTGTATTTGCACATATCGAGCATATTGTGTGTATGATTGAAATGCTTGGTATGTGTGAGATCTGACTATCTAGTTGTTTATCTTTAGTAGCCTCTCTTACCGGGAAATGTCTCCTAGTGTTACCGTTGAGCCATGGTAGCTTGCTACTGCTCTGGAACACTTAGGCTGGCCGGCATGTGTCCTTCTTCGTTCCGGTGTCTGTCCCTTCGGGGAAATGTCACGCATTGAGTACCGGAGTCCTGTTAGCCCGCTACAGCCCGGTTTACCGGAGTCCTGCTAGCCCAGTGCTACAGCCCGGACCCACTTGCTGATGACCGACACGTTCGAAGCTGGGTCATGGATGCCTGTCCCTGTAAGTCTGTGCCACTTTGGGTTTACGACTAGTCATGTCAGCCCGGGCTCCTTATCATATGGATGCTAGCGACACTATCATATACGTGAACCAAAAGGCGCAAACGGTCCCGGGCAAAGGTAAGGCGACACCCGTGGGGATACCGTGCGTGAGGCCGCAAAGTGATATGAGGTGTTACCGGCTAGATCGATGTGACATCGAGTCGGGGTCCTGACAGCGTTGGTATCAGAGCCGGACTGCCTGTAGGTTCTCCAAGCCAACTGGTCGATGTTGAGTCTAGAAATTCTTTAGTTATATGTAGGGGAATTGTTTGTGGGTTGGAACGTAAGGCTCTTTTACTCCTTTATCTAATGACATTCTGATCTGAGTCAGTCTATTCTTCCACCGGGGGTTAAGGAATTAGGATCTATTCTCTCTATCAGGATCACGTGTTACTAATCAGTAGTACCTTATAAGTTTGATGAATACAAGCCTAGTTCAATTCTACTACCACATTATGTTGCTAGGATGGACTCAGAACTTGATATGATGATGATGAGTGTGTATGTAATCCTTTGTCAAATGTCTCAAAATCCTTCTTGAGCATTTACAGCTGTTATGCTGCCGAAATTTTGCTAGAATTTCTAATGCCCTTGCATTATGATTGTGCTTTCAGATGGCCACTCGCGACCTCAATCAAGTGGTTCGCCTGACTCGATGCCTAGATGTACCCGGCCATACTGCCAAGTTGGTCAGGGTAATGACTGAGGCTGGATACCGTTGGTATCCTGAGTACACGGTCGAAGAGCAATTCCGAGACTTTAATCAAAGCCAGTATCTCTGCACTGTCAGGATATTTCCATCTTATCCTGGGTCCACCGAGCCCCTTCACAGCTCCTATGGACTCGGGGTTACTATTGAGATGGCTGTGTAGGACGCCGCCTACTCTATGATGACCATCATGCGAGTCAGATCTGGTCTATTTCGGGACTCTGATTTCCGGTATATGCCAGGATCACTTCCGGGAGCACAAGGGTATCTTCAGGCTATCTATGCTGACCCCACTCAGGAGGATTCACGGACTCGCACCACTGCTGAGATGCTCGAGGATAAGGACCGTGAAAATCGGGCCTTGAGGTTAGAGCTCTTCAATACCCGTGCTGACCACTGGGCCACATTGACTCGGTTTGCACCGGCGGTGCAAGCTGGATATTCGGATATGCGCGATCTCTATCCTGTGAGATCTGCTCTGCCAGACGTGATGGGTTGGCGTGATGTAGGAGGCATCACCCCACCTCGCGGTCCCCGCAGGCCACCGTCTGTTGGTCCAAGACCTCATCCTAGTCCCTATGGTCCACAAGCTCCGCGAGATCGTCTGTTTCCGGATGATCATGTTGAGCTTCCAGGCTATGGAGGTGACTTCTATGAGGACTACTACGGATCGGTCTGAGTTAGTGGTAGTATCACTAGTTCGCACTATCTGTGTCGTCTATCGTCCCGCGTGACTCGTGGGATATGACCTAGTTTGTACTCTTTCCGGAGGTGTAGAAAAATAATGTATAGGAGCTTGGGATGCCTCCGATGAGATGTAATCCTCTTTTCACCGTAATAGTACTTTGTTTGGTCTTGTACTAAACCCTGTATGGTGTGTATGATGATGGAATAAAGAAGCAGTTTCTGTATCTACCATGTCATACGGATGATCATCTTGCATTTCGAGTTATTCCTTACATTTTGTATCCTATGTCGGAATTTTATCATTCTGACTAAATCATTGTCTTGTTTACCTAGGATGGTCAACACGCGCACTAACCCTGCTCCTCAAGAGCAGGCCGAAGGCAGTGAAGTCAGTGATGCAAATCTGCCTCATCCTCCTTCCCTAGCCGAGGTTATGATGGAAGCTGAGAGAAACAAGCGGGAGACCAACCGTTTGTTGGAGCGTATTGAACAGAACACAGCACACCATCAGAGGACTAACGTGGTGTCACTCAGTGATTTTATCAAATTACATCCACCCACGTTCCACCACTCCGTCGAGCCTCTCGACGCTGATGACTGGCTTTGCAGTATCTCTCACAAGCTGCGTTCCGCGCTAGTAGCTGAGGCTGACAAGGTCACCTTTGCTGCATATCATCTTGAAGGCCCCGCCAGTCTATGGTGGGAGAATTATGGAGCTATGCGCCCAGCGGGCCATGTCACTACTTGGGCTGAATTCAGTGAGGCTTTCCGTGAACATCACATTCCGAAGGGTCTCATGGACCGTAAACGTGAGGAATTTTGCAATTTCACCCAAGGCCGACTCTCTGTGGATGCTTACAGCAAGGGAGTTTGGTAACCTCGCACGATATGCAATTGAGGAAGTTTCTACTGATGCCAAGAAGCAAGCAAGGTTCCGTAAGGGACTTAGTCCTGAGCTTCGCCCCGACCTCCGTCTGCATGAGTGCACATCTTTTCAGAAGCTTGTTAACAAGGCCATCAGTGCTGAAACTGGTCAGACTGATTATGACGTAACACGCAAGCATGGCCGTGACATGGGTTCCTCATCCGGTGCTGGTCCTCAGAAGCGCCGCGTGTGGGTGCCCAACACCGCCCTGCCACCCAGGTTCACACCGAGGCCATCTTTCCAGGCGCCTCGCCCTGTTCAATAGTCTGCTCCAGCCAAGCCCTATGGGGGTCCAACCAACAATGCTCCTCCACGTACCAGTTCCGTGACTTGTTTCAAGTGTGGGGAATCTGGCCACTATATGCGTGAGTGTCCCCAGACCAATCCCAACCAATCTGCTAAAGCTGTTGGCCGTGGCAAGCCGACAGGGAAAGTGTTCCACGCCAAGCCGGCCACCGCCTCACGTGGCCATGTCAACTGTATCTCTGCCGAAGAAGCTCAAGAAGATCCCAACGTCGTTCTCGGTACGCTCCTTGTTAATTGCCACCCGGCATCTGTTCTTTTCGATACAGGAGCCTCTCATTCATTTATATCCGAGAACTATGCTCGTTTGCATAACACCGCATTCTGTGACATGCCATCCACTATGGAAATTTCTACTCCTGGTTCTAGATGGCAGACCTCCAGGGTAAGTTATGGAAATGAAATCCAAGTCGACAGACTTGTTTTCCTTGCATCTTTGATAGCTCTCAAATTTTTAGATATTAATATCATTTTGGGTATGGACTGGATGTCAGCTCATCATGCCAAAATTGATTGCTTCTCTAGGACTGTTCAACTCACTCATCCTTCGGGGAAGATAGTCAATGTCTTGACCCGATTAGCCAAGCGACAATTATATTCTCTTAACGCCAGCCCTTTGCCAGACCTTGAGGACGTTCCGGTAGTCCGTGACTTCCCGGATGTCTTCCCAGAGGAATTGCCAGGTGTTCCACCTGACAGGGATGTTGAGTTCGTAATAGACCTCATTCCAGGAACCGTTCCGATTGCTAGAAGACCCTATAAGATGGCACCACTAGAACTAGCCGAGCTTAAGAAACAACTCGATGAGTCCTTGAAAAAGGGTTTCATCCGACCTAGTTCATCTCCGTGGGCTTGCCCCGTCCTCTTCGTCAAGAAGAAGGATGGTACGGACCGGATGGTTGTAGATTATCGACCTGTCAATTTGGTCACAATCAAGAACAAATATCCGCTCCCTAGGATCAACGACCTGTACGATCAGCTCGCCGGATCCTCAGTCTTCTCCAAGATGGATTTGAGGTTGGGTTACCATCAAATCAAAATCAGAAACGGGGACATCCCTAAAACGGCCTTTGTTACTCGTTATGGCCAATACAAGTACACCGTCATGTTCTTCGGTTTAACCAACACTCCAGCCACCTTTTCTCGGTTAATGAACTCAATCTTCATGGAGTATTTGGATAAATTCGTCGTAGTTTATCTTGATGATATACTCATCTACTCCAAGAACGAGGAAGAACATGCCGAACATCTAAGGCTAGTGTTGAAGAAACTTCGAGAGCACCGCCTTTATGCCAAGTTTTCCAAATGTGAATTCTGGTTGTCGGAAGTGACCTATCTGGGTCATGTAATATCTGGTAAAGGTATTGCTGTTAACCCTGAGCGAGTTCAAGCCGTCCTTAATTGGACTCCACCTGAATCGGTCAAGCAAGTTCGGAGTTTTCTGGGCTTAGCGAGCTATTGTCGTCGCTTCGTCGAGAACTTCTCCAAAGTTGCCAAACCTCTAACCGAACTCCTCAAGAAAGATAAGAAGTTCGAATGGACTCCACAATGTGAGCACAGCTTTCAGGAACTGAAAAGACGCCTGACTTCTGCTCCCGTACTGGTACCGCCAGACTTCTCCAATGACTTTGTTATCTACTGCGACGCCTCGCGACAAGGACTAGGTTGCATTCTCATGCAAGATCGACACGTAATTGCCTACGCTTCACGGCAATTGCACCCACATGGGGAGAATTATCCTACTCATGATCTAGAGCTTGCAGCCGTAGTCTATGCACTTAAGACCTGGCGACATTACCTCCTCGGTAACCGTTGCGAAATATTCACTGATCACCAAAGTCTGAAGTACATTTTCACCCAACCGGATTTGAATCTCAGGCAAAGACGTTGGGTTGAGTTGATCAAAGATTTCGACTTAGGAATAACTTACACCCCAGGGAAAGCCAACGTCATGGCTGATGCGCTAAGTCGTAAATCTTACTGTAACAACCTAATGTTACAACAAAGTCAACCGCTTCTCCATGAGGAATTTCGGAAGCTTAACCTTCACATTGTTCCTCAAGGTTTTCTTTCCACCTTGGTGGCAAAACCTACCCTTACGGATCAGATCATCAAAGCACAGAAGGTAGATCTGGGAATTTCCCGCATCAAGAGAAACATCAAGAAAGGAATTGCGAATTGTTTCTCCATTACTGATCAAGGGGTCGTATACTTCGGGAATCGATTAGTGGTTCCCAAGGTGCGAAACCTGAGGCGATTGATCCTTAAGGAGGCTCATGAATCTCCTCTCACCATTCATCCCGGGAGTACTAAGATGTATCAGGACCTACGCCAGAGGTTCTGGTGGACTAGGATGAAGAGAGAAATTGCTCAGTATATTGCTAATTGCGACGTTTGTCGTCGTATAAAAGCAGAGCATCAACGGCCTGCTGGCACCCTTCAACCCTTAGCTATTCCTGAATGGAAATGGGATTAAATTGGTATGGATTTCATTACCGGTTTTCCCAGGACCAAGAGAGGGAATAATGCTATCTTCGTCGTTGTCGATCGTCTTTCCAAAGTAGCCCATTTCCTACCTGTTCGTGAGAGTATAACCGCTAGTCAATTGGCAGACTTATACATCTCCCGGATAGTGTCTCTCCATGGTGTTCCTTTGGAAATTAATTCGGATCGAGGAAGTATTTTCACCTCTCGATTTTGGGAAAGTTTCCAAAATGCTATGGGAACCCGTCTCTCCTTTAGCACCGCTTTCCACCCTCAGTCGAGTGGTCAAGTGGAACGCGTCAACCAGATTCTAGAAGACATGCTTCGAGCCTCTGTTATCTCATTCGGAATGGATTGGGAGAAGTGCCTTCCATTTGCCGAATTCGCTTACAACAACAGCTATCAATCTAGCTTGGGTAAAGCCCCTTTTGAAGTTCTCTATGGACAACGATGTCGAACACCCCATAACTGGTCAGAGACCGGGGAAAGACAATTCTTTGGCCCGGATATGATTCAAGAAGCAGAAGAGCAAGTTCGCATCGTTCGTGAAAAGTTGAAAACAGCCCAATCCCGTCAAAAGAGTCAATATGTCCGAAAACATAAGGCTATGACTTTTGAGGTTGACGAGAAGGCTTACCTTCGGGTTACCCCTCTGAAGGGAACCCATCGTTTCGGTATCAAAGGCAAATTGGCTCCTCGTTACATTGGACCTTTTCGCATTCTCGCCAAACGAGGAGAAGTTGCCTACCAGTTGGAACTACCTCCGCACCTCTCCAGAGTCCACGATGTCTTCCACGTTTCTCAACTCAGGCGTTGCTTCTCGGATCCTATCCGTGGAGTGGACCACGAAATGCTTGATCTCCAAGATAATCTTACATATCGAGAGTACCCCATTCATATCCTCGATCAGGCCAAGCGTACCACTCGACGTCATAATATCAAGTTTCTCAAAGTTCAATGGTCGCACCATTCTAAGGATGAAGCAACTTGGGAAAGGGAGGATCGTCTTCGACTTGAGTATCCCGCCTTCTTTCTGGAGGAACCCAAATCTCGAGACGAGATTCTTTTGAGTGGGGGTGAGTTGTCACATCCTAGTTAGCCATGCATTAGAGTGTTGCATCATGTTTACTCTTTCATCAGAAACCTGAAATGGGGATGACAGAACCCCCAGTCCCCTCTGAAACCAATTAGGGTTTACTAAAAACTTTTTCAATGAACCTGAAATGCCCTTCTAAAATGCCCATCATTTTTGTCTTGGTTCAGAACCTCTGCCAAAAGTGGTGCACATTTTCCTAGGCAATCCTAGGGTTTTTGATTTAAATCATAAGTATTTGAATTTGGGCATTTAAAATTATATAAAATATTTAAATGCTCAAATAACTCCAAACTAAAATGTTTCATGTTGGAAATAATCCAACTATGGACCAGGAGTAGTTTGGTGATTTTTGGAGTTGCCTAAGTATTTTATTTAATTCAACAAAGTTGCAGAAGTATTAAAAAAACAGAAAACAGAAGAAATGGAAAAGGCTTACCTGTCGCCCAGCACCCGGCCCACCTGCCGGCCCAGCCCAGCACCGCGCCAGCGAGCTGCTTGCAGGCCAGGCAGGCAGGCAGGTGCTCGACGGCGAGCACCGCATGGGTGCCACGCACCTGCTCGCCGCCTCGCCGCCTCCCTCGCCCGGCTAACGCCGCGAATCGGCCTCCCTCTCACCCCCGAACCCCCCAGACACCCCCTCTCCTCTCCAGCTCCTCTCCCTCGCTCTCCCACGCCATGGCCGACGCCATCGCCGCCACCCCCTCGCCGTAGCCACGCCCTCCGTCAACCCCACGCTGTGCCGCCGTGTCCAGGAGCTTCGCCGCCGTCCACTTCATCGAGC